>NW_027611969.1:0-411641 GCF_964261635.1 Lissotriton helveticus
GGTAGATCATCAGTTTTAGAGCTAAAATTAGCATGTTTAAAGTGATTTTCATGCTTCCAGGGGCCCAAAACACAAGATTTGTGGAATGGTTAAAAGTGCATGAAAATGGCCAATTTACTCACTCTGAGGTCTCAAAAAGTGTTTCTTCACCACGGGAAATGAATTAAATACCATTTGGAGGCATTTAATGTTCAAGCAAAAACAGGTGATTTTTGACAAAAGAGATAACACCCCCCCATTACGTCATGCTTCAGAAAGGTAAAAAATGGTCCGTTTTCAAATGTTTTATTTTTGAACGTCAGTTCACATTTGTAGGTAGATCATCAGTTTTAGAGCTAAAATTAGCATGTTTAAAGTGATTTTCATGCTTCTAGGGGCCCGGGAAGTGAATTAAATACCATTTGGAGGCATTTAATGTTCAAGCAAAAACAGGTGATTTTTGACAAAAGAGATAACACCCCCCATTACGTCATGCTGCAGAAAGGTGAAAAATGGTCCGTTTTCAAATGTTTTATTTTTTAACGTCAGTTCACATTTGTAGGTAGATCATCAGTTTTAGAGCTATAATTAGCATGTTTAAAGTGATTTTCATGCTTCCAGGGGCCCAAAACACAAGATTTGTGGAATGGTTAAAAGTGCATGAAAATGGCCAATTTACTCACTCTGAGGTCTCAAAAAGTGTTTCTTCACCCCGGGAAGTGAATTAAATACCATTTGGAGGCATTTAATGTTCAAGCAAAAACAGGTGATTTTTGACAAAAGAGATAACACCCCCCCATTACGTCATGCTGCAGAAAGGTGAAAAATGGTCCGTTTTCAAATGTTTTATTTTTTAACGTCAGTTCACATTTGTAGGTAGATCATCAGTTTTAGAGCTAAAATTAGCATGTTTAAAGTGATTTTCATGCTTCCAGGGGCCCAAAACACAAGATTTGTGGAATGGTTAAAAGTGCATGAAAATGGCCAATTTACTCACTCTGAGGTCTCAAAAAGTGTTTCTTCACCCCGGGAAGTGAATTAAATACCATTTGGAGGCATTTAATGTTCAAGCAAAAACAGGTGATTTTTGACAAAAGAGATAACACCCCCCCATTGCGTCATGCTTCAGAAAGGTGAGAAATTGTCCGTTTTCAAATGTTTTATTTTTGAACGTCAGTTCACATTTGTAGGTAGATCATCAGTTTTAGAGCTAAAATTAGCATGTTTAAAGTGATTTTCATGCTTCCAGGGGCCCGGGAAGTGAATTAAATACCATTTGGAGGCATTTAATGTTCAAGCAAAAACAGGTGATTTTTGACAAAAGAGATAACACCCCCCCATTACGTCATGCTGCAGAAAGGTGAAAAATGGTCCGTTTTCAAATGTTTTATTTTTTAACGTCAGTTCACATTTGTAGGTAGATCATCAGTTTTAGAGCTAAAATTAGCATGTTTAAAGTGATTTTCATGCTTCCAGGGGCTCAAAACACAAGATTTGTGGAATGGTTAAAAGTGCACGAAAATGGCCAATTTACTCACTCTGAGGTCTCAAAAAGTGTTTCTTCACCCCGGGAAGTGAATTAAATACCATTTGGAGGCATTTAATGTTCAAGCAAAAACAGGTGATTTTTGACAAAAGAGATAACCCCCCCCCCATTACGTCATGCTTCAGAAAGGTGAAAAATTGTCCGTTTTCAAATGTTTTATTTTTGAAAGTCAGTTCACATTTGTAGGTAGATCATCAGTTTTAGAGCTAAAATTAGCATGTTTAAAGTGATTTTCATGCTTCCAGGGGCCCGGAAGTGAATTAAATACCATTTTGAGGCATTTAATGTTCAAGCAAAAACAGGTGATTTTTGACAAAAGATATAACACCCCCCCATTACGTCATGCTGCAGAAAGGTGAAAAATGGTCCGTTTTCAAATGTTTTATTTTTTAACGTCAGTTCACATTTGTAGGTAGATCATCAGTTTTAGAGTTAAAATTAGCATGTTTAAAGTGATTTTCATGCTTCCAGGGGCCCAAAACACAAGATTTGAGGAATGGTTAAAAGTGCATGAAAATGGCCAATTTACTCACTCTGAGGTCTCAAAAAGTGTTTCTTCACCCCGGGAAGTGAATTAAATACCATTTGGAGGCATTTAATGTTCAAGCAAAAACAGGTGATTTTTGACAAAAGAGATAACACCCCCATTACGTCATGCTTCAGAAAGGTGAAAAATGGTCCGTTTTCAAATGTTTTATTTTTGAACGTCAGTTCACATTTGTAGGTAGATCATCAGTTTTAGAGCTAAAATTAGCATGTTTAAAGTGATTTTCATGCTTCCAGGGGCCCGGGAAGTGAATTAAATACCATTTGGAGGCATTTAATGTTCAAGCAAAAACAGGTGATTTTTGACAAAAGAGATAACACCCCCCCATTACGTCATGCTGCAGAAAGGTGAAAAATGGTCCGTTTTCAAATGTTTTATTTTTTAACGTCAGTTCACATTTGTAGGTAGATCATCAGTTTTAGAGCTAAAATTAGCATGTTTAAAGTGATTTTCATGCTTCCAGGTGCCCAAAACACAAGATTTGTGGAATGGTTAAAAGTGCATGAAAATGGCCAATTTACTCACTCTGAGGTCTCAAAAAGTGTTTCTTCACCCCGGGAAGTGAATTAAATACCATTTGGAGGCATTTAATGTTCAAGCAAAAACAGGTGATTTTTGACAAAAGAGATAACACCCCCCCCATTACGTCATGCTTCAGAAAGGTGAAAAATTGTCCGTTTTCAAATGTTTTATTTTTGAAAGTCAGTTCACATTTGTAGGTAGATCATCAGTTTTAGAGCTAAAATTAGCATGTTTAAAGTGATTTTCATGCTTCCAGGGGCCCGGAAGTGAATTAAATACCATTTTGAGGCATTTAATGTTCAAGCAAAAACAGGTGATTTTTGACAAAAGAGATAACACCCCCCCATTACGTCATGCTGCAGAAAGGTGAAAAATGGTCCGTTTTCAAATGTTTTATTTTTTAACGTCAGTTCACATTTGTAGGTAGATCATCAGTTTTAGAGTTAAAATTAGCATGTTTAAAGTGATTTTCATGCTTCCAGGGGCCCAAAACACAAGATTTGAGGAATGGTTAAAAGTGCATGAAAATGGCCAATTTACTCACTCTGAGGTCTCAAAAAGTGTTTCTTCACCCCGGGAAGTGAATTAAATACCATTTGGAGGCATTTAATGTTCAAGCAAAAACAGGTGATTTTTGACAAAAGAGATAACACCCCCCATTACGTCATGCTTCAGAAAGGTGAAAAATGGTCCGTTTTTAAATATTTTATTTTTGAACGTCAGTTCACATTTGTAGGTAGATCATAATTTTTAGAGCTAAAATTAGCATGTTTAAAGTGATTTTCATGCTTCCAGGGGCCCAAAACACAATATTTGTGGAATGGTTAAAAGTGCATGAAAATGGCCAATTTACTAACTCTGAGGTCTCAAAAAGTGTTTCTTCACCCCGGGAAGTGAATTAAATACCATTTGGAGGCATTTAATGTTCAAGCAAAAACAGGTGATTTTTGACAAAAGAGATAACACCCCCCCATTACGTCATGCTTCAGAAAGGTGAAAAATGGTCCGTTTTCAAACGTTTTATTTTTGAACGTCAGTTCACATTTGTAGGTAGATCATCAGTTGTAGAGCTAAAATTAGCATGTTTAAAGTGATTTTCATGCTTCCAGGGCCGCGGGAAGTGAATTAAATACCATTTGGAGGCATTTAATGTTCAAGCAAAAACAGGTGATTTTTGACAAAAGAGATAACACCCCCCATTACGTCATGCTGCAGAAAGGTGAAAAATGGTCCGTTTTCAAATGTTTTATTTTTTAACGTCAGTTCACATTTATAGGTAGATCATCAGTTTTAGAGCTAAAATTAGCATGTTTAAAGTGATTTTCATGCTTCCAGGGGCCCAAAACACAAGATTTGTGGAATGGTTAAAAGTGCATGAAAATGGCCAATTTACTCACTCTGAGGTCTCAAAAAGTGTTTCTTCACCCCGGGAAGTGAATTAAATACCATTTGGAGGCATTTAATGTTCAAGCAAAAACAGGTGATTTTTGACAAAAGAGATAACACCCCCCCATTACGGCATGCTTCAGAAAGGTGAAAAATTGTCCGTTTTCAAATGTTTTATTTTTAAAAGTCAGTTCACATTTGTAGGTAGATCATCAGTTTTAGAGCTAAAATTAGCATGTTTAAAGTGATTTTCATGCTTCCAGGGGCCCGGGAAGTGAATTAAATACCATTTGGAGGCATTTAATGTTCAAGCAAAAACAGGTGATTTTTGACAAAAGAGATAACACCCCCCCAATACGTCATGCTGCAGAAAGGTGAAAAATGGTCCGTTTTCAAATGTTTTATTTTTTAACGTCAGTTCACATTTGTAGGTAGATCATCAGTTTTAGAGCTAAAATTAGCATGTTTAAAGTGATTTTCATGCTTCCAGGGGCCCAAAACACAAGATTTGTGGAATGGTTAAAAGTGCATGAAAATGGCCAATTTACTCACTCTGAGGTCTCAAAAAGTGTTTGTTCACCCCGGGAAATGAATTAAATACCATTTGGAGGCATTTAATGTTCAAGCAAAAACAGGTGATTTTTGACAAAAGAGATAACACCCCCCATTACGTCATGCTGCAGAAAGGTGAAAAATGGTCCGTTTTCAAATGTTTTATTTTTTAACGTCAGTTCACATTTGTAGGTAGATCATCAGTTTTAGAGCTAAAATTAGCATGTTTAAAGTGATTTTCTTGCTTCTAGGGGCCCAGGAAGTGAATTAAATACCATTTGGAGGCATTTAATGTTCAAGCAAAAACAGGTGATTTTTCACAAAAGAGATAACACCCCCCATTACGTCATGCTGCAGAAAGGTGAAAAATGGTCCGTTTTCAAATTTTTTATTTTTTAACCTCAGTTCACATTTGTAGGTAGATCATCAGTTTTAGAGCTAAAATTCGCATGTTTAAAGTGATTTTCATGCTTCCAGGGGCCCAAAACACAAGATTTGTGGAATGGTTAAAAGTGCATGAAAATGGCCAATTTACTCACTCTGAGGTCTCAAAAAGTGTTTCTTCACCACGGGAAATGAATTAAATACCATTTGGAGGCATTTAATGTTCAAGCAAAAACAGGTGATTTTTGACAAAAGAGATAACACCCCCCCATTACGTCATGCTTCAGAAAGGTAAAAAATGGTCCGTTTTCAAATGTTTTATTTTTGAACGTCAGTTCACATTTGTAGGTAGATCATCAGTTTTAGAGCTAAAATTAGCATGTTTAAAGTGATTTTCATGCTTCTAGGGGCCCGGGAAGTGAATTAAATACCATTTGGAGGCATTTAATGTTCAAGCAAAAACAGGTGATTTTTGACAAAAGAGATAACACCCCCCATTACGTCATGCTGCAGAAAGGTGAAAAATGGTCCGTTTTCAAATGTTTTATTTTTTAACGTCAGTTCACATTTGTAGGTAGATCATCAGTTTTAGAGCTATAATTAGCATGTTTAAAGTGATTTTCATGCTTCCAGGGGCCCAAAACACAAGATTTGTGGAATGGTTAAAAGTGCATGAAAATGGCCAATTTACTCACTCTGAGGTCTCAAAAAGTGTTTCTTCACCCCGGGAAGTGAATTAAATACCATTTGGAGGCATTTAATGTTCAAGCAAAAACAGGTGATTTTTGACAAAAGAGATAACACCCCCCCATTACGTCATGCTGCAGAAAGGTGAAAAATGGTCCGTTTTCAAATGTTTTATTTTTTAACGTCAGTTCACATTTGTAGGTAGATCATCAGTTTTAGAGCTAAAATTAGCATGTTTAAAGTGATTTTCATGCTTCCAGGGGCCCAAAACACAAGATTTGTGGAATGGTTAAAAGTGCATGAAAATGGCCAATTTACTCACTCTGAGGTCTCAAAAAGTGTTTCTTCACCCCGGGAAGTGAATTAAATACCATTTGGAGGCATTTAATGTTCAAGCAAAAACAGGTGATTTTTGACAAAAGAGATAACACCCCCCCATTGCGTCATGCTTCAGAAAGGTGAAAAATTGTCCGTTTTCAAATGTTTTATTTTTGAAAGTCAGTTCACATTTGTAGGTAGATCATCAGTTTTAGAGCTAAAATTAGCATGTTTAAAGTGATTTTCATGCTTCCAGGGGCCCGGAAGTGAATTAAATACCATTTTGAGGCATTTAATGTTCAAGCAAAAACAGGTGATTTTTGACAAAAGATATAACACCCCCCCATTACGTCATGCTGCAGAAAGGTGAAAAATGGTCCGTTTTCAAATGTTTTATTTTTTAACGTCAGTTCACATTTGTAGGTAGATCATCAGTTTTAGAGTTAAAATTAGCATGTTTAAAGTGATTTTCATGCTTCCAGGGGCCCAAAACACAAGATTTGAGGAATGGTTAAAAGTGCATGAAAATGGCCAATTTACTCACTCTGAGGTCTCAAAAAGTGTTTCTTCACCCCGGGAAGTGAATTAAATACCATTTGGAGGCATTTAATGTTCAAGCAAAAACAGGTGATTTTTGACAAAAGAGATAACACCCCCCATTACGTCATGCTTCAGAAAGGTGAAAAATGGTCCGTTTTCAAATGTTTTATTTTTGAACGTCAGTTCACATTTGTAGGTAGATCATCAGTTTTAGAGCTAAAATTAGCATGTTTAAAGTGATTTTCATGCTTCCAGGGGCCCGGGAAGTGAATTAAATACCATTTGGAGGCATTTAATGTTCAAGCAAAAACAGGTGATTTTTGACAAAAGAGATAACACCCCCCCATTACGTCATGCTGCAGAAAGGTGAAAAATGGTCCGTTTTCAAATGTTTTATTTTTTAACGTCAGTTCACATTTGTAGGTAGATCATCAGTTTTAGAGCTAAAATTAGCATGTTTAAAGTGATTTTCATGCTTCCAGGTGCCCAAAACACAAGATTTGTGGAATGGTTAAAAGTGCATGAAAATGGCCAATTTACTCACTCTGAGGTCTCAAAAAGTGTTTCTTCACCCCGGGAAGTGAATTAAATACCATTTGGAGGCATTTAATGTTCAAGCAAAAACAGGTGATTTTTGACAAAAGAGATAACACCCCCCCCATTACGTCATGCTTCAGAAAGGTGAAAAATTGTCCGTTTTCAAATGTTTTATTTTTGAAAGTCAGTTCACATTTGTAGGTAGATCATCAGTTTTAGAGCTAAAATTAGCATGTTTAAAGTGATTTTCATGCTTCCAGGGGCCCGGAAGTGAATTAAATACCATTTTGAGGCATTTAATGTTCAAGCAAAAACAGGTGATTTTTGACAAAAGAGATAACACCCCCCCATTACGTCATGCTGCAGAAAGGTGAAAAATGGTCCGTTTTCAAATGTTTTATTTTTTAACGTCAGTTCACATTTGTAGGTAGATCATCAGTTTTAGAGTTAAAATTAGCATGTTTAAAGTGATTTTCATGCTTCCAGGGGCCCAAAACACAAGATTTGAGGAATGGTTAAAAGTGCATGAAAATGGCCAATTTACTCACTCTGAGGTCTCAAAAAGTGTTTCTTCACCCCGGGAAGTGAATTAAATACCATTTGGAGGCATTTAATGTTCAAGCAAAAACAGGTGATTTTTGACAAAAGAGATAACACCCCCCATTACGTCATGCTTCAGAAAGGTGAAAAATGGTCCGTTTTCAAATATTTTATTTTTGAACGTCAGTTCACATTTGTAGGTAGATCATAATTTTTAGAGCTAAAATTAGCATGTTTAAAGTGATTTTCATGCTTCCAGGGGCCCAAAACACAATATTTGTGGAATGGTTAAAAGTGCATGAAAATGGCCAATTTACTAACTCTGAGGTCTCAAAAAGTGTTTCTTCACCCCGGGAAGTGAATTAAATACCATTTGGAGGCATTTAATGTTCAAGCAAAAACAGGTGATTTTTGACAAAAGAGATAACACCCCCCCATTACGTCATGCTTCAGAAAGGTGAAAAATGGTCCGTTTTCAAACGTTTTATTTTTGAACGTCAGTTCACATTTGTAGGTAGATCATCAGTTGTAGAGCTAAAATTAGCATGTTTAAAGTGATTTTCATGCTTCCAGGGCCGCGGGAAGTGAATTAAATACCATTTGGAGGCATTTAATGTTCAAGCAAAAACAGGTGATTTTTGACAAAAGAGATAACACCCCCCATTACGTCATGCTGCAGAAAGGTGAAAAATGGTCCGTTTTCAAATGTTTTATTTTTTAACGTCAGTTCACATTTATAGGTAGATCATCAGTTTTAGAGCTAAAATTAGCATGTTTAAAGTGATTTTCATGCTTCCAGGGGCCCAAAACACAAGATTTGTGGAATGGTTAAAAGTGCATGAAAATGGCCAATTTACTCACTCTGAGGTCTCAAAAAGTGTTTCTTCACCCCGGGAAGTGAATTAAATACCATTTGGAGGCATTTAATGTTCAAGCAAAAACAGGTGATTTTTGACAAAAGAGATAACACCCCCCCATTACGGCATGCTTCAGAAAGGTGAAAAATTGTCCGTTTTCAAATGTTTTATTTTTAAAAGTCAGTTCACATTTGTAGGTAGATCATCAGTTTTAGAGCTAAAATTAGCATGTTTAAAGTGATTTTCATGCTTCCAGGGGCCCGGGAAGTGAATTAAATACCATTTGGAGGCATTTAATGTTCAAGCAAAAACAGGTGATTTTTGACAAAAGAGATAACACCCCCCCAATACGTCATGCTGCAGAAAGGTGAAAAATGGTCCGTTTTCAAATGTTTTATTTTTTAACGTCAGTTCACATTTGTAGGTAGATCATCAGTTTTAGAGCTAAAATTAGCATGTTTAAAGTGATTTTCATGCTTCCAGGGGCCCAAAACACAAGATTTGTGGAATGGTTAAAAGTGCATGAAAATGGCCAATTTACTCACTCTGAGGTCTCAAAAAGTGTTTGTTCACCCCGGGAAATGAATTAAATACCATTTGGAGGCATTTAATGTTCAAGCAAAAACAGGTGATTTTTGACAAAAGAGATAACACCCCCCATTACGTCATGCTGCAGAAAGGTGAAAAATGGTCCGTTTTCAAATGTTTTATTTTTTAACGTCAGTTCACATTTGTAGGTAGATCATCAGTTTTAGAGCTAAAATTAGCATGTTTAAAGTGATTTTCTTGCTTCTAGGGGCCCAGGAAGTGAATTAAATACCATTTGGAGGCATTTAATGTTCAAGCAAAAACAGGTGATTTTTCACAAAAGAGATAACACCCCCCATTACGTCATGCTGCAGAAAGGTGAAAAATGGTCCGTTTTCAAATTTTTTATTTTTTAACGTCAGTTCACATTTGTAGGTAGATCATCAGTTTTAGAGCTAAAATTCGCATGTTTAAAGTGATTTTCATGCTTCCAGGGGCCCAAAACACAAGATTTGTGGAATGGTTAAAAGTGCATGAAAATGGCCAATTTACTCACTCTGAGGTCTCAAAAAGTGTTTCTTCACCACGGGAAATGAATTAAATACCATTTGGAGGCATTTAATGTTCAAGCAAAAACAGGTGATTTTTGACAAAAGAGATAACCCCCCCCCATTACGTCATGCTTCAGAAAGGTGAAAAATTGTCCGTTTTCAAATGTTTTATTTTTGAAAGTCAGTTCACATTTGTAGGTAGATCATCAGTTTTAGAGATAAAATTAGCATGTTTAAAGTGATTTTCATGCTTCCAGGGGCCCGGAAGTGAATTAAATACCATTTTGAGGCATTTAATGTTCAAGCAAAAACAGGTGATTTTTGACAAAAGATATAACACCCCCCCCATTACGTCATGCTGCAGAAAGGTGAAAAATGGTCCGTTTTCAAATGTTTTATTTTTTAACGTCAGTTCACATTTGTAGGTAGATCATCAGTTTTAGAGTTAAAATTAGCATGTTTAAAGTGATTTTCATGCTTCCAGGGGCCCAAAACACAAGATTTGAGGAATGGTTAAAAGTGCATGAAAATGGCCAATTTACTCACTCTGAGGTCTCAAAAAGTGTTTCTTCACCCCGGGAAGTGAATTAAATACCATTTGGAGGCATTTAATGTTCAAGCAAAAACAGGTGATTTTTGACAAAAGAGATAACACCCCCCCATTACGTCATGCTTCAGAAAGGTGAAAAATGGTCCGTTTTCAAATATTTTATTTTTGAACGTCAGTTCACATTTGTAGGTAGATCATAATTTTTAGAGCTAAAATTAGCATGTTTAAAGTGATTTTCATGCTTCCAGGGGCCCAAAACACAATATTTGTGGAATGGTTAAAAGTGCATGAAAATGGCCAATTTACTAACTCTGAGGTCTCAAAAAGTGTTTCTTCACCCCGGGAAGTGAATTAAATACCATTTGGAGGCATTTAATGTTCAAGCAAAAACAGGTGATTTTTGACAAAAGAGATAACACCCCCCCATTACGTCATGCTTCAGAAAGGTGAAAAATGGTCCGTTTTCAAACGTTTTATTTTTGAACGTCAGTTCACATTTGTAGGTAGATCATCAGTTTTAGAGCTAAAATTAGCATGTTTAAAGTGATTTTCATGCTTCCAGGGGCCCGGAAGTGAATTAAATACCATTTTGAGGCATTTAATGTTCAAGCAAAAACAGGTGATTTTTGACAAAAGATATAACACCCCCCCATTACGTCATGCTGCAGAAAGGTGAAAAATGGTCCGTTTTCAAATGTTTTATTTTTTAACGTCAGTTCACATTTGTAGGTAGATCATCAGTTTTAGAGTTAAAATTAGCATGTTTAAAGTGATTTTCATGCTTCCAGGGGCCCAAAACACAAGATTTGAGGAATGGTTAAAAGTGCATGAAAATGGCCAATTTACTCACTCTGAGGTCTCAAAAAGTGTTTCTTCACCCCGGGAAGTGCATTAAATACCATTTGGAGGCATTTAATGTTCAAGCAAAAACAGGTGATTTTTGACAAAAGAGATAACACCCCCCATTACGTCATGCTTCAGAAAGGTGAAAAATGGTCCGTTTTCAAATGTTTTATTTTTGAACGTCAGTTCACATTTGTAGGTAGATCATCAGTTTTAGAGCTAAAATTAGCATGTTTAAAGTGATTTTCATGCTTCCAGGGGCCCGGGAAGTGAATTAAATACCATTTGGAGGCATTTAATGTTCAAGCAAAAACAGGTGATTTTTGACAAAAGAGATAACACCCCCCCATTACGTCATGCTGCAGAAAGGTGAAAAATGGTCCGTTTTCAAATGTTTTATTTTTTAACGTCAGTTCACATTTGTAGGTAGATCATCAGTTTTAGAGCTAAAATTAGCATGTTTAAAGTGATTTTCATGCTTCCAGGTGCCCAAAACACAAGATTTGTGGAATGGTTAAAAGTGCATGAAAATGGCCAATTTACTCACTCTGAGGTCTCAAAAAGTGTTTCTTCACCCCGGGAAGTGAATTAAATACCATTTGGAGGCATTTAATGTTCAAGCAAAAACAGGTGATTTTTGACAAAAGAGATAACACCCCCCCCATTACGTCATGCTTCAGAAAGGTGAAAAATTGTCCGTTTTCAAATGTTTTATTTTTGAAAGTCAGTTCACATTTGTAGGTAGATCATCAGTTTTAGAGCTAAAATTAGCATGTTTAAAGTGATTTTCATGCTTCCAGGGGCCCGGAAGTGAATTAAATACCATTTTGAGGCATTTAATGTTCAAGCAAAAACAGGTGATTTTTGACAAAAGAGATAACACCCCCCCATTACGTCATGCAGCAGAAAGGTGAAAAATGGTCCGTTTTCAAATGTTTTATTTTTTAACGTCAGTTCACATTTGTAGGTAGATCATCAGTTTTAGAGTTAAAATTAGCATGTTTAAAGTGATTTTCATGCTTCCAGGGGCCCAAAACACAAGATTTGAGGAATGGTTAAAAGTGCATGAAAATGGCCAATTTACTCACTCTGAGGTCTCAAAAAGTGTTTCTTCACCCCGGGAAGTGAATTAAATACCATTTGGAGGCATTTAATGTTCAAGCAAAAACAGGTGATTTTTGACAAAAGAGATAACACCCCCCATTACGTCATGCTTCAGAAAGGTGAAAAATGGTCCGTTTTCAAATATTTTATTTTTGAACGTCAGTTCACATTTGTAGGTAGATCATAATTTTTAGAGCTAAAATTAGCATGTTTAAAGTGATTTTCATGCTTCCAGGGGCCCAAAACACAATATTTGTGGAATGGTTAAAAGTGCATGAAAATGGCCAATTTACTAACTCTGAGGTCTCAAAAAGTGTTTCTTCACCCCGGGAAGTGAATTAAATACCATTTGGAGGCATTTAATGTTCAAGCAAAAACAGGTGATTTTTGACAAAAGAGATAACACCCCCCCATTACGTCATGCTTCAGAAAGGTGAAAAATGGTCCGTTTTCAAACGTTTTATTTTTGAACGTCAGTTCACATTTGTAGGTAGATCATCAGTTGTAGAGCTAAAATTAGCATGTTTAAAGTGATTTTCATGCTTCCAGGGCCGCGGGAAGTGAATTAAATACCATTTGGAGGCATTTAATGTTCAAGCAAAAACAGGTGATTTTTGACAAAAGAGATAACACCCCCCATTACGTCATGCTGCAGAAAGGTGAAAAATGGTCCGTTTTCAAATGTTTTATTTTTTAACGTCAGTTCACATTTATAGGTAGATCATCAGTTTTAGAGCTAAAATTAGCATGTTTAAAGTGATTTTCATGCTTCCAGGGGCCCAAAACACAAGATTTGTGGAATGGTTAAAAGTGCATGAAAATGGCCAATTTACTCACTCTGAGGTCTCAAAAAGTGTTTCTTCACCCCGGGAAGTGAATTAAATACCATTTGGAGGCATTTAATGTTCAAGCAAAAACAGGTGATTTTTGACAAAAGAGATAACACCCCCCCATTACGGCATGCTTCAGAAAGGTGAAAAATTGTCCGTTTTCAAATGTTTTATTTTTAAAAGTCAGTTCACATTTGTAGGTAGATCATCAGTTTTAGAGCTAAAATTAGCATGTTTAAAGTGATTTTCATGCTTCCAGGGGCCCGGGAAGTGAATTAAATACCATTTGGAGGCATTTAATGTTCAAGCAAAAACAGGTGATTTTTTACAAAAGAGATAACACCCCCCCATTACGTCATGCTGCAGAAAGGTGAAAAATGGTCCGTTTTCAAATGTTTTATTTTTTAACGTCAGTTCACATGTGTAGGTAGATCATCAGTTTTAGAGCTAAAATTAGCATGTTTAAAGTGATTTTCATGCTTCCAGGGGCCCAAAACACAAGATTTGTGGAATGGTTAAAAGTGCATGAAAATGGCCAATTTACTCACTCTGAGGTCTCAAAAAGTGTTTCTTCACCCCGGGAAGTGAATTAAATACCATTTGGAGGCATTTAATGTTCAAGCAAAAACAGGTGATTTTTGACAAAAGAGATAACACCCCCCCATTACGTCATGCTTCAGAAAGGTGAAAAATGGTCCGTTTTCAAACGTTTTATTTTTGAACGTCAGTTCACATTTGTAGGTAGATCATCAGTTGTAGAGCTAAAATTAGCATGTTTAAAGTGATTTTCATGCTTCCAGGGCCGCGGGAAGTGAATTAAATACCATTTGGAGGCATTTAATGTTCAAGCAAAAACAGGTGATTTTTGACAAAAGAGATAACACCCCCCATTACGTCATGCTGCAGAAAGGTGAAAAATGGTCCGTTTTCAAATGTTTTATTTTTTAACGTCAGTTCACATTTGTAGGTAGATCATCAGTTTTAGAGCTAAAATTAGCATGTTTAAAGTGATTTTCATGCTTCCAGGGGCCCAAAACACAAGATTTGTGGAATGGTTAAAAGTGCATGAAAATGGCCAATTTACTCACTCTGAGGTCTCAAAAAGTGTTTCTTCACCCCGGGAAGTGAATTAAATACCATTTGGAGGCATTTAATGTTCAAGCAAAAACAGGTGATTTTTGACAAAAGAGATAACACCCCCCCATTGCGTCATGCTTCAGAAAGGTGAGAAATTGTCCGTTTTCAAATGTTTTATTTTTGAACGTCAGTTCACATTTGTAGGTAGATCATCAGTTTTAGAGCTAAAATTGGCATGTTTAAAGTGATTTTCATGCTTCCAGGGGCCCGGGAAGTGAATTAAATACCATTTGGAGGCATTTAATGTTCAAGCAAAAACAGGTGATTTTTTACAAAAGAGATAACACCCCCCCATTACGTCATGCTGCAGAAAGGTGAAAAATGGTCCGTTTTCAAATGTTTTATTTTTTAACGTCAGTTCACATGTGTAGGTAGATCATCAGTTTTAGAGCTAAAATTAGCATGTTTAAAGTGATTTTCATGCTTCCAGGGGCCCAAAACACAAGATTTGTGGAATGGTTAAAAGTGCATGAAAATGGCCAATTTACTCACTCTGAGGTCTCAAAAAGTGTTTCTTCACCCCGGGAAGTGAATTAAATACCATTTGGAGGCATTTAATGTTCAAGCAAAAACAGGTGATTTTTGACAAAAGAGATAACCCCCCCCCATTACGTCATGCTTCAGAAAGGTGAAAAATTGTCCGTTTTCAAATGTTTTATTTTTGAAAGTCAGTTCACATTTGTAGGTAGATCATCAGTTTTAGAGATAAAATTAGCATGTTTAAAGTGATTTTCATGCTTCCAGGGGCCCGGAAGTGAATTAAATACCATTTTGAGGCATTTAATGTTCAAGCAAAAACAGGTGATTTTTGACAAAAGATATAACACCCCCCCCATTACGTCATGCTGCAGAAAGGTGAAAAATGGTCCGTTTTCAAATGTTTTATTTTTTAACGTCAGTTCACATTTGTAGGTAGATCATCAGTTTTAGAGTTAAAATTAGCATGTTTAAAGTGATTTTCATGCTTCCAGGGGCCCAAAACACAAGATTTGAGGAATGGTTAAAAGTGCATGAAAATGGCCAATTTACTCACTCTGAGGTCTCAAAAAGTGTTTCTTCACCCCGGGAAGTGAATTAAATACCATTTGGAGGCATTTAATGTTCAAGCAAAAACAGGTGATTTTTGACAAAAGAGATAACACCCCCCCATTACGTCATGCTTCAGAAAGGTGAAAAATGGTCCGTTTTCAAATATTTTATTTTTGAACGTCAGTTCACATTTGTAGGTAGATCATAATTTTTAGAGCTAAAATTAGCATGTTTAAAGTGATTTTCATGCTTCCAGGGGCCCAAAACACAATATTTGTGGAATGGTTAAAAGTGCATGAAAATGGCCAATTTACTAACTCTGAGGTCTCAAAAAGTGTTTCTTCACCCCGGGAAGTGAATTAAATACCATTTGGAGGCATTTAATGTTCAAGCAAAAACAGGTGATTTTTGACAAAAGAGATAACATCCCCCCATTACGTCATGCTTCAGAAAGGTGAAAAATGGTCCGTTTTCAAACGTTTTATTTTTGAACGTCAGTTCACATTTGTAGGTAGATCATCAGTTTTAGAGCTAAAATTAGCATGTTTAAAGTGATTTTCATGCTTCCAGGGGCCCAAAACACAAGATTTGTGGAATGGTTAAAAGTGCATGAAAATGGCCAATTTACTCACTCTGAGGTCTCAAAAAGTGTTTCTTCACCCCGGGAAGTGAATTAAATACCATTTGGAGGCATTTAATGTTCAAGCAAAAACAGGTGATTTTTGACAAAAGAGATAACACCCCCCCATTGCGTCATGCTTCAGAAAGGTGAGAAATTGTCCGTTTTCAAATGTTTTATTTTTGAACGTCAGTTCACATTTGTAGGTAGATCATCAGTTTTAGAGCTAAAATTGGCATGTTTAAAGTGATTTTCATGCTTCCAGGGGCCCGGGAAGTGAATTAAATACCATTTGGAGGCATTTAATGTTCAAGCAAAAACAGGTGATTTTTTACAAAAGAGATAACACCCCCCCATTACGTCATGCTGCAGAAAGGTGAAAAATGGTCCGTTTTCAAATGTTTTATTTTTTAACGTCAGTTCACATGTGTAGGTAGATCATCAGTTTTAGAGCTAAAATTAGCATGTTTAAAGTGATTTTCATGCTTCCAGGGGCCCAAAACACAAGATTTGTGGAATGGTTAAAAGTGCATGAAAATGGCCAATTTACTCACTCTGAGGTCTCAAAAAGTGTTTCTTCACCCCGGGAAGTGAATTAAATACCATTTGGAGGCATTTAATGTTCAAGCAAAAACAGGTGATTTTTGACAAAAGAGATAACCCCCCCCCATTACGTCATGCTTCAGAAAGGTGAAAAATTGTCCGTTTTCAAATGTTTTATTTTTGAAAGTCAGTTCACATTTGTAGGTAGATCATCAGTTTTAGAGATAAAATTAGCATGTTTAAAGTGATTTTCATGCTTCCAGGGGCCCGGAAGTGAATTAAATACCATTTTGAGGCATTTAATGTTCAAGCAAAAACAGGTGATTTTTGACAAAAGATATAACACCCCCCCCATTACGTCATGCTGCAGAAAGGTGAAAAATGGTCCGTTTTCAAATGTTTTATTTTTTAACGTCAGTTCACATTTGTAGGTAGATCATCAGTTTTAGAGTTAAAATTAGCATGTTTAAAGTGATTTTCATGCTTCCAGGGGCCCAAAACACAAGATTTGAGGAATGGTTAAAAGTGCATGAAAATGGCCAATTTACTCACTCTGAGGTCTCAAAAAGTGTTTCTTCACCCCGGGAAGTGAATTAAATACCATTTGGAGGCATTTAATGTTCAAGCAAAAACAGGTGATTTTTGACAAAAGAGATAACACCCCCCCATTACGTCATGCTTCAGAAAGGTGAAAAATGGTCCGTTTTCAAATATTTTATTTTTGAACGTCAGTTCACATTTGTAGGTAGATCATAATTTTTAGAGCTAAAATTAGCATGTTTAAAGTGATTTTCATGCTTCCAGGGGCCCAAAACACAATATTTGTGGAATGGTTAAAAGTGCATGAAAATGGCCAATTTACTAACTCTGAGGTCTCAAAAAGTGTTTCTTCACCCCGGGAAGTGAATTAAATACCATTTGGAGGCATTTAATGTTCAAGCAAAAACAGGTGATTTTTGACAAAAGAGATAACACCCCCCCATTACGTCATGCTTCAGAAAGGTGAAAAATGGTCCGTTTTCAAACGTTTTATTTTTGAACGTCAGTTCACATTTGTAGGTAGATCATCAGTTTTAGAGCTAAAATTAGCATGTTTAAAGTGATTTTCATGCTTCCAGGGGCCCGGAAGTGAATTAAATACCATTTTGAGGCATTTAATGTTCAAGCAAAAACAGGTGATTTTTGACAAAAGATATAACACCCCCCCATTACGTCATGCTGCAGAAAGGTGAAAAATGGTCCGTTTTCAAATGTTTTATTTTTTAACGTCAGTTCACATTTGTAGGTAGATCATCAGTTTTAGAGTTAAAATTAGCATGTTTAAAGTGATTTTCATGCTTCCAGGGGCCCAAAACACAAGATTTGAGGAATGGTTAAAAGTGCATGAAAATGGCCAATTTACTCACTCTGAGGTCTCAAAAAGTGTTTCTTCACCCCGGGAAGTGAATTAAATACCATTTGGAGGCATTTAATGTTCAAGCAAAAACAGGTGATTTTTGACAAAAGAGATAACACCCCCCATTACGTCATGCTTCAGAAAGGTGAAAAATGGTCCGTTTTCAAATGTTTTATTTTTGAACGTCAGTTCACATTTGTAGGTAGATCATCAGTTTTAGAGCTAAAATTAGCATGTTTAAAGTGATTTTCATGCTTCCAGGGGCCCGGGAAGTGAATTAAATACCATTTGGAGGCATTTAATGTTCAAGCAAAAACAGGTGATTTTTGACAAAAGAGATAACACCCCCCCATTACGTCATGCTGCAGAAAGGTGAAAAATGGTCCGTTTTCAAATGTTTTATTTTTTAACGTCAGTTCACATTTGTAGGTAGATCATCAGTTTTAGAGCTAAAATTAGCATGTTTAAAGTGATTTTCATGCTTCCAGGTGCCCAAAACACAAGATTTGTGGAATGGTTAAAAGTGCATGAAAATGGCCAATTTACTCACTCTGAGGTCTCAAAAAGTGTTTCTTCACCCCGGGAAGTGAATTAAATACCATTTGGAGGCATTTAATGTTCAAGCAAAAACAGGTGATTTTTGACAAAAGAGATAACACCCCCCCCATTACGTCATGCTTCAGAAAGGTGAAAAATTGTCCGTTTTCAAATGTTTTATTTTTGAAAGTCAGTTCACATTTGTAGGTAGATCATCAGTTTTAGAGCTAAAATTTGCATGTTTAAAGTGATTTTCATGCTTCCAGGGGCCCGGAAGTGAATTAAATACCATTTTGAGGCATTTAATGTTCAAGCAAAAACAGGTGATTTTTGACAAAAGAGATAACACCCCCCCATTACGTCATGCTGCAGAAAGGTGAAAAATGGTCCGTTTTCAAATGTTTTATTTTTTAACGTCAGTTCACATTTGTAGGTAGATCATCAGTTTTAGAGTTAAAATTAGCATGTTTAAAGTGATTTTCATGCTTCCAGGGGCCCAAAACACAAGATTTGAGGAATGGTTAAAAGTGCATGAAAATGGCCAATTTACTCACTCTGAGGTCTCAAAAAGTGTTTCTTCACCCCGGGAAGTGAATTAAATACCATTTGGAGGCATTTAATGTTCAAGCAAAAACAGGTGATTTTTGACAAAAGAGATAACACCCCCCATTACGTCATGCTTCAGAAAGGTGAAAAATGGTCCGTTTTCAAATATTTTATTTTTGAACGTCAGTTCACATTTGTAGGTAGATCATAATTTTTAGAGCTAAAATTAGCATGTTTAAAGTGATTTTCATGCTTCCAGGGGCCCAAAACACAATATTTGTGGAATGGTTAAAAGTGCATGAAAATGGCCAATTTACTAACTCTGAGGTCTCAAAAAGTGTTTCTTCACCCCGGGAAGTGAATTAAATACCATTTGGAGGCATTTAATGTTCAAGCAAAAACAGGTGATTTTTGACAAAAGAGATAACACCCCCCCATTACGTCATGCTTCAGAAAGGTGAAAAATGGTCCGTTTTCAAACGTTTTATTTTTGAACGTCAGTTCACATTTGTAGGTAGATCATCAGTTGTAGAGCTAAAATTAGCATGTTTAAAGTGATTTTCATGCTTCCAGGGCCGCGGGAAGTGAATTAAATACCATTTGGAGGCATTTAATGTTCAAGCAAAAACAGGTGATTTTTGACAAAAGAGATAACACCCCCCATTACGTCATGCTGCAGAAAGGTGAAAAATGGTCCGTTTTCAAATGTTTTATTTTTTAACGTCAGTTCACATTTATAGGTAGATCATCAGTTTTAGAGCTAAAATTAGCATGTTTAAAGTGATTTTCATGCTTCCAGGGGCCCAAAACACAAGATTTGTGGAATGGTTAAAAGTGCATGAAAATGGCCAATTTACTCACTCTGAGGTCTCAAAAAGTGTTTCTTCACCCCGGGAAGTGAATTAAATACCATTTGGAGGCATTTAATGTTCAAGCAAAAACAGGTGATTTTTGACAAAAGAGATAACACCCCCCCATTACGGCATGCTTCAGAAAGGTGAAAAATTGTCCGTTTTCAAATGTTTTATTTTTAAAAGTCAGTTCACATTTGTAGGTAGATCATCAGTTTTAGAGCTAAAATTAGCATGTTTAAAGTGATTTTCATGCTTCCAGGGGCCCGGGAAGTGAATTAAATACCATTTGGAGGCATTTAATGTTCAAGCAAAAACAGGTGATTTTTGACAAAAGAGATAACACCCCCCCAATACGTCATGCTGCAGAAAGGTGAAAAATGGTCCGTTTTCAAATGTTTTATTTTTTAACGTCAGTTCACATTTGTAGGTAGATCATCAGTTTTAGAGCTAAAATTAGCATGTTTAAAGTGATTTTCATGCTTCCAGGGGCCCAAAACACAAGATTTGTGGAATGGTTAAAAGTGCATGAAAATGGCCAATTTACTCACTCTGAGGTCTCAAAAAGTGTTTGTTCACCCCGGGAAATGAATTAAATACCATTTGGAGGCATTTAATGTTCAAGCAAAAACAGGTGATTTTTGACAAAAGAGATAACACCCCCCATTACGTCATGCTGCAGAAAGGTGAAAAATGGTCCGTTTTCAAATGTTTTATTTTTTAACGTCAGTTCACATTTGTAGGTAGATCATCAGTTTTAGAGCTAAAATTAGCATGTTTAAAGTGATTTTCTTGCTTCTAGGGGCCCAGGAAGTGAATTAAATACCATTTGGAGGCATTTAATGTTCAAGCAAAAACAGGTGATTTTTCACAAAAGAGATAACACCCCCCATTACGTCATGCTGCAGAAAGGTGAAAAATGGTCCGTTTTCAAATTTTTTATTTTTTAACGTCAGTTCACATTTGTAGGTAGATCATCAGTTTTAGAGCTAAAATTCGCATGTTTAAAGTGATTTTCATGCTTCCAGGGGCCCAAAACACAAGATTTGTGGAATGGTTAAAAGTGCATGAAAATGGCCAATTTACTCACTCTGAGGTCTCAAAAAGTGTTTCTTCACCACGGGAAATGAATTAAATACCATTTGGAGGCATTTAATGTTCAAGCAAAAACAGGTGATTTTTGACAAAAGAGATAACACCCCCCCATTACGTCATGCTTCAGAAAGGTAAAAAATGGTCCGTTTTCAAATGTTTTATTTTTGAACGTCAGTTCACATTTGTAGGTAGATCATCAGTTTTAGAGCTAAAATTAGCATGTTTAAAGTGATTTTCATGCTTCTAGGGGCCCGGGAAGTGAATTAAATACCATTTGGAGGCATTTAATGTTCAAGCAAAAACAGGTGATTTTTGACAAAAGAGATAACACCCCCCATTACGTCATGCTGCAGAAAGGTGAAAAATGGTCCGTTTTCAAATGTTTTATTTTTTAACGTCAGTTCACATTTGTAGGTAGATCATCAGTTTTAGAGCTATAATTAGCATGTTTAAAGTGATTTTCATGCTTCCAGGGGCCCAAAACACAAGATTTGTGGAATGGTTAAAAGTGCATGAAAATGGCCAATTTACTCACTCTGAGGTCTCAAAAAGTGTTTCTTCACCCCGGGAAGTGAATTAAATACCATTTGGAGGCATTTAATGTTCAAGCAAAAACAGGTGATTTTTGACAAAAGAGATAACACCCCCCCATTACGTCATGCTGCAGAAAGGTGAAAAATGGTCCGTTTTCAAATGTTTTATTTTTTAACGTCAGTTCACATTTGTAGGTAGATCATCAGTTTTAGAGCTAAAATTAGCATGTTTAAAGTGATTTTCATGCTTCCAGGGGCCCAAAACACAAGATTTGTGGAATGGTTAAAAGTGCATGAAAATGGCCAATTTACTCACTCTGAGGTCTCAAAAAGTGTTTCTTCACCCCGGGAAGTGAATTAAATACCATTTGGAGGCATTTAATGTTCAAGCAAAAACAGGTGATTTTTGACAAAAGAGATAACACCCCCCCATTGCGTCATGCTTCAGAAAGGTGAGAAATTGTCCGTTTTCAAATGTTTTATTTTTGAACGTCAGTTCACATTTGTAGGTAGATCATCAGTTTTAGAGCTAAAATTGGCATGTTTAAAGTGATTTTCATGCTTCCAGGGGCCCGGGAAGTGAATTAAATACCATTTGGAGGCATTTAATGTTCAAGCAAAAACAGGTGATTTTTTACAAAAGAGATAACACCCCCCCATTACGTCATGCTGCAGAAAGGTGAAAAATGGTCCGTTTTCAAATGTTTTATTTTTTAACGTCAGTTCACATGTGTAGGTAGATCATCAGTTTTAGAGCTAAAATTAGCATGTTTAAAGTGATTTTCATGCTTCCAGGGGCCCAAAACACAAGATTTGTGGAATGGTTAAAAGTGCATGAAAATGGCCAATTTACTCACTCTGAGGTCTCAAAAAGTGTTTCTTCACCCCGGGAAGTGAATTAAATACCATTTGGAGGCATTTAATGTTCAAGCAAAAACAGGTGATTTTTGACAAAAGAGATAACCCCCCCCCATTACGTCATGCTTCAGAAAGGTGAAAAATTGTCCGTTTTCAAATGTTTTATTTTTGAAAGTCAGTTCACATTTGTAGGTAGATCATCAGTTTTAGAGATAAAATTAGCATGTTTAAAGTGATTTTCATGCTTCCAGGGGCCCGGAAGTGAATTAAATACCATTTTGAGGCATTTAATGTTCAAGCAAAAACAGGTGATTTTTGACAAAAGATATAACACCCCCCCCATTACGTCATGCTGCAGAAAGGTGAAAAATGGTCCGTTTTCAAATGTTTTATTTTTTAACGTCAGTTCACATTTGTAGGTAGATCATCAGTTTTAGAGTTAAAATTAGCATGTTTAAAGTGATTTTCATGCTTCCAGGGGCCCAAAACACAAGATTTGAGGAATGGTTAAAAGTGCATGAAAATGGCCAATTTACTCACTCTGAGGTCTCAAAAAGTGTTTCTTCACCCCGGGAAGTGAATTAAATACCATTTGGAGGCATTTAATGTTCAAGCAAAAACAGGTGATTTTTGACAAAAGAGATAACACCCCCC
The DNA here is from genome assembly GCF_964261635.1 of Lissotriton helveticus. NCBI lineage: Eukaryota > Metazoa > Chordata > Amphibia > Caudata > Salamandridae > Lissotriton > Lissotriton helveticus. Next base: position 22,600 of record NW_027611969.1, read on the forward strand.
CATTACGTCATGCTTCAGAAAGGTGAAAAATGGTCCGTTTTCAAATATTTTATTTTTGAACGTCAGTTCACATTTGTAGGTAGATCATAATTTTTAGAGCTAAAATTAGCATGTTTAAAGTGATTTTCATGCTTCCAGGGGCCCAAAACACAATATTTGTGGAATGGTTAAAAGTGCATGAAAATGGCCAATTTACTAACTCTGAGGTCTCAAAAAGTGTTTCTTCACCCCGGGAAGTGAATTAAATACCATTTGGAGGCATTTAATGTTCAAGCAAAAACAGGTGATTTTTGACAAAAGAGATAACACCCCCCCATTACGTCATGCTTCAGAAAGGTGAAAAATGGTCCGTTTTCAAACGTTTTATTTTTGAAAGTCAGTTCACATTTGTAGGTAGATCATCAGTTGTAGAGCTAAAATTAGCATGTTTAAAGTGATTTTCATGCTTCCAGGGCCGCGGGAAGTGAATTAAATACCATTTGGAGCAATTTAATGTTCAAGCAAAAACAGGTGATTTTTGACAAAAGAGATAACACCCCCCCATTACGTCATGCTGCAGAAAGGTGAAAAATGGTCCGTTTTCAAATGTTTTATTTTTTAACGTCAGTTCACATTTATAGGTAGATCATCAGTTTTAGAGCTAAAATTAGCATGTTTAAAGTGATTTTCATGCTTCCAGGGGCCCAAAACACAAGATTTGTGGAATGGTTAAAAGTGCATGAAAATGGCCAATTTACTCACTCTGAGGTCTCAAAAAGTGTTTCTTCACCCCTGGAAGTGAATTAAATACCATTTGGAGGCATTTAATGTTCAAGCAAAAACAGGTGATTTTTGACAAAAGAGATAACACCCCCCCATTACGGCATGCTTCAGAAAGGTGAAAAATTGTCCGTTTTCAAATGTTTTATTTTTAAAAGTCAGTTCACATTTGTAGGTAGATCATCAGTTTTAGAGCTAAAATTAGCATGTTTAAAGTGATTTTCATGCTTCCAGGGGCCCGGGAAGTGAATTAAATACCATTTGGAGGCATTTAATGTTCAAGCAAAAACAGGTGATTTTTGACAAAAGAGATAACACCCCCCCAATACGTCATGCTGCAGAAAGGTGAAAAATGGTCCGTTTTCAAATGTTTTATTTTTTAACGTCAGTTCACATTTGTAGGTAGATCATCAGTTTTAGAGCTAAAATTAGCATGTTTAAAGTGATTTTCATGCTTCCAGGGGCCCAAAACACAAGATTTGTGGAATGGTTAAAAGTGCATGAAAATGGCCAATTTACTCACTCTGAGGTCTCAAAAAGTGTTTGTTCACCCCGGGAAATGAATTAAATACCATTTGGAGGCATTTAATGTTCAAGCAAAAACAGGTGATTTTTGACAAAAGAGATAACACCCCCCATTACGTCATGCTGCAGAAAGGTGAAAAATGGTCCGTTTTCAAATGTTTTATTTTTTAACGTCAGTTCACATTTGTAGGTAGATCATCAGTTTTAGAGCTAAAATTAGCATGTTTAAAGTGATTTTCTTGCTTCTAGGGGCCCAGGAAGTGAATTAAATACCATTTGGAGGCATTTAATGTTCAAGCAAAAACAGGTGATTTTTCACAAAAGAGATAACACCCCCCATTACGTCATGCTGCAGAAAGGTGAAAAATGGTCCGTTTTCAAATTTTTTATTTTTTAACGTCAGTTCACATTTGTAGGTAGATCATCAGTTTTAGAGCTAAAATTCGCATGTTTAAAGTGATTTTCATGCTTCCAGGGGCCCAAAACACAAGATTTGTGGAATGGTTAAAAGTGCATGAAAATGGCCAATTTACTCACTCTGAGGTCTCAAAAAGTGTTTCTTCACCACGGGAAATGAATTAAATACCATTTGGAGGCATTTAATGTTCAAGCAAAAACAGGTGATTTTTGACAAAAGAGATAACACCCCCCCATTACGTCATGCTTCAGAAAGGTAAAAAATGGTCCGTTTTCAAATGTTTTATTTTTGAACGTCAGTTCACATTTGTAGGTAGATCATCAGTTTTAGAGCTAAAATTAGCATGTTTAAAGTGATTTTCATGCTTCTAGGGGCCCGGGAAGTGAATTAAATACCATTTGGAGGCATTTAATGTTCAAGCAAAAACAGGTGATTTTTGACAAAAGAGATAACACCCCCCATTACGTCATGCTGCAGAAAGGTGAAAAATGGTCCGTTTTCAAATGTTTTATTTTTTAACGTCAGTTCACATTTGTAGGTAGATCATCAGTTTTAGAGCTATAATTAGCATGTTTAAAGTGATTTTCATGCTTCCAGGGGCCCAAAACACAAGATTTGTGGAATGGTTAAAAGTGCATGAAAATGGCCAATTTACTCACTCTGAGGTCTCAAAAAGTGTTTCTTCACCCCGGGAAGTGAATTAAATACCATTTGGAGGCATTTAATGTTCAAGCAAAAACAGGTGATTTTTGACAAAAGAGATAACACCCCCCCATTACGTCATGCTGCAGAAAGGTGAAAAATGGTCCGTTTTCAAATGTTTTATTTTTTAACGTCAGTTCACATTTGTAGGTAGATCATCAGTTTTAGAGCTAAAATTAGCATGTTTAAAGTGATTTTCATGCTTCCAGGGGCCCAAAACACAAGATTTGTGGAATGGTTAAAAGTGCATGAAAATGGCCAATTTACTCACTCTGAGGTCTCAAAAAGTGTTTCTTCACCCCGGGAAGTGAATTAAATACCATTTGGAGGCATTTAATGTTCAAGCAAAAACAGGTGATTTTTGACAAAAGAGATAACACCCCCCCATTGCGTCATGCTTCAGAAAGGTGAGAAATTGTCCGTTTTCAAATGTTTTATTTTTGAACGTCAGTTCACATTTGTAGGTAGATCATCAGTTTTAGAGCTAAAATTGGCATGTTTAAAGTGATTTTCATGCTTCCAGGGGCCCGGGAAGTGAATTAAATACCATTTGGAGGCATTTAATGTTCAAGCAAAAACAGGTGATTTTTTACAAAAGAGATAACACCCCCCCATTACGTCATGCTGCAGAAAGGTGAAAAATGGTCCGTTTTCAAATGTTTTATTTTTTAACGTCAGTTCACATGTGTAGGTAGATCATCAGTTTTAGAGCTAAAATTAGCATGTTTAAAGTGATTTTCATGCTTCCAGGGGCCCAAAACACAAGATTTGTGGAATGGTTAAAAGTGCATGAAAATGGCCAATTTACTCACTCTGAGGTCTCAAAAAGTGTTTCTTCACCCCGGGAAGTGAATTAAATACCATTTGGAGGCATTTAATGTTCAAGCAAAAACAGGTGATTTTTGACAAAAGAGATAACCCCCCCCCATTACGTCATGCTTCAGAAAGGTGAAAAATTGTCCGTTTTCAAATGTTTTATTTTTGAAAGTCAGTTCACATTTGTAGGTAGATCATCAGTTTTAGAGCTAAAATTAGCATGTTTAAAGTGATTTTCATGCTTCCAGGGGCCCGGAAGTGAATTAAATACCATTTTGAGGCATTTAATGTTCAAGCAAAAACAGGTGATTTTTGACAAAAGATATAACACCCCCCCCATTACGTCATGCTGCAGAAAGGTGAAAAATGGTCCGTTTTCAAATGTTTTATTTTTTAACGTCAGTTCACATTTGTAGGTAGATCATCAGTTTTAGAGTTAAAATTAGCATGTTTAAAGTGATTTTCATGCTTCCAGGGGCCCAAAACACAAGATTTGAGGAATGGTTAAAAGTGCATGAAAATGGCCAATTTACTCACTCTGAGGTCTCAAAAAGTGTTTCTTCACCCCGGGAAGTGAATTAAATACCATTTGGAGGCATTTAATGTTCAAGCAAAAACAGGTGATTTTTGACAAAAGAGATAACACCCCCCCATTACGTCATGCTTCAGAAAGGTGAAAAATGGTCCGTTTTCAAATATTTTATTTTTGAACGTCAGTTCACATTTGTAGGTAGATCATAATTTTTAGAGCTAAAATTAGCATGTTTAAAGTGATTTTCATGCTTCCAGGGGCCCAAAACACAATATTTGTGGAATGGTTAAAAGTGCATGAAAATGGCCAATTTACTAACTCTGAGGTCTCAAAAAGTGTTTCTTCACCCCGGGAAGTGAATTAAATACCATTTGGAGGCATTTAATGTTCAAGCAAAAACAGGTGATTTTTGACAAAAGAGATAACACCCCCCCATTACGTCATGCTTCAGAAAGGTGAAAAATGGTCCGTTTTCAAACGTTTTATTTTTGAACGTCAGTTCACATTTGTAGGTAGATCATCAGTTGTAGAGCTAAAATTAGCATGTTTAAAGTGATTTTCATGCTTCCAGGGCCGCGGGAAGTGAATTAAATACCATTTGGAGCAATTTAATGTTCAAGCAAAAACAGGTGATTTTTGACAAAAGAGATAACACCCCCCCATTACGTCATGCTGCAGAAAGGTGAAAAATGGTCCGTTTTCAAATGTTTTATTTTTTAACGTCAGTTCACATTTATAGGTAGATCATTAGTTTTAGAGCTAAAATTAGCATGTTTAAAGTGATTTTCATGCTTCCAGGGGCCCAAAACACAAGATTTGTGGAATGGTTAAAAGTGCATGAAAATGGCCAATTTACTCACTCTGAGGTCTCAAAAAGTGTTTCTTCACCCCGGGAAGTGAATTAAATACCATTTGGAGGCATTTAATGTTCAAGCAAAAACAGGTGATTTTTGACAAAAGAGATAACACCCCCCCATTACGGCATGCTTCAGAAAGGTGAAAAATTGTCCGTTTTCAAATGTTTTATTTTTAAAAGTCAGTTCACATTTGTAGGTAGATCATCAGTTTTAGAGCTAAAATTAGCATGTTTAAAGTGATTTTCATGCTTCCAGGGGCCCGGGAAGTGAATTAAATACCATTTGGAGGCATTTAATGTTCAAGCAAAAACAGGTGATTTTTGACAAAAGAGATAACACCCCCCCAATACGTCATGCTGCAGAAAGGTGAAAAATGGTCCGTTTTCAAATGTTTTATTTTTTAACGTCAGTTCACATTTGTAGGTAGATCATCAGTTTTAGAGCTAAAATTAGCATGTTTAAAGTGATTTTCATGCTTCCAGGGGCCCAAAACACAAGATTTGTGGAATGGTTAAAAGTGCATGAAAATGGCCAATTTACTCACTCTGCGGTCTCAAAAAGTGTTTCTTCACCCCGGGAAATGAATTAAATACCATTTGGAGGCATTTAATGTTCAAGCAAAAACAGGTGATTTTTGACAAAAGAGATAACACCCCCCATTACGTCATGCTGCAGAAAGGTGAAAAATGGTCCGTTTTCAAATGTTTTATTTTTTAACGTCAGTTCACATTTGTAGGTAGATCATCAGTTTTAGAGCTAAAATTAGCATGTTTAAAGTGATTTTCTTGCTTCTAGGGGCCCAGGAAGTGAATTAAATACCATTTGGAGGCATTTAATATTCAAGCAAAAACAGGTGATTTTTCACAAAAGAGATAACACCCCCCATTACGTCATGCTGCAGAAAGGTGAAAAATGGTCCGTTTTCAAATGTTTTATTTTTTAACGTCAGTTCACATTTGTAGGTAGATCATCAGTTTTAGAGCTAAAATTAGCATGTTTAAAGTGATTTTCATGCTTCCAGGGGCCCAAAACACAAGATTTGTGGAATGGTTAAAAGTGCATGAAAATGGCCAATTTACTCACTCTGAGGTCTCAAAAAGTGTTTCTTCACCACGGGAAATGAATTAAATACCATTTGGAGGCATTTAATGTTCAAGCAAAAACAGGTGATTTTTGACAAAAGAGATAACACCCCCCCATTACGTCATGCTTCAGAAAGGTAAAAAATGGTCCGTTTTCAAATGTTTTATTTTTGAACGTCAGTTCACATTTGTAGGTAGATCATCAGTTTTAGAGCTAAAATTAGCATGTTTAAAGTGATTTTCATGCTTCTAGGGGCCCGGGAAGTGAATTAAATACCATTTGGAGGCATTTAATGTTCAAGCAAAAACAGGTGATTTTTGACAAAAGAGATAACACCCCCCATTACGTCATGCTGCAGAAAGGTGAAAAATGGTCCGTTTTCAAATGTTTTATTTTTTAACGTCAGTTCACATTTGTAGGTAGATCATCAGTTTTAGAGCTATATTTAGCATGTTTAAAGTGATTTTCATGCTTCCAGGGGCCCAAAACACAAGATTTGTGGAATGGTTAAAAGTGCATGAAAATGGCCAATTTACTCACTCTGAGGTCTCAAAAAGTGTTTCTTCACCCCGGGAAGTGAATTAAATACCATTTGGAGGCATTTAATGTTCAAGCAAAAACAGGTGATTTTTGACAAAAGAGATAACACCCCCCCATTACGTCATGCTGCAGAAAGGTGAAAAATGGTCCGTTTTCAAATGTTTTATTTTTTAACGTCAGTTCACATTTGTAGGTAGATCATCAGTTTTAGAGCTAAAATTAGCATGTTTAAAGTGATTTTCATGCTTCCAGGGGCCCAAAACACAAGATTTGTGGAATGGTTAAAAGTGCATGAAAATGGCCAATTTACTCACTCTGAGGTCTCAAAAAGTGTTTCTTCACCCCGGGAAGTGAATTAAATACCATTTGGAGGCATTTAATGTTCAAACAAAAACAGGTGATTTTTGACAAAAGAGATAACACCCCCCCATTGCGTCATGCTTCAGAAAGGTGAAAAATTGTCCGTTTTCAAATGTTTTATTTTTGAACGTCAGTTCACATTTGTAGGTAGATCATCAGTTTTAGAGCTAAAATTAGCATGTTTAAAGTGATTTTCATGCTTCCAGGGGCCCGGGAAGTGAATTAAATACCATTTGGAGGCATTTAATGTTCAAGCAAAAACAGGTGATTTTTGACAAAAGAGATAACACCCCCCCATTACGTCATGCTGCAGAAAGGTGAAAAATGGTCCGTTTTCAAATGTTTTATTTTTTAACGTCAGTTCACATTTGTAGGTAGATCATCAGTTTTAGAGCTAAAATTAGCATGTTTAAAGTGATTTTCATGCTTCCAGGGGCCCAAAACACAAGATTTGTGGAATGGTTAAAAGTGCATGAAAATGGCCAATTTACTCACTCTGAGGTCTCAAAAAGTGTTTCTTCACCCCGGGAAGTGAATTAAATACCATTTGGAGGCATTTAATGTTCAAGCAAAAACAGGTGATTTTTGACAAAAGAGATAACACCCCCCCCATTACGTCATGCTTCAGAAAGGTGAAAAATTGTCTGTTTTCAAATGTTTTATTTTTGAAAGTCAGTTCACATTTGTAGGTAGATCATCAGTTTTAGAGCTAAAATTAGCATGTTTAAAGTGATGTTCATGCTTCCAGGGGCCCGGAAGTGAATTAAATACCATTTTGAGGCATTTAATGTTCAAGCAAAAACAGGTGATTTTTGACAAAAGAGATAACACCCCCCCATTACGTCATGCTGCAGAAAGGTGAAAAATGGTCCGTTTTCAAATGTTTTATTTTTTAACGTCAGTTCACATTTGTAGGTAGATCATCAGTTTTAGAGTTAAAATTAGCATGTTTAAAGTGATTTTCATGCTTCCAGGGGCCCAAAACACAAGATTTGAGGAATGGTTAAAAGTGCATGAAAATGGCCAATTTACTCACTCTGAGGTCTCAAAAAGTGTTTCTTCACCCCGGGAAGTGAATTAAATACCATTTGGAGGCATTTAATGTTCAAGCAAAAACAGGTGAATTTTGACAAAAGAGATAACACCCCCATTACGTCATGCTTCAGAAAGGTGAAAAATGGTCCGTTTTCAAATATTTTATTTTTGAACGTCAGTTCACATTTGTAGGTAGATCATAATTTTTAGAGCTAAAATTAGCATGTTTAAAGTGATTTTCATGCTTCCAGGGGCCCAAAACACACTATTTGTGGAATGGTTAAAAGTGCATGAAAATGGCCAATTTACTAACTCTGAGGTCTCAAAAAGTGTTTCTTCACCCCGGGAAGTGAATTAAATACCATTTGGAGGCATTTAATGTTCAAGCAAAAACAGGTGATTTTTGACAAAAGAGATAACACCCCCCCATTACGTCATGCTTCAGAAAGGTGAAAAATGGTCCGTTTTTAAACGTTTTATTTTTGAACGTCAGTTCACATTTGTAGGTAGATCATCAGTTGTAGAGCTAAAATTAGCATGTTTAAAGTGATTTTCATGCTTCCAGGGCCGCGGGAAGTGAATTAAATACCATTTGGAGGCATTTAATGTTCAAGCAAAAACAGGTGATTTTTGACAAAAGAGATAACACACCCCCATTACGTCATGCTGCAGAAAGGTGAAAAATGGTCCGTTTTCAAATGTTTTATTTTTTAACGTCAGTTCACATTTATAGGTAGATCATCAGTTTTAGAGCTAAAATTAGCATGTTTAAAGTCATTTTCATGCTTCCAGGGGCCCAAAACACAAGATTTGTGGAATGGTGAAAAGTGCATGAAAATGGCCAATTTACTCACTCTGAGGTCTCAAAAAGTGTTTCTTCACCCCGGGAAGTGAATTAAATACCATTTGGAGGCATTTAATGTTCAAGCAAAAACAGGTGATTTTTGACAAAAGAGATAACACCCCCCCATTACGGCATGCTTCAGAAAGGTGAAAAATTGTCCGTTTTCAAATGTTTTATTTTTAAAAGTCAGTTCACATTTGTAGGTAGATCATCAGTTTTAGAGCTAAAATTAGCATGTTTAAAGTGATTTTCATGCTTCCAGGGGCCCGGGAAGTGAATTAAATACCATTTGGAGGCATTTAATGTTCAAGCAAAAACAGGTTATTTTTGACAAAAGAGATAACACCCCCCCCAATACGTCATGCTGCAGAAAGGTGAAAAATGGTCCGTTTTCAAATGTTTTATTTTTTAACGTCAGTTCACATTTGTAGGTAGATCATCAGTTTTAGAGCTACAATTAGCATGTTTAAAGTGATTTTCATGCTTCCAGGGGCCCAAAACACAAGATTTGTGGAATGGTTAAAAGTGCATGAAAATGGCCAATTTACTCACTCTGAGGTCTCAAAAAGTGTTTCTTCACCCCGGGAAATGAATTAAATACCATTTGGAGGCATTTAATGTTCAAGCAAAAACAGGTGATTTTTGACAAAAGAGATAACACCCCCCATTACGTCATGCTGCAGAAAGGTGAAAAATGGTCCGTTTTCAAATGTTTTATTTTTTAACGTCAGTTCACATTTGTAGGTAGATCATCAGTTTTAGAGCTAAAATTAGAATGTTTAAAGTGATTTTCATGCTTCTAGGGGCCCGGGAAGTGAATTAAATACCATTTGGAGGCATTTAATGTTCAAGCAAAAACAGGTGATTTTTCACAAAAGAGATAACACCCCCCATTACGTCATGCTGCAGAAAGGTGAAAAATGGTCCATTTTCAAATGTTTTATTTTTTAACGTCAGTTCACATTTGTAGGTAGATCATCAGTTTTAGAGCTAAAATTAGCATGTTTAAAGTGATTTTCATGCTTCCAGGGGCCCAAAACACAAGATTTGTGGAATGGTTAAAAGTGCATGAAAATGGCCAATTTACTCACTCTGAGGTCTCAAAAAGTGTTTCTTCACCACGGGAAATGAATTAAATACCATTTGGAGGCATTTAATGTTCAAGCAAAAACAGGTGATTTTTGACAAAAGAGATAACACCCCCCATTACGTCATGCTGCAGAAAGGTGAAAAATGGTCCGTTTTCAAATGTTTTATTTTTTAACGTCAGTTCACATTTGTAGGTAGATCATCAGTTTAGAGCTAAAATTAGCATGTTTAAAGTGATTTTCATGCTTCCAGGGGCCCAAAACACAAGATTTGTGGAATGGTTAAAAGTGCATGAAAATGGCCAATTTACTCACTCTGAGGTCTCAAAAAGTGTTTCTTCACCCCAGGAAGTGAATTAAATACCATTTGGAGGCATTTAATGTTCAAGCAAAAACAGGTGATTTTTGACAAAAGAGATAACACCCCCCCATTACGTCATGCTTCAGAAAGGTAAAAAATGGTCCGTTTTCAAATGTTTTATTTTTGAACGTCAGTTCACATTTGTAGGTAGATCATCAGTTTTAGAGCTAAAATTAGCATGTTTAAAGTGATTTTCATGCTTCTAGGGGCCCGGGAAGTGAATTAAATACCATTTGGAGGCATTTAATGTTCAAGCAAAAACAGGTGATTTTTGACAAAAGAGATAACACCCCCCATTACGTCATGCTGCAGAAAGGTGAAAAATGGTCCGTTTTCAAATGTTTTATTTTTTAACGTCAGTTCACATTTGTAGGTAGATCATCAGTTTTAGAGCTATAATTAGCATGTTTAAAGTGATTTTCATGCTTCCAGGGGCCCAAAACACAAGATTTGTGGAATGGTTAAAAGTGCATGAAAATGGCCAATTTACTCACTCTGAGGTCTCAAAAAGTGTTTCTTCACCCCGGGAAGTGAATTAAATACCATTTGGAGGCATTTAATGTTCAAGCAAAAACAGGTGATTTTTGACAAAAGAGATAACACCCCCCCATTACGTCATGCTGCAGAAAGGTGAAAAATGGTCCGTTTTCAAATGTTTTATTTTTTAACGTCAGTTCACATTTGTAGGTAGATCATCAGTTTTAGAGCTAAAATTAGCATGTTTAAAGTGATTTTCATGCTTCCAGGGGCCCAAAACACAATATTTGTGGAATGGTTAAAAGTGCATGAAAATGGCCAATTTACTCATTCTGAGGTCTCAAAAAGTGTTTCTTCACCCCGGGAAGTGAATTAAATATCATTTGGAGGCATTTAATGTTCAAGCAAAAACAGGTGATTTTTGACAAAAGAGATAACACCCCCCCAATACGTCATGCTGCAGAAAGGTGAAAAATGGTCAGTTTTCAAATGTTTTATTTTTTAACGTCAGTTCACATTTGTAGGTAGATCATCAGTTTTAGAGCTAAAATTAGCATGTTTAAAGTGATTTTCATGCTTCCAGGGGCCCAAAACACAAGATTTGTGGAATGGTTAAAAGTGCATGAAAATGGCCAATTTACTCACTCTGAGGTCTCAAAAAGTGTTTCTTCACCCCGGGAAATGAATTAAATACCATTTGGAGGCATTTAATGTTCAAGCAAAAACAGGTGATTTTTGACAAAAGAGATAACACCCCCCATTACGTCATGCTGCAGAAAGGTGAAAAATGGTCCGTTTTCAAATGTTTTATTTTTTAACGTCAGTTCACATTTGTAGGTAGATCATCAGTTTTAGAGCTAAAATTAGCATGTTTAAAGTGATTTTCATGCTTCCAGGGGCCCAAAACACAAGATTTGTGGAATGGTTAAAAGTGCATGAAAATGGCCAATTTACTCACTCTGAGGTCTCAAAAAGTGTTTCTTCAACCCGGGAAGTGAATTAAATACCATTTGGAGGCATTTAATGTTCAAGCAAAAACAGGTGATTTTTGACAAAAGAGATAACACCCCCCCATTACGTCATGCTTCAGAAAGGTGAAAAATGGTCCGTTTTCAAATGTTTTATTTTTGAACGTCAGTTCACATTTGTAGGTAGATCATCAGTTTTAGAGCTAAAATTAGCATGTTTAAAGTGATTTTCATGCTTCTAGGGGCCCGGGAAGTGAATTAAATACCATTTGGAGGCATTTAATGTTCAAGCAAAAACAGGTGATTTTTCACAAAAGAGATAACACCCCCCATTACGTCATGCTGCAGAAAGGTGAAAAATGGTCCTTTTTCAAATGTTTTATTTTTTAACGTCAGTTCACATTTGTAGGTAGATCATCAGTTTTAGAGCTAAAATTAGCATGTTTAAAGTGATTTTCATGCTTCCAGGGGCCCAAAACACAAGATTTGTGGAATGGTTAAAAGTGCATGAAAATGGCCAATTTACTCACTCTGAGGTCTCAAAAAGTGTTTCTTCACCCCGGGAAATGAATTAAATACCATTTGGAGGCATTTAATGTTCAAGCAAAAACAGGTGATTTTTGACAAAAGAGATAACACCCCCCATTACGTCATGCTTCAGAAAGGTGAAAAATGGTCCGTTTTCAAATGTTTTATTTTTGAGCGTCAGTTCACATTTGTAGGTAGATCATCAGTTTTAGAGCTAAAATTAGCATGTTTAAAGTGATTTTCATGCTTCCAGGGGCCCAAAACACAATATTTGTGGAATGGTTAAAAGTGCATGAAAATGGCCAATTTACTCACTCTGAGGTCTCAAAAAGTGTTTCTTCACCCCGGGAAGTGAATTAAATACCATTTGGAGGCATTTAATGTTCAAGCAAAAACAGGTGATTTTTGACAAAAGAGATAACACCCCCCCATTACGTCATGCTTCAGAAAGGTGAAAAATGGTCCGTTTTCAAATGTTTTATTTTTGAACGTCAGTTCACATTTGTAGGTAGATCATCAGTTTTAGAGCTAAAATTAGCATGTTTAAAGTGATTTTCATGCTTCCAGGGGCCCAAAACACAAGATTTGTGGAATGGTTAAAAGTGCATGAAAATGGCCAATTTACTCACTCTGAGGTCTCAAAAAGTGTTTCTTCACCCCGGGAAATGAATTAAATACCATTTGGAGGCATTTAATGTTCAAGCAAAAACAGGTGATTTTTGACAAAAGAGATAACACCCCCCATTACGTCATGCTGCAGAAAGGTGAAAAATGGTCCGTTTTCAAATGTTTTATTTTTTAACGACAGTTCACATTTGTAGGTAGATCATCAGTTTTAGAGCTAAAATTAGCATGTTTAAAGTGATTTTCATGCTTCCAGGGGCCCAAAACACAAGATTTGTGGAATGGTTAAAAGTGCATGAAAATGGCCAATTTACTCACTCTGAGGTCTCAAAAAGTGTTTCTTCACCCCGGGAAGTGAATTAAATACCATTTGGAGGCATTTAATGTTCAAGCAAAAACAGGTGATTTTTGACAAAAGAGATAACACCCCCCCATTACGTCATGCTTCAGAAAGGTGAAAAATGGTCCGTTTTCAAATGTTTTATTTTTGAACGTCAGTTCACATTTGTAGGTAGATCATCTGTTTTAGAGCTAAAATTAGCATGTTTAAAGTGATTTTCATGCTTCCAGGGGCCCAAAACACAAGATTTGTGGAATGGTTAAAAGTGCATGAAAATGGCCAATTTATTCACTCTGAGGTCTCAAAAAGTGTTTCTTCACCCCGGTAAATGAATTAAATACCATTTGGAGGCATTTAATGTTCAAGCAAAAACAGGTGATTTTTGACAAAAGAGATAACACCCCCTATTACGTCATGCTGCAGAAAGGTGAAAAATGGTCCGTTTTCAAATGTTTTATTTTTTAACGTCAGTTCACATTTGTAGGTAGATCATCAGTTTTAGAGCTAAAATTAGCATGTTTAAAGTGATTTTCATGCTTCTAGGGGCCCGGGAAGTGAATTAAATACCATTTGGAGGCATTTAATGTTCAAGCAAAAACAGGTGATTTTTGACAAAAGAGATAACACCCCCCATTACGTCATGCTGCAGAAAGGTGAAAAATGGTCCGTTTTCAAATGTTTTATTTTTTAACGCCAGTTCACATTTGTAGGTAGTTCATCAGTTTTAGAGCTATAATTAGCATGTTTAAAGTGATTTTCATGCTTCCAGGGGCCCAAAACACAAGATTTTTGGAATGGTTAAAAGTGCATGAAAATGGCCAATTTACTCACTCTGAGGTCTCAAAAAGTGTTTCTTCACCCCGGGAAGTGAATTAAATACCATTTGGAGGCATTTAATGTTCAAGCAAAACCAGGTGATTTTTGACAAAAGAGATAACACCCCCCATTACGTCATGCTGCAGAAAGGTGAAAAATGGTCCGTTTTCAAATGTTTTATTTTTTAACGTCAGTTCACATTTGTAGGTAGATCATCAGTTTTAGAGCTAAAATTAGCATGTTTAAAGTGATTTTCATGCTTCCAGGGGCCCGGGAAGTGAATTAAATACCATTTGGAGGCATTTAATGTTCAAGCAAAAACAGGTTATTTTTGACAAAAGAGATAACACCCCCCCCAATACGTCATGCTGCAGAAAGGTGAAAAATGGTCCGTTTTCAAATGTTTTATTTTTTAACGTCAGTTCACATTTGTAGGTAGATCATCAATTTTAGAGCTAAAATTAGCATGTTTAAAGTGATTTTCATGCTTCCAGGGGCCCAAAACACAAGATTTGTGGAATGGTTAAAAGTGCATGAAAATGGCCAATTTACTCACTCTGAGGTCTCAAAAAGTGTTTCTTCACCCCGGGAAATGAATTAAATACCATTTGGAGGCATTTAATGTTCAAGCAAAAACAGGTGATTTTTGACAAAAGAGATAACACCCCCCATTACGTCATGCTGCAGAAAGGTGAAAAATGGTCCGTTTTCAAATGTTTTATTTTTTAACGTCAGTTCACATTTGTAGGTAGATCATCAGTTTTAGAGCTAAAATTAGAATGTTTAAAGTGATTTTCATGCTTCTAGGGGCCCGGGAAGTGAATTAAATACCATTTGGAGGCATTTAATGTTCAAGCAAAAACAGGTGATTTTTCACAAAAGAGATAACACCCCCCATTACGTCATGCTGCAGAAAGGTGAAAAATGGTCCGTTTTCAAATGTTTTATTTTTTAACGTCAGTTCACATTTGTAGGTAGATCATCAGTTTTAGAGCTAAAATTAGCATGTTTAAAGTGATTTTCATGCTTCCAGGGGCCCAAAACACAAGATTTGTGGAATGGTTAAAAGTGCATGAAAATGGCCAATTTACTCACTCTGAGGTCTCAAAAAGTGTTTCTTCACCACGGGAAATGAATTAAATACCATTTGGAGGCATTTAATGTTCAAGCAAAAACAGGTGATTTTTGACAAAAGAGATAACACCCCCCATTACGTCATGCTGCAGAAAGGTGAAAAATGGTCCGTTTTCAAATGTTTTATTTTTTAACGTCAGTTCACATTTGTAGGTAGATCCTCAGTTTTAGAGCTAAAATTAGCATGTTTAAAGTGATTTTCATGCTTCCAGGGGCCCAAAACACAAGATTTGTGGAATGGTTAAAAGTGCATGAAAATGGCCAATTTACTCACTCTGAGGTCTCAAAAAGTGTTTCTTCACCCCAGGAAGTGAATTAAATACCATTTGGAGGCATTTAATGTTCAAGCAAAAACAGGTGATTTTTGACAAAAGAGATAACACCCCCCCATTACGTCATGCTTCAGAAAGGTAAAAAATGGTCCGTTTTCAAATGTTTTATTTTTGAACGTCAGTTCACATTTGTAGGTAGATCATCAGTTTTAGAGCTAAAATTAGCATGTTTAAAGTGATTTTCATGCTTCTAGGGGCCCGGGAAGTGAATTAAATACCATTTGGAGGCATTTAATGTTCAAGCAAAAACAGGTGATTTTTGACAAAAGAGATAACACCCCCCATTACGTCATGCTGCAGAAAGGTGAAAAATGGTCCGTTTTCAAATGTTTTCTTTTTTAACGTCAGTTCACATTTGTAGGTAGATCATCAGTTTTAGAGCTATAATTAGCATGTTTAAAGTGATTTTCATGCTTCCAGGGGCCCAAAACACAAGATTTGTGGAATGGTTAAAAGTGCATGAAAATGGCCATTTTACTCACTCTGAGGTCTCAAAAAGTGTTTCTTCACCCCGGGAAGTGAATTAAATACCATTTGGAGGCATTTAATGTTCAAGCAAAAACAGGTGATTTTTGACAAAAGAGATAACACCCCCCCATTACGTCATGCTGCAGAAAGGTGAAAAATGGTCCGTTTTCAAATGTTTTATTTTTTAACGTCAGTTCACATTTGTAGGTAGATCATCAGTTTTAGAGCTAAAATTAGCATGTTTAAAGTGATTTTCATGCTTCCAGGGGCCCAAAACACAATATTTGTGGAATGGTTAAAAGTGCATGAAAATGGCCAATTTACTCATTCTGAGGTCTCAAAAAGTGTTTCTTCACCCCGGGAAGTGAATTAAATATCATTTGGAGGCATTTAATGTTCAAGCAAAAACAGGTGATTTTTGACAAAAGAGATAACACCCCCCCAATACGTCATGCTGCAGAAAGGTGAAAAATGGTCAGTTTTCAAATGTTTTATTTTTTAACGTCAGTTCACATTTGTAGGTAGATCATCAGTTTTAGAGCTAAAATTAGCATGTTTAAAGTGATTTTCATGCTTCCAGGGGCCCAAAACACAAGATTTGTGGAATGGTTAAAAGTGCATGAAAATGGCCAATTTACTCACTCTGAGGTCTCAAAAAGTGTTTCTTCACCCCGGGAAATGAATTAAATACCATTTGGAGGCATTTAATGTTCAAGCAAAAACAGGTGATTTTTGACAAAAGAGATAACACCCCCCATTACGTCATGCTGCAGAAAGGTGAAAAATGGTCCGTTTTCAAATGTTTTATTTTTTAACGTCAGTTCACATTTGTAGGTAGATCATCAGTTTTAGAGCTAAAATTAGCATGTTTAAAGTGATTTTCATGCTTCCAGGGGCCCAAAACACAAGATTTGTGGAATGGTTAAAAGTGCATGAAAATGGCCAATTTACTCACTCTGAGGTCTCAAAAAGTGTTTCTTCAACCCGGGAAGTGAATTAAATACCATTTGGAGGCATTTAATGTTCAAGCAAAAACAGGTGATTTTTGACAAAAGAGATAACACCCCCCCATTACGTCATGCTTCAGAAAGGTGAAAAATGGTCCGTTTTCAAATGTTTTATTTTTGATCGTCAGTTCACATTTGTAGGTAGATCATCAGTTTTAGAGCTAAAATTAGCATGTTTAAAGTGATTTTCATGCTTCTAGGGGCCCGGGAAGTGAATTAAATACCATTTGGAGGCATTTAATGTTCAAGCAAAAACAGGTGATTTTTCACAAAAGAGATAACACCCCCCATTACGTCATGCTGCAGAAAGGTGAAAAATGGTCCTTTTTCAAATGTTTTATTTTTTAACGTCAGTTCACATTTGTAGGTAGATCATCAGTTTTAGAGCTAAAATTAGCATGTTTAAAGTGATTTTCATGCTTCCAGGGGCCCAAAACACAAGATTTGTGGAATGGTTAAAAGTGCATGAAAATGGCCAATTTACTCACTCTGAGGTCTCAAAAAGTGTTTCTTCACCCCGGGAAATGAATTAAATACCATTTGGAGGCATTTAATGTTCAAGCAAAAACAGGTGATTTTTGACAAAAGAGATAACACCCCCCATTACGTCATGCTTCAGAAAGGTGAAAAATGGTCCATTTTCAAATGTTTTATTTTTGAGCGTCAGTTCACATTTGTAGGTAGATCATCAGTTTTAGAGCTAAAATTAGCATGTTTAAAGTGATTTTCATGCTTCCAGGGGCCCAAAACACAAGATTTGTGGAATGGTTAAAAGTGCATGAAAATGGCCAATTTACTCACTCTGAGGTCTCAAAAAGTGTTTCTTCACCCCGGGAAGTGAATTAAATACCATTTGGAGGCATTTAATGTTCAAGCAAAAACAGGTGATTTTTGACAAAAGAGATAACACCCCCCCATTACGTCATGCTTCAGAAAGGTGAAAAATGGTCCGTTTTCAAATGTTTTATTTTTGAACGTCAGTTCACATTTGTAGGTAGATCATCTGTTTTAGAGCTAAAATTAGCATGTTTAAAGTGATTTTCATGCTTCCAGGGGCCCAAAACACAAGATTTGTGGAATGGTTAAAAGTGCATGAAAATGGCCAATTTATTCACTCTGAGGTCTCAAAAAGTGTTTCTTCACCCCGGTAAATGAATTAAATACCATTTGGAGGCATTTAATGTTCAAGCAAAAACAGGTGATTTTTGACAAAAGAGATAACACCCCCTATTACGTCATGCTGCAGAAAGGTGAAAAATGGTCCGTTTTCAAATGTTTTATTTTTTAACGTCAGTTCACATTTGTAGGTAGATCATCAGTTTTAGAGCTAAAATTAGCATGTTTAAAGTGATTTTCATGCTTCTAGGGGCCCGGGAAGTGAATTAAATACCATTTGGAGGCATTTAATGTTCAAGCAAAAACAGGTGATTTTTGACAAAAGAGATAACACCCCCCATTACGTCATGCTGCAGAAAGGTGAAAAATGGTCCGTTTTCAAATGTTTTATTTTTTAACGTCAGTTCACATTTGTAGGTAGTTCATCAGTTTTAGAGCTATAATTAGCATGTTTAAAGTGATTTTCATGCTTCCAGGTGCCCAAAACACAAGATTTGTGGAATGGTTAAAAGTGCATGAAAATGGCCAATTTACTCACTCTGAGGTCTCAAAAAGTGTTTCTTCACCCCGGGAAGTGAATTAAATACCATTTGGAGGCATTTAATGTTCAAGCAAAACCAGGTGATTTTTGACAAAAGAGATAACACCCCCCATTACGTCATGCTGCAGAAAGGTGAAAAATGGTCCGTTTTCAAATGTTTTATTTTTTAACGTCAGTTCACATTTGTAGGTAGATCATCAGTTTTAGAGCTAAAATTAGCATGTTTAAAGTGATTTTCATGCTTCCAGGGGCCCGGGAAGTGAATTAAATACCATTTGGAGGCATTTAATGTTCAAGCAAAAACAGGTTATTTTTGACAAAAGAGATAACACCCCCCCCAATACGTCATGCTGCAGAAAGGTGAAAAATGGTCCGTTTTCAAATGTTTTATTTTTTAACGTCAGTTCACATTTGTAGGTAGATCATCAGTTTTAGAGCTAAAATTAGCATGTTTAAAGTGATTTTCATGCTTCCAGGGGCCCAAAACACAAGATTTGTGGAATGGTTAAAAGTGCATGAAAATGGCCAATTTACTCACTCTGAGGTCTCAAAAAGTGTTTCTTCACCCCGGGAAATGAATTAAATACCATTTGGAGGCATTTAATGTTCAAGCAAAAACAGGTGATTTTTGACAAAAGAGATAACACCCCCCATTACGTCATGCTGCAGAAAGGTGAAAAATGGTCCGTTTTCAAATGTTTTATTTTTTAACGTCAGTTCACATTTGTAGGTAGATCATCAGTTTTAGAGCTAAAATTAGAATGTTTAAAGTGATTTTCATGCTTCTAGGGGCCCGGGAAGTGAATTAAATACCATTTGGAGGCATTTAATGTTCAAGCAAAAACAGGTGATTTTTCACAAAAGAGATAACACCCCCCATTACGTCATGCTGCAGAAAGGTGAAAAATGGTCCGTTTTCAAATGTTTTATTTTTTAACGTCAGTTCACATTTGTAGGTAGATCATCAGTTTTAGAGCTAAAATTAGCATGTTTAAAGTGATTTTCATGCTTCCAGGGGCCCAAAACACAAGATTTGTGGAATGGTTAAAAGTGCATGAAAATGGCCAATTTACTCACTCTGAGGTCTCAAAAAGTGTTTCTTCACCCCAGGAAGTGAATTAAATACCATTTGGAGGCATTTAATGTTCAAGCAAAAACAGGTGATTTTTGACAAAAGAGATAACACCCCCCCATTACGTCATGCTTCAGAAAGGTAAAAAATGGTCCGTTTTCAAATGTTTTATTTTTGAACGTCAGTTCACATTTGTAGGTAGATCATCAGTTTTAGAGCTAAAATTAGCATGTTTAAAGTGATTTTCATGCTTCTAGGGGCCCGGGAAGTGAATTAAATACCATTTGGAGGCATTTAATGTTCAAGCAAAAACAGGTGATTTTTGACAAAAGAGATAACACCCCCCATTACGTCATGCTGCAGAAAGGTGAAAAATGGTCCGTTTTCAAATGTTTTATTTTTTAACGTCAGTTCACATTTGTAGGTAGATCATCAGTTTTAGAGCTATAATTAGCATGTTTAAAGTGATTTTCATGCTTCCAGGGGCCCAAAACACAAGATTTGTGGAATGGTTAAAAGTGCATGAAAATGGCCAATTTACTCACTCTGAGGTCTCAAAAAGTGTTTCTTCACCCCGGGAAGTGAATTAAATACCATTTGGAGGCATTTAATGTTCAAGCAAAAACAGGTGATTTTTGACAAAAGAGATAACACCCCCCCATTACGTCATGCTGCAGAAAGGTGAAAAATGGTCCGTTTTCAAATGTTTTATTTTTTAACGTCAGTTCACATTTGTAGGTAGATCATCAGTTTTAGAGCTAAAATTAGCATGTTTAAAGTGATTTTCATGCTTCCAGGGGCCCAAAACACAATATTTGTGGAATGGTTAAAAGTGCATGAAAATGGCCAATTTACTCATTCTGAGGTCTCAAAAAGTGTTTCTTCACCCCGGGAAGTGAATTAAATATCATTTGGAGGCATTTAATGTTCAAGCAAAAACAGGTGATTTTTGACAAAAGAGATAACACCCCCCCAATACGTCATGCTGCAGAAAGGTGAAAAATGGTCAGTTTTCAAATGTTTTATTTTTTAACGTCAGTTCACATTTGTAGGTAGATCATCAGTTTTAGAGCTAAAATTAGCATGTTTAAAGTGATTTTCATGCTTCCAGGGGCCCAAAACACAAGATTTGTGGAATGGTTAAAAGTGCATGAAAATGGCCAATTTACTCACTCTGAGGTCTCAAAAAGTGTTTCTTCACCCCGGGAAATGAATTAAATACCATTTGGAGGCATTTAATGTTCAAGCAAAAACAGGTGATTTTTGACAAAAGAGATAACACCCCCCATTACGTCATGCTGCAGAAAGGTGAAAAATGGTCCGTTTTCAAATGTTTTATTTTTTAACGTCAGTTCACATTTGTAGGTAGATCATCAGTTTTAGAGCTAAAATTAGCATGTTTAAAGTGATTTTCATGCTTCCAGGGGCCCAAAACACAAGATTTGTGGAATGGTTAAAAGTGCATGAAAATGGCCAATTTACTCACTCTGAGGTCTCAAAAAGTGTTTCTTCAACCCGGGAAGTGAATTAAATACCATTTGGAGGCATTTAATGTTCAAGCAAAAACAGGTGATTTTTGACAAAAGAGATAACACCCCCCCATTACGTCATGCTTCAGAAAGGTGAAAAATGGTCCGTTTTCAAATGTTTTATTTTTGAACGTCAGTTCACATTTGTAGGTAGATCATCAGTTTTAGAGCTAAAATTAGCATGTTTAAAGTGATTTTCATGCTTCTAGGGGCCCGGGAAGTGAATTAAATACCATTTGGAGGCATTTAATGTTCAAGCAAAAACAGGTGATTTTTCACAAAAGAGATAACACCCCCCATTACGTCATGCTGCAGAAAGGTGAAAAATGGTCCTTTTTCAAATGTTTTATTTTTTAACGTCAGTTCACATTTGTAGGTAGATCATCAGTTTTAGAGCTAAAATTAGCATGTTTAAAGTGATTTTCATGCTTCCAGGGGCCCAAAACACAAGATTTGTGGAATGGTTAAAAGTGCATGAAAATGGCCAATTTACTCACTCTGAGGTCTCAAAAAGTGTTTCTTCACCCCGGGAAATGAATTAAATACCATTTGGAGGCATTTAATGTTCAAGCAAAAACAGGTGATTTTTGACAAAAGAGATAACACCCCCCATTACGTCATGCTTCAGAAAGGTGAAAAATGGTCCGTTTTCAAATGTTTTATTTTTGAGCGTCAGTTCACATTTGTAGGTAGATCATCAGTTTTAGAGCTAAAATTAGCATGTTTAAAGTGATTTTCATGCTTCCAGGGGCCCAAAACACAATATTTGTGGAATGGTTAAAAGTGCATGAAAATGGCCAATTTACTCACTCTGAGGTCTCAAAAAGTGTTTCTTCACCCCGGGAAGTGAATTAAATACCATTTGGAGGCATTTAATGTTCAAGCAAAAACAGGTGATTTTTGACAAAAGAGATAACACCCCCCCATTACGTCATGCTTCAGAAAGGTGAAAAATGGTCCGTTTTCAAATGTTTTATTTTTGAACGTCAGTTCACATTTGTAGGTAGATCATCAGTTTTAGAGCTAAAATTAGCATGTTTAAAGTGATTTTCATGCTTCCAGGGGCCCAAAACACAAGATTTGTGGAATGGTTAAAAGTGCATGAAAATGGCCAATTTACTCACTCTGAGGTCTCAAAAAGTGTTTCTTCACCCCGGGAAATGAATTAAATACCATTTGGAGGCATTTAATGTTCAAGCAAAAACAGGTGATTTTTGACAAAAGAGATAACACCCCCCATTACGTCATGCTGCAGAAAGGTGAAAAATGGTCCGTTTTCAAATGTTTTATTTTTTAACGACAGTTCACATTTGTAGGTAGATCATCAGTTTTAGAGCTAAAATTAGCATGTTTAAAGTGATTTTCATGCTTCCAGGGGCCCAAAACACAAGATTTGTGGAATGGTTAAAAGTGCATGAAAATGGCCAATTTACTCACTCTGAGGTCTCAAAAAGTGTTTCTTCACCCCGGGAAGTGAATTAAATACCATTTGGAGGCATTTAATGTTCAAGCAAAAACAGGTGATTTTTGACAAAAGAGATAACACCCCCCCATTACGTCATGCTTCAGAAAGGTGAAAAATGGTCCGTTTTCAAATGTTTTATTTTTGAACGTCAGTTCACATTTGTAGGTAGATCATCTGTTTTAGAGCTAAAATTAGCATGTTTAAAGTGATTTTCATGCTTCCAGGGGCCCAAAACACAAGATTTGTGGAATGGTTAAAAGTGCATGAAAATGGCCAATTTATTCACTCTGAGGTCTCAAAAAGTGTTTCTTCACCCCGGTAAATGAATTAAATACCATTTGGAGGCATTTAATGTTCAAGCAAAAACAGGTGATTTTTGACAAAAGAGATAACACCCCCTATTACGTCATGCTGCAGAAAGGTGAAAAATGGTCCGTTTTCAAATGTTTTATTTTTTAACGTCAGTTCACATTTGTAGGTAGATCATCAGTTTTAGAGCTAAAATTAGCATGTTTAAAGTGATTTTCATGCTTCTAGGGGCCCGGGAAGTGAATTAAATACCATTTGGAGGCATTTAATGTTCAAGCAAAAACAGGTGATTTTTGACAAAAGAGATAACACCCCCCATTACGTCATGCTGCAGAAAGGTGAAAAATGGTCCGTTTTCAAATGTTTTATTTTTTAACGTCAGTTCACATTTGTAGGTAGTTCATCAGTTTTAGAGCTATAATTAGCATGTTTAAAGTGATTTTCATGCTTCCAGGGGCCCAAAACACAAGATTTGTGGAATGGTTAAAAGTGCATGAAAATGGCCAATTTACTCACTCTGAGGTCTCAAAAAGTGTTTCTTCACCCCGGGAAGTGAATTAAATACCATTTGGAGGCATTTAATGTTCAAGCAAAACCAGGTGATTTTTGACAAAAGAGATAACACCCCCCATTACGTCATGCTGCAGAAAGGTGAAAAATGGTCCGTTTTCAAATGTTTTATTTTTTAACGTCAGTTCACATTTGTAGGTAGATCATCAGTTTTAGAGCTAAAATTAGCATGTTTAAAGTGATTTTCATGCTTCCAGGGGCCCAAAACACAATATTTGTGGAATGGTTAAAAGTGCATGAAAATGGCCAATTTACTCACTCTGAGGTCTCAAAAAGTGTTTCTTCACCCCGGGAAGTGAATTAAATATCATTTGGAGGCATTTAATGTTCAAGCAAAAACAGGTGATTTTTGACAAAAGAGATAACACCCCCATTACGTCATGCTTCAGAAAGGTGAAAAATGGTCCGTTTTCAAATGTTTTATTTTTGAACGTCAGTTCACATTTGTAGGTAGATCATCAGTTTTAGAGCTAAAATTAGCATGTTTAAAGTGATTTTCATGCTTCCAGGGGTCGGGAAGTGAATTAAATACCATTTGGAGGCATTTAATGTTCAAGCAAAAACAGGTGATTTTTGACAAAAGAGATAACACCCCCCCAATACGTCATGCTGCAGAAAGGTGAAAAATGGTCCATTTTCAAATGTTTTATTTTTTAACGTCAGTTCACATTTGTAGGTAGATCATCAGTTTTAGAGCTAAAATTAGCATGTTTAAAGTGATTTTCATGCTTCCAGGGGCCCAAAACACAAGATTTGTGGAATGGTTAAAAGTGCATGAAAATGGCCAATTTACTCACTCTGAGGTCTCAAAAAGTGTTTCTTCACCCCGGGAAATGAATTAAATACCATTTGGAGGCATTTAATGTTCAAGCAAAAACAGGTGATTTTTGACAAAAGAGATAACACCCCCCATTACGTCATGCTGCAGAAAGGTGAAAAATGGTCCGTTTTCAAATGTTTTATTTTTTAACGTCAGTTCACATTTGTAGGTAGATCATCAGTTTTAGAGCTAAAATTAGCATGTTTAAAGTGATTTTCATGCTTCCAGGGGCCCAAAACACAAGATTTGTGGAATGGTTAAAAGTGCATGAAAATGGCCAATTTACTCACTCTAAGGTCTCAAAAAGTGTTTCTTCACCCCGGGAAGTGAATTAAATACCATTTGGAGGCATTTAATGTTCAAGCAAAAACAGGTGATTTTTGACAAAAGAGATAACACCCCCCCATTACGTCATGCTTCAGAAAGGTGAAAAATGGTCCGTTTTCAAATGTTTTATTTTTGAACGTCAGTTCACATTTGTAGGTAGATCATCAGTTTTAGAGCTAAAATTAGCATGTTTAAAGTGATTTTCATGCTTCTAGGGGCCCGGGAAGTGAATTAAATACCATTTGGAGGCATTTAATGTTCAAGCAAAAACAGGTGATTTTTGACAAAAGAGATAACACCCCCCATTACGTCATGCTGCAGAAAGGTGAAAAATGGTCCATTTTCAAATGTTTTATTTTTTAACGTCAGTTCACATTTGTAGGTAGTTCATCAGTTTTAGAGCTATAATTAGCATGTTTAAAGTGATTTTCATGCTTCCAGGGGCCCAAAACACAAGATTTGTGGAATGGTTAAAAGTGCATGAAAATGGCCAATTTACTCACTCTGAGGTCTCAAAAAGTGTTTCTTCACCCCGGGAAGTGAATTAAATACCATTTGGAGGCATTTAATGTTCAAGCAAAAACAGGTGATTTTTGACAAAAGAGATAACACCCCCCCATTACGTCATGCTGCAGAAAGGTGAAAAATGGTCCGTTTTCAAATGTTTTATTTTTGAACGTCAGTTCACATTTGTAGGTAGATCATCAGTTTTAGAGCTAAAATTAGCATGTTTAAAGTGATTTTCATGCTTCCAGGGGCCCAAAACACAATATTTGTGGAATGGTTAAAAGTGCATGAAAATGGCCAATTTACTCACTCTGAGGTCTCAAAAAGTGTTTCTTCACCCCGGGAAGTGAATTAAATATCATTTGGAGGCATTTAATGTTCAAGCAAAACCAGGTGATTTTTGACAAAAGAGATAACACCCCCCCAATACGTCATGCTGCAGAAAGGTGAAAAATGGTCCGTTTTCAAATGTTTTATTTTTTAACGTCAGTTCACATTTGTAGGTAGATCATCAGTTTTAGAGCTAAAATTAGCATGTTTAAAGTGATTTTCATGCTTCCAGGGGCCCAAAACACAAGATTTGTGGAATGGTTAAAAGTGCATGAAAATGGCCAATTTACTCACTCTGAGGTCTCAAAAAGTGTTTCTTCACCCCGGGAAATGAATTAAATACCATTTGGAGGCATTTAATGTTCAAGCAAAAACAGGTGATTTTTGACAAAAGAGATAACACCCCCCATTACGTCATGCTGCAGAAAGGTGAAAAATGGTCCGTTTTCAAATGTTTTAGTTTTTTAACGTCAGTTCACATTTGTAGGTAGATCATCAGTTTTAGAGCTAAAATTAGCATGTTTAAAGTGATTTTCATGCTTCCAGGGGCCCAAAACACAAGATTTGTGGAATGGTTAAAAGTGCATAAAAATGGCCAATTTACTCACTCTGAGGTCTCAAAAAGTGTTTCTTCACCCCGGGAAGTGAATTAAATACCATTTGGAGGCATTTAATGTTCAAGCAAAAACAGGTGATTTTTGACAAAAGAGATAACACCCCCCCATTACGTCATGCTTCAGAAAGGTGAAAAATGGTCCGTTTTCAAATGTTTTATTTTTGAACGTCAGTTCACATTTGTAGGTAGATCATCAGTTTTAGAGCTAAAATTAGCATGTTTAAAGTGATTTTCATGCTTCTAGGGGCCCGGGAAGTGAATTAAATACCATTTGGAGGCATTTAATGTTCAAGCAAAAACAGGTGATTTTTCACAAAAGAGATAACACCCCCCATTACGTCATGCTGCAGAAAGGTGAAAAATGGTCCGTTTTCAAATGTTTTATTTTTTAACGTCAGTTCACATTTGTAGGTAGATCATCAGTTTTAGAGCTAAAATTAGCATGTTTAAAGTGATTTTCATGCTTCCAGGGGCCCAAAACACAAGATTTGTGGAATGGTTAAAAGTGCATGAAAATGGCCAATTTACTCACTCTGAGGTCTCAAAAAGTGTTTCTTCACCCCGGGAAATGAATTAAATACCATTTGGAGGCATTTAATGTTCAAGCAAAAACATGTGATTTTTGACAAAAGAGATAACACCCCCCATTACGTCATGCTGCAGAAAGGTGAAAAATGGTCCGTTTTCAAATGTTTAATTTTTTAACGTCAGTTCACATTTGTAGGTAGATCATCAGTTTTAGAGCTAAAATTAGCATGTTTAAAGTGATTTTCATGCTTCCAGGGGCCCAAAACACAAGATTTGTGGAATGGTTAAAAGTGCATGAAAATGGCCAATTTACTCACTCTGAGGTCTCAAAAAGTGTTTCTTCACCCCGGGAAATGAATTAAATACCATTTGGAGGCATTTAATGTTCAAGCAAAAACAGGTGATTTTTGACAAAAGAGATAACACCCCCATTACGTCATGCTGCAGAAAGGTGAAAAATGGTCCGTTTTCAAATGTTTTATTTTTGAACGTCAGTTCACATTTGTAGGTAGATCATCAGTTTTAGAGCTAAAATTAGCATGTTTAAAGTGATTTTCATGCTTCTAGGGGCCCGGGAAGTGAATTAAATACCATTTGGAGGCATTTAATGTTCAAGCAAAAACAGGTGATTTTTGACAAAAGAGATAACACCCCCCATTACGTCATGCTGCAGAAAGGTGAAAAATGGTCCGTTTTCAAATGTTTTATTTTTTAACGTCAGTTCACATTTGTAGGTAGTTCATCAGTTTTAGAGCTATAATTAGCATTTTTAAAGTGATTTTCATGCTTCCAGGGGCCCAAAACACAAGATTTGTGGAATGGTTAAAAGTGCATGAAAATGGCCAATTTACTCACTCTGAGGTCTCAAAAAGTGTTTCTTCACCCCGGGAAGTGAATTAAATACCATTTGGAGGCATTTAATGTTCAAGCAAAAACAGGTGATTTTTGACAAAAGAGATAACACCCCCCCCCATTACGTCATGCTGCAGAAAGGTGAAAAATGGTCCGTTTTCAAATGTTTTATTTTTTAACGTCAGTTCACATTTGTAGGTAGATCATCAGTTTTAGAGCTAAAATTAGCATGTTTAAAGTGATTTTCATGATTCCAGGGGCCCAAAACACAAGATTTGTGGAATGGTTAAAAGTGCTTGAAAATGGCCAATTTACTCACTCTGAGGTCTCAAAAAGTGTTTCTTCACCCCGGGAAGTGAATTAAATACCATTTGGAGGCATTTAATGTTCAAGCAAAAACAGGTGATTTTTGACAAAAGAGATAACCCCCCCCCCCATTACGTCATGCTTCAGAAAGGTGAAAAATGGTCCGTTTTCAAATGTTTTATTTTTTAACGTCAGTTCACATTTGTAGGTAGATCATCAGTTTTAGAGCTAAAATTAGCATGTTTAAAGTGATTTTCATGCTTCTAGGGGCCCGGGAAGTGAATTAAATACCATTTGGAGGCATTTAATGTTCAAGCAAAAACAGGTGATTTTTGACAAAAGAGATAACACCCCCCCATTACGTCATGCTGCAGAAAGGTGAAAAATGGTCCGTTTTCAAATGTTTTATTTGTTAACGTCAGTTCACATTTGTAGGTAGATCATCAGTTTTAGAGCTAAAATTAGCATGTTTAAAGTGATTTTCATGCTTCCAGGGGCCCAAAACACAAGATTTGTGGAATGGTTAAAAGTGCATGAAAATGGCCAATTTACTCACTCTGAGGTCTCAAAAAGTGTTTCTTCACCCCGGGAAGTGAATTAAATACCATTTGGAGGCATTTAATGTTCAAGCAAAAACAGGTGATTTTTGACAAAAGAGATAACACCCCCCCATTACGTCATGCTTCAGAAAGGTGAAAAATGGTCCGTTTTCAAATGTTTTATTTTTGAACGTCAGTTCACATTTGTAGGTAGATCATCTGTTTTAGAGCTAAAATTAGCATGTTTAAAGTGATTTTCATGCTTCCAGGGGCCCAAAACACAAGATTTGTGGAATGGTTAAAAGTGCATGAAAATGGCCAATTTATTCACTCTGAGGTCTCAAAAAGTGTTTCTTCACCCCGGTAAATGAATTAAATACCATTTGGAGGCATTTAATGTTCAAGCAAAAACAGGTGATTTTTGACAAAAGAGATAACACCCCCTATTACGTCATGCTGCAGAAAGGTGAAAAATGGTCCGTTTTCAAATGTTTTATTTTTTAACGTCAGTTCACATTTGTAGGTAGATCATCAGTTTTAGAGCTAAAATTAGCATGTTTAAAGTGATTTTCATGCTTCTAGGGGCCCGGGAAGTGAATTAAATACCATTTGGAGGCATTTAATGTTCAAGCAAAAACAGGTGATTTTTGACAAAAGAGATAACACCCCCCATTACGTCATGCTGCAGAAAGGTGAAAAATGGTCCGTTTTCAAATGTTTTATTTTTTAACGTCAGTTCACATTTGTAGGTAGTTCATCAGTTTTAGAGCTATAATTAGCATGTTTAAAGTGATTTTCATGCTTCCAGGGGCCCAAAACACAAGATTTGTGGAATGGTTAAAAGTGCATGAAAATGGCCAATTTACTCACTCTGAGGTCTCAAAAAGTGTTTCTTCACCCCGGGAAGTGAATTAAATACCATTTGGAGGCATTTAATGTTCAAGCAAAACCAGGTGATTTTTGACAAAAGAGATAACACCCCCCATTACGTCATGCTGCAGAAAGGTGAAAAATGGTCCGTTTTCAAATGTTTTATTTTTTAACGTCAGTTCACATTTGTAGGTAGATCATCAGTTTTAGAGCTAAAATTAGCATGTTTAAAGTGATTTTCATGCTTCCAGGGGCCCAAAACACAATATTTGTGGAATGGTTAAAAGTGCATGAAAATGGCCAATTTACTCACTCTGAGGTCTCAAAAAGTGTTTCTTCACCCCGGGAAGTGAATTAAATATCATTTGGAGGCATTTAATGTTCAAGCAAAAACAGGTGATTTTTGACAAAAGAGATAACACCCCCATTACGTCATGCTTCAGAAAGGTGAAAAATGGTCCGTTTTCAAATGTTTTATTTTTGAACGTCAGTTCACATTTGTAGGTAGATCATCAGTTTTAGAGCTAAAATTAGCATGTTTAAAGTGATTTTCATGCTTCCAGGGGTCGGGAAGTGAATTAAATACCATTTGGAGGCATTTAATGTTCAAGCAAAAACAGGTGATTTTTGACAAAAGAGATAACACCCCCCCAATACGTCATGCTGCAGAAAGGTGAAAAATGGTCCATTTTCAAATGTTTTATTTTTTAACGTCAGTTCACATTTGTAGGTAGATCATCAGTTTTAGAGCTAAAATTAGCATGTTTAAAGTGATTTTCATGCTTCCAGGGGCCCAAAACACAAGATTTGTGGAATGGTTAAAAGTGCATGAAAATGGCCAATTTACTCACTCTGAGGTCTCAAAAAGTGTTTCTTCACCCCGGGAAATGAATTAAATACCATTTGGAGGCATTTAATGTTCAAGCAAAAACAGGTGATTTTTGACAAAAGAGATAACACCCCCCATTACGTCATGCTGCAGAAAGGTGAAAAATGGTCCGTTTTCAAATGTTTTATTTTTTAACGTCAGTTCACATTTGTAGGTAGATCATCAGTTTTAGAGCTAAAATTAGCATGTTTAAAGTGATTTTCATGCTTCCAGGGGCCCAAAACACAAGATTTGTGGAATGGTTAAAAGTGCATGAAAATGGCCAATTTACTCACTCTAAGGTCTCAAAAAGTGTTTCTTCACCCCGGGAAGTGAATTAAATACCATTTGGAGGCATTTAATGTTCAAGCAAAAACAGGTGATTTTTGACAAAAGAGATAACACCCCCCCATTACGTCATGCTTCAGAAAGGTGAAAAATGGTCCGTTTTCAAATGTTTTATTTTTGAACGTCAGTTCACATTTGTAGGTAGATCATCAGTTTTAGAGCTAAAATTAGCATGTTTAAAGTGATTTTCATGCTTCTAGGGGCCCGGGAAGTGAATTAAATACCATTTGGAGGCATTTAATGTTCAAGCAAAAACAGGTGATTTTTGACAAAAGAGATAACACCCCCCATTACGTCATGCTGCAGAAAGGTGAAAAATGGTCCATTTTCAAATGTTTTATTTTTTAACGTCAGTTCACATTTGTAGGTAGTTCATCAGTTTTAGAGCTATAATTAGCATGTTTAAAGTGATTTTCATGCTTCCAGGGGCCCAAAACACAAGATTTGTGGAATGGTTAAAAGTGCATGAAAATGGCCAATTTACTCACTCTGAGGTCTCAAAAAGTGTTTCTTCACCCCGGGAAGTGAATTAAATACCATTTGGAGGCATTTAATGTTCAAGCAAAAACAGGTGATTTTTGACAAAAGAGATAACACCCCCCCATTACGTCATGCTGCAGAAAGGTGAAAAATGGTCCGTTTTCAAATGTTTTATTTTTTAACGTCAGTTCACATTTGTAGGTAGATCATCAGTTTTAGAGCTAAAATTAGCATGTTTAAAGTGATTTTCATGCTTCCAGGGGCCCAAAACACAATATTTGTGGAATGGTTAAAAGTGCATGAAAATGGCCAATTTACTCACTCTGAGGTCTCAAAAAGTGTTTCTTCACCCCGGGAAGTGAATTAAATATCATTTGGAGGCATTTAATGTTCAAGCAAAACCAGGTGATTTTTGACAAAAGAGATAACACCCCCCCAATACGTCATGCTGCAGAAAGGTGAAAAATGGTCCGTTTTCAAATGTTTTATTTTTTAACGTCAGTTCACATTTGTAGGTAGATCATCAGTTTTAGAGCTAAAATTAGCATGTTTAAAGTGATTTTCATGCTTCCAGGGGCCCAAAACACAAGATTTGTGGAATGGTTAAAAGTGCATGAAAATGGCCAATTTACTCACTCTGAGGTCTCAAAAAGTGTTTCTTCACCCCGGGAAATGAATTAAATACCATTTGGAGGCATTTAATGTTCAAGCAAAAACAGGTGATTTTTGACAAAAGAGATAACACCCCCCATTACGTCATGCTGCAGAAAGGTGAAAAATGGTCCGTTTTCAAATGTTTTAGTTTTTTAACGTCAGTTCACATTTGTAGGTAGATCATCAGTTTTAGAGCTAAAATTAGCATGTTTAAAGTGATTTTCATGCTTCCAGGGGCCCAAAACACAAGATTTGTGGAATGGTTAAAAGTGCATAAAAATGGCCAATTTACTCACTCTGAGGTCTCAAAAAGTGTTTCTTCACCCCGGGAAGTGAATTAAATACCATTTGGAGGCATTTAATGTTCAAGCAAAAACAGGTGATTTTTGACAAAAGAGATAACACCCCCCCATTACGTCATGCTTCAGAAAGGTGAAAAATGGTCCGTTTTCAAATGTTTTATTTTTGAACGTCAGTTCACATTTGTAGGTAGATCATCAGTTTTAGAGCTAAAATTAGCATGTTTAAAGTGATTTTCATGCTTCTAGGGGCCCGGGAAGTGAATTAAATACCATTTGGAGGCATTTAATGTTCAAGCAAAAACAGGTGATTTTTCACAAAAGAGATAACACCCCCCATTACGTCATGCTGCAGAAAGGTGAAAAATGGTCCGTTTTCAAATGTTTTATTTTTTAACGTCAGTTCACATTTGTAGGTAGATCATCAGTTTTAGAGCTAAAATTAGCATGTTTAAAGTGATTTTCATGCTTCCAGGGGCCCAAAACACAAGATTTGTGGAATGGTTAAAAGTGCATGAAAATGGCCAATTTACTCACTCTGAGGTCTCAAAAAGTGTTTCTTCACCCCGGGAAATGAATTAAATACCATTTGGAGGCATTTAATGTTCAAGCAAAAACAGGTGATTTTTGACAAAAGAGATAACACCCCCCATTACGTCATGCTGCAGAAAGGTGAAAAATGGTCCGTTTTCAAATGTTTAATTTTTTAACGTCAGTTCACATTTGTAGGTAGATCATCAGTTTTAGAGCTAAAATTAGCATGTTTAAAGTGATTTTCATGCTTCCAGGGGCCCAAAACACAAGATTTGTGGAATGGTTAAAAGTGCATGAAAATGGCCAATTTACTCACTCTGAGGTCTCAAAAAGTGTTTCTTCACCCCGGGAAATGAATTAAATACCATTTGGAGGCATTTAATGTTCAAGCAAAAACAGGTGATTTTTGACAAAAGAGATAACACCCCCATTACGTCATGCTGCAGAAAGGTGAAAAATGGTCCGTTTTCAAATGTTTTATTTTTGAACGTCAGTTCACATTTGTAGGTAGATCATCAGTTTTAGAGCTAAAATTAGCATGTTTAAAGTGATTTTCATGCTTCTAGGGGCCCGGGAAGTGAATTAAATACCATTTGGAGGCATTTAATGTTCAAGCAAAAACAGGTGATTTTTGACAAAAGAGATAACACCCCCCATTACGTCATGCTGCAGAAAGGTGAAAAATGGTCCGTTTTCAAATGTTTTATTTTTTAACGTCAGTTCACATTTGTAGGTAGTTCATCAGTTTTAGAGCTATAATTAGCATTTTTAAAGTGATTTTCATGCTTCCAGGGGCCCAAAACACAAGATTTGTGGAATGGTTAAAAGTGCATGAAAATGGCCAATTTACTCACTCTGAGGTCTCAAAAAGTGTTTCTTCACCCCGGGAAGTGAATTAAATACCATTTGGAGGCATTTAATGTTCAAGCAAAAACAGGTGATTTTTGACAAAAGAGATAACACCCCCCCCCATTACGTCATGCTGCAGAAAGGTGAAAAATGGTCCGTTTTCAAATGTTTTATTTTTTAACGTCAGTTCACATTTGTAGGTAGATCATCAGTTTTAGAGCTAAAATTAGCATGTTTAAAGTGATTTTCATGATTCCAGGGGCCCAAAACACAAGATTTGTGGAATGGTTAAAAGTGCTTGAAAATGGCCAATTTACTCACTCTGAGGTCTCAAAAAGTGTTTCTTCACCCCGGGAAGTGAATTAAATACCATTTGGAGGCATTTAATGTTCAAGCAAAAACAGGTGATTTTTGACAAAAGAGATAACCCCCCCCCCATTACGTCATGCTTCAGAAAGGTGAAAAATGGTCCGTTTTCAAATGTTTTATTTTTTAACGTCAGTTCACATTTGTAGGTAGATCATCAGTTTTAGAGCTAAAATTAGCATGTTTAAAGTGATTTTCATGCTTCCAGGGGCCCGGGAAGTGAATTAAATACCATTTGGAGGCATTTAATGTTCAAGCAAAAACAGGTGATTTTTGACAAAAGAGATAACACCCCCCCATTACGTCATGCTGCAGAAAGGTGAAAAATGGTCCGTTTTCAAATGTTTTATTTGTTAACGTCAGTTCACATTTGTAGGTAGATCATCAGTTTTAGAGCTAAAATTAGCATGTTTAAAGTGATTTTCATGCTTCCAGGGGCCCAAAACACAAGATTTGTAGAATGGTTAAAAGTGCATGAAAATGGCCAATTTACTCACTCTGAGGTCTCAAAAAGTGTTTCTTCACCCCGGGAAGTGAATTAAATACCATTTGGAGGCATTTAATGTTCAAGCAAAAACAGGTGATTTTTGACAAAAGAGATAACACCCCCCCATTACGTCATGCTTCAGAAAGGTGAAAAATGGTCCATTTTCAAATGTTTTATTTTTGAACGTCAGTTCACATTTGTAGGTAGATCATCAGTTTTAGAGCTAAAATTAGCATGTTTAAAGTGATTTTCATGCTTCTAGGGGCCCGGGAAGTGAATTAAATACCATTTGGAGGCATTTAATGTTCAAGCAAAAACAGGTGATTTTTCACAAAAGAGATAACACCCCCCATTACGTCATGCTGCAGAAAGGTGAAAAATGGTCCTTTTTCAAATGTTTTATTTTTTAACGTCAGTTCACATTTGTAGGTAGATCATCAGTTTTAGAGCTAAAATTAGCATGTTTAAAGTGATTTTCATGCTTCCAGGGGCCCAAAACACAAGATTTGTGGAATGGTTAAAAGTGCATGAAAATGGCCAATTTACTCACTCTGAGGTCTCAAAAAGTGTTTCTTCACCCCGGGAAATGAATTAAATACCATTTGGAGGCATTTAATGTTCAAGCAAAAACAGGTGATTTTTGACAAAAGAGATAACACCCCCCCATTACGTCATGCTTCAGAAAGGTGAAAAATGGTCCGTTTTCAAATGTTTTATTTTTGAACGTCAGTTCACATTTGTAGGTAGATCATCAGTTTTAGAGCTAAAATTAGCATGTTTAAAGTGATTTTCATGCTTCCAGGGGTCGGGAAGTGAATTAAATACCATTTGGAGGCATTTAATGTTCAAGCAAAAACAGGTGATTTTTGACAAAAGAGATAACACCCCCCCAATACGTCATGCTGCAGAAAGGTGAAAAATGGTCCGTTTTCAAATGTTTTATTTTTTAACGTCAGTTCACATTTGTAGGTAGATCATCAGTTTTAGAGCTAAAATTAGCATGTTTAAAGTGATTTTCATGCTTCCAGGGGCCCAAAACACAAGATTTGTGGAATGGTTAAAAGTGCATGAAAATGGCCAATTTACTCACTCTGAGGTCTCAAAAAGTGTTTCTTCACCCCGGGAAGTGAATTAAATACCATTTGGAGGCATTTAATGTTCAAGCAAAAACAGGTGATTTTTGACAAAAGAGATAACACCCCCCCATTACGTCATGCTTCAGAAAGGTGAAAAATGGTCCGTTTTCAAATGTTTTATTTTTTAACGTCAATTCACATTTGTAGGTAGATCATCAGTTTTAGAGCTAAAATTAGCATGTTTAAAGTGATTTTCATGCTTCCAGGGGCCCAAAACACAAGATTTGTGGAATGGTTAAAAGTGCATGAAAATGGCCAATTTACTCACTCTGAGGTCTCAAAAAGTGTTTCTTCACCCCGGGAAGTGAATAAAATACCATTTGGAGGCATTTAATGTTCAAGCAAAAACAGGTGATTTTTGACAAAAGAGATAACACCCCCCCCATTACGTCATGCTTCAGAAAGGTGAAAAATGGTCCGTTTTCAAATGTTTTATTTTTGAACGTCAGTTCACATTTGTAGGTAGATCATCAGTTTTAGAGCTAAAATTAGCATGTTTAAAGTGATTTTCATGCTTCTAGGGGCCCGGGAAGTGAATTAAATACCATTTGGAGGCATTTAATGTTCAAGCAAAAACAGGTGATTTTTCACAAAAGAGATAACACCCCCCATTACGTCATGCTGCAGAAAGGTGAAAAATGGTCCGTTTTCAAATGTTTTATTTTTTAACGTCAGTTCACATTTGTAGGTAGATCATCAGTTTTAGAGCTAAAATTAGCATGTTTAAAGTGATTTTCATGCTTCCAGGGGCCCAAAACACAAGATTTGTGGAATGGTTAAAAGTGCATGAAAATGGCCAATTTACTCACTCTGAGGTCTCAAAAAGTGTTTCTTCACCCCGGGAAATGAATTAAATACCATTTGGAGGCATTTAATGTTCAAGCAAAAACAGGTGATTTTTGACAAAAGAGATAACACTCCCCATTACGTCATGCTGCAGAAAGGTAAAAAATGGTCCGTTTTCAAATGTTTTATTTTTGAACGTCAGTTCACATTTGTAGGTAGATCATCAGTTTTAGAGCTAAAATTAGCATGTTTAAAGTGATTTTCATGCTTCCAGGGGCCCAAAACACAGGATTTGTGGAATGGTTAAAAGTGCATGAAAATGGCCAATTTACTCACTCTGAGGTCTCAAAAAGTGTTTCTTCACCCCGGGAAGTGAATTAAATACCATTTGGAGGCATTTAATGTTCAAGCAAAAACAGGTGATTTTTGACAAAAGAGATAACACCCCCCCATTACGTCATGCTTCAGAAAGGTAAAAAATGGTCCGTTTTCAAATGTTTTATTTTTGAACGTCAGTTCACATTTGTAGGTAGATCATCAGTTTTAGAGCTAAAATTAGCATGTTTAAAGTGATTTTCATGCTTCTAGGGGCCCGGGAAGTGAATTAAATACCATTTGGAGGCATTTAATGTTCAAGCAAAAACAGGTGATTTTTGACAAAAGAGATAACACCCCCCATTACGTCATGCTGCAGAAAGGTGAAAAATGGTCCGTTTTCAAATGTTTTATTTTTTAACGTCAGTTCACATTTGTAGGTAGATCATCAGTTTTAGAGCTATAATTAGCATGTTTAAAGTGATTTTCATGCTTCCAGGGGCCCAAAACACAAGATTTGTGGAATGGTTAAAAGTGCATGAAAATGGCCAATTTACTCACTCTGAGGTCTCAAAAAGTGTTTCTTCACCCCGGGAAGTGAATTAAATACCATTTGGAGGCATTTAATGTTCAAGCAAAAACAGGTGATTTTTGACAAAAGAGATAACACCCCCCCATTACGTCATGCTGCAGAAAGGTGAAAAATGGTCCGTTTTCAAATGTTTTATTTTTTAACGTCAGTTCACATTTGTAGG
This sequence comes from Lissotriton helveticus, assembly GCF_964261635.1. Lineage (NCBI taxonomy): Eukaryota > Metazoa > Chordata > Amphibia > Caudata > Salamandridae > Lissotriton > Lissotriton helveticus. The sequence continues at coordinate 59,388 of NW_027611969.1, forward strand.
TAGATCATCAATTTTAGAGCTAAAATTAGCATGTTTAAAGTGATTTTCATGCTTCCAGGGGCCCGGGAAGTGAATTAAATACCATTTGGAGGCATTTAATGTTCAAGCAAAAACAGGTGATTTTTGACAAAAGAGATAACACCCCCCCATTACGTCATGCTGCAGAAAGGTGAAAAATGTTCCGTTTTCAAATGTTTTATTTGTTAACGTCAGTTCACATTTGTAGGTAGATCATCAGTTTTAGAGCTAAAATTAGCATGTTTAAAGTGATTTTCATGCTTCCAGGGGCCCAAAACACAAGATTTGTGGAATGGTTAAAAGTGCATGAAAATGGCCAATTTACTCACTCTGAGGTCTCAAAAAGTGTTTCTTCATCCCGGGAAGTGAATTAAATACCATTTGGAGGCATTTAATGTTCAAGCAAAAACAGGTGATTTTTGACAAAAGAGATAACACCCCCCCATTACGTCATGCTTCAGAAAGGTGAAAAATGGTCCGTTTTCAAATGTTTTATTTTTGAACGTCAGTTCACATTTGTAGGTAGATCATCAGTTTTAGAGCTAAAATTAGCATGTTTAAAGTGATTTTCATGCTTCTAGGGGCCCGGGAAGTGAATTAAATACCATTTGGAGGCATTTAATGTTCAAGCAAAAACAGGTGATTTTTGACAAAAGAGATAACACCCCCCCATTACGTCATGCTGCAGAAAGGTGAAAAATGGTCCGTTTTCAAATGTTTTATTTTTGAACGTTAGTTCACATTTGTAGGTCGATCATCAGTTTTAGAGCTAAAATTAGCATGTTTAAAGTGATTTTCATGCTTCCAGGGGCCCAAAACACAAGATTTGTGGAATGGTTAAAAGTGCATGAAAATGGCCAATTTACTCACTCTGAGGTCTCAAAAAGTGTTTCTTCACCCCGGGAAGTGAATTAAATACCATTTGGAGGCATTTAATGTTCAAGCAAAAACAGGTGATTTTTGACAAAAGAGATAACACCCCCCCATTACGGCATTCTTCAGAAAGGTGAAAAATTGTCCGTTTTCAAATGTTTTATTTTTAAAAGTCAGTTCACATTTGTGGGTAGATCATCAGTTTTAGAGCTAAAATTAGCATGTTTAAAGTGATTTTCATGCTTCCAGGGGCCCGGGAAGTGAATTAAATACCATTTGGAGGCATTTAATGTTCAAGCAAAAACAGGTGATTTTTGACAAAAGAGATAACACCCCCCATTACGTCATGCTTCAGAAAGGTGAAAAATGGTCAGTTTTCAAATGTTTTATTTTTGAACGTCAGTTCACATTTGTAGGTAGATCATCAGTTTTAGAGCTAAAATTAGCATGTTTAAAGTGATTTTCATGCTTCCAGGGGCCCGGGAAGTGAATTAAATACCATTTGGAGGCATTTAATGTTCAAACAAAAACAGGTGATTTTTGACAAAAGAGATAACACCCCCCCATTACGTCATGCTTCAGAAAGGTGAAAAATGGTCAGTTTTCAAATGTTTTATTTTTTAACGTCAGTTCACATTTGTAGGTAGATCATCAGTTTTAGAGCTAAAATTAGCATGTTTAAAGTGATTTTCATGCTTCCAGGGGCCCAAAACACAAGATTTGTGGAATGGTTAAAAGTGCATGAAAATGGCCAATTTACTCACTCTGAGGTCTCAAAAAGTGTTTCTTCACCCCGGGAAGTGAATTAAATACCATTTGGAGGCATTTAATGTTCAAGCAAAAACAGGTGATTTTTGACAAAAGAGATAACACCCCCCCCATTACGTCATGCTTCAGAAAGGTGAAAAATGGTCCATTTTCAAATGTTTTATTTTTGAACGTCAGTTCACATTTGTAGGTAGATCATCAGTTTTAGAGCTAAAATTAGCATGTTTAAAGTGATTTTCATGCTTCTAGGGGCCCGGGAAGTGAATTAAATACCATTTGGAGGCATTTAATGTTCAAGCAAAAACAGGTGATTTTTCACAAAAGAGATAACACCCCCCATTACGTCATGCTGCAGAAAGGTGAAAAATGGTCCTTTTTCAAATGTTTTATTTTTTAACGTCAGTTCACATTTGTAGGTAGATCATCAGTTTTAGAGCTAAAATTAGCATGTTTAAAGTGATTTTCATGCTTCCAGGGGCCCAAAACACAAGATTTGTGGAATGGTTAAAAGTGCATGAAAATGGCCAATTTACTCACTCTGAGGTCTCAAAAAGTGTTTCTTCACCCCGGGAAATGAATTAAATACCATTTGGAGGCATTTAATGTTCAAGCAAAAACAGGTGATTTTTGACAAAAGAGATAACACCCCCCCATTACGTCATGCTTCAGAAAGGTGAAAAATGGTCCGTTTTCAAATGTTTTATTTTTGAACGTCAGTTCACATTTGTAGGTAGATCATCAGTTTTAGAGCTAAAATTAGCATGTTTAAAGTGATTTTCATGCTTCCAGGGGCCCAAAACACAATATTTGTGGAATGGTTAAAAGTGCATGAAAATGGCCAATTTACTCACTCTGAGGTCTCAAAAAGTGTTTCTTCACCCCGGGAAGTGAATTAAATACCATTTGGAGGCATTTAATGTTCAAGCAAAAACAGGTGATTTTTGACAAAAGAGATAACACCCCCCCATTACGTCATGCTTCAGAAAGGTGAAAAATGGTCCGTTTTCAAATGTTTTATTTTTGAACGTCAGTTCACATTTGTAGGTAGATCATCAGTTTTAGAGCTAAAATTAGCATGTTTAAAGTGATTTTCATGCTTCCAGGGGTCGGGAAGTGAATTAAATACCATTTGGAGGCATTTAATGTTCAAGCAAAAACAGGTGATTTTTGACAAAAGAGATAACACCCCCCCAATACGTCATGCTGCAGAAAGGTGAAAAATGGTCCGTTTTCAAATGTTTTATTTTTTAACGTCAGTTCACATTTGTAGGTAGATCATCAGTTTTAGAGCTAAAATTAGCATGTTTAAAGTGATTTTCATGCTTCCAGGGGCCCAAAACACAAGATTTGTGGAATGGTTAAAAGTGCATGAAAATGGCCAATTTACTCACTCTGAGGTCTCAAAAAGTGTTTCTTCACCCCGGGAAGTGAATTAAATACCATTTGGAGGCATTTAATGTTCAAGCAAAAACAGGTGATTTTTGACAAAAGAGATAACACCCCCCCCATTACGTCATGCTTCAGAAAGGTGAAAAATGGTCCGTTTTCAAATGTTTTATTTTTTAACGTCAGTTCACATTTGTAGGTAGATCATCAGTTTTAGAGCTAAAATTAGCATGTTTAAAGTGATTTTCATGCTTCCAGGGGCCCAAAACACAAGATTTGTGGAATGGTTAAAAGTGCATGAAAATGGCCAATTTACTCACTCTGAGGTCTCAAAAAGTGTTTCTTCACCCCGGGAAATGAATTAAATACCATTTGGAGGCATTTAATGTTCAAGCAAAAACAGGTGATTTTTGACAAAAGAGATAACACCCCCCATTACGTCATGCTGCAGAAAGGTGAAAAATGGTCCGTTTTCAAATGTTTTATTTTTTAACGTCAGTTCACATTTGTAGGTAGATCATCAGTTTTAGAGCTAAAATTAGCATGTTTAAAGTGATTTTCATGCTTCCAGGGGCCCAAAACACAGGATTTGTGGAATGGTTAAAAGTGCATGAAAATGGCCAATTTACTCACTCTGAGGTCTCAAAAAGTGTTTCTTCACCCCGGGAAGTGAATTAAATACCATTTGGAGGCATTTAATGTTCAAGCAAAAACAGGTGATTTTTGACAAAAGAGATAACACCCCCCCATTACGTCATGCTTCAGAAAGGTAAAAAATGGTCCGTTTTCAAATGTTTTATTTTTGAACGTCAGTTCACATTTGTAGGTAGATCATCAGTTTTAGAGCTAAAATTAGCATGTTTAAAGTGATTTTCATGCTTCCAGGGGCCCGGGAAGTGAATTAAATACCATTTGGAGGCATTTAATGTTCAAACAAAAACAGGTGATTTTTGACAAAAGAGATAACACCCCCCCATTACGTCATGCTTCAGAAAGGTGAAAAATGGTCAGTTTTCAAATGTTTTATTTTTTAACGTCAGTTCACATTTGTAGGTAGATCATCAGTTTTAGAGCTAAAATTAGCATGTTTAAAGTGATTTTCATGCTTCCAGGGGCCCAAAACACAAGATTTGTGGAATGGTTAAAAGTGCATGAAAATGGCCAATTTACTCACTCTGAGGTCTCAAAAAGTGTTTCTTCACCCCGGGAAGTGAATTAAATACCATTTGGAGGCATTTAATGTTCAAGCAAAAACAGGTGATTTTTGACAAAAGAGATAACACCCCCCCCATTACGTCATGCTTCAGAAAGGTGAAAAATGGTCCATTTTCAAATGTTTTATTTTTGAACGTCAGTTCACATTTGTAGGTAGATCATCAGTTTTAGAGCTAAAATTAGCATGTTTAAAGTGATTTTCATGCTTCTAGGGGCCCGGGAAGTGAATTAAATACCATTTGGAGGCATTTAATGTTCAAGCAAAAACAGGTGATTTTTCACAAAAGAGATAACACCCCCCATTACGTCATGCTGCAGAAAGGTGAAAAATGGTCCTTTTTCAAATGTTTTATTTTTTAACGTCAGTTCACATTTGTAGGTAGATCATCAGTTTTAGAGCTAAAATTAGCATGTTTAAAGTGATTTTCATGCTTCCAGGGGCCCAAAACACAAGATTTGTGGAATGGTTAAAAGTGCATGAAAATGGCCAATTTACTCACTCTGAGGTCTCAAAAAGTGTTTCTTCACCCCGGGAAATGAATTAAATACCATTTGGAGGCATTTAATGTTCAAGCAAAAACAGGTGATTTTTGACAAAAGAGATAACACCCCCCCATTACGTCATGCTTCAGAAAGGTGAAAAATGGTCCGTTTTCAAATGTTTTATTTTTGAACGTCAGTTCACATTTGTAGGTAGATCATCAGTTTTAGAGCTAAAATTAGCATGTTTAAAGTGATTTTCATGCTTCCAGGGGCCCAAAACACAATATTTGTGGAATGGTTAAAAGTGCATGAAAATGGCCAATTTACTCACTCTGAGGTCTCAAAAAGTGTTTCTTCACCCCGGGAAGTGAATTAAATACCATTTGGAGGCATTTAATGTTCAAGCAAAAACAGGTGATTTTTGACAAAAGAGATAACACCCCCCCATTACGTCATGCTTCAGAAAGGTGAAAAATGGTCCGTTTTCAAATGTTTTATTTTTGAACGTCAGTTCACATTTGTAGGTAGATCATCAGTTTTAGAGCTAAAATTAGCATGTTTAAAGTGATTTTCATGCTTCCAGGGGTCGGGAAGTGAATTAAATACCATTTGGAGGCATTTAATGTTCAAGCAAAAACAGGTGATTTTTGACAAAAGAGATAACACCCCCCCAATACGTCATGCTGCAGAAAGGTGAAAAATGGTCCGTTTTCAAATGTTTTATTTTTTAACGTCAGTTCACATTTGTAGGTAGATCATCAGTTTTAGAGCTAAAATTAGCATGTTTAAAGTGATTTTCATGCTTCCAGGGGCCCAAAACACAAGATTTGTGGAATGGTTAAAAGTGCATGAAAATGGCCAATTTACTCACTCTGAGGTCTCAAAAAGTGTTTCTTCACCCCGGGAAGTGAATTAAATACCATTTGGAGGCATTTAATGTTCAAGCAAAAACAGGTGATTTTTGACAAAAGAGATAACACCCCCCCCCATTACGTCATGCTTCAGAAAGGTGAAAAATGGTCCGTTTTCAAATGTTTTATTTTTTAACGTCAGTTCACATTTGTAGGTAGATCATCAGTTTTAGAGCTAAAATTAGCATGTTTAAAGTGATTTTCATGCTTCCAGGGGCCCAAAACACAAGATTTGTGGAATGGTTAAAAGTGCATGAAAATGGCCAATTTACTCACTCTGAGGTCTCAAAAAGTGTTTCTTCACCCCGGGAAATGAATTAAATACCATTTGGAGGCATTTAATGTTCAAGCAAAAACAGGTGATTTTTGACAAAAGAGATAACACCCCCCATTACGTCATGCTGCAGAAAGGTGAAAAATGGTCCGTTTTCAAATGTTTTATTTTTTAACGTCAGTTCACATTTGTAGGTAGATCATCAGTTTTAGAGCTAAAATTAGCATGTTTAAAGTGATTTTCATGCTTCCAGGGGCCCAAAACACAGGATTTGTGGAATGGTTAAAAGTGCATGAAAATGGCCAATTTACTCACTCTGAGGTCTCAAAAAGTGTTTCTTCACCCCGGGAAGTGAATTAAATACCATTTGGAGGCATTTAATGTTCAAGCAAAAACAGGTGATTTTTGACAAAAGAGATAACACCCCCCCATTACGTCATGCTTCAGAAAGGTAAAAAATGGTCCGTTTTCAAATGTTTTATTTTTGAACGTCAGTTCACATTTGTAGGTAGATCATCAGTTTTAGAGCTAAAATTAGCATGTTTAAAGTGATTTTCATGCTTCTAGGGGCCCGGGAAGTGAATTAAATACCATTTGGAGGCATTTAATGTTCAAGCAAAAACAGGTGATTTTTGACAAAAGAGATAACACCCCCCATTACGTCATGCTGCAGAAAGGTGAAAAATGGTCCGTTTTCAAATGTTTTATTTTTTAACGTCAGTTCACATTTGTAGGTAGTTCATCAGTTTTAGAGCTATAATTAGCATGTTTAAAGTGATTTTCATGCTTCCAGGGGCCCAAAACACAAGATTTGTGGAATGGTTAAAAGTGCATGAAAATGGCCAATTTACTCACTCTGAGGTCTCAAAAAGTGTTTCTTCACCCCGGGAAGTGAATTAAATACCATTTGGAGGCATTTAATGTTCAAGCAAAAACAGGTGATTTTTGACAAAAGAGATAACACCCCCCCATTACGTCATGCTGCAGAAAGGTGAAAAATGGTCCGTTTTCAAATGTTTTATTTTTTAACGTCAGTTCACATTTGTAGGTAGATCATCAGTTTTAGAGCTAAAATTAGCATGTTTAAAGTGATTTTCATGCTTCCAGGGGCCCGGGAAGTGAATTAAATACCATTTGGAGGCATTTAATGTTCAAGCAAAAACAGGTGATTTTTGACAAAAGAGATAACACCCCCCCATTACGTCATGCTGCAGAAAGGTGAAAAATGGTCCGTTTTCAAATGTTTTATTTGTTAACGTCAGTTCACATTTGTAGGTAGATCATCAGTTTTAGAGCTAAAATTAGCATGTTTAAAGTGATTTTCATGCTTCCAGGGGCCCAAAACACAAGATTTGTGGAATGGTTAAAATTGCATGAAAATGGCCAATTTACTCACTCTGAGGTCTCAAAAAGTGTTTCTTCACCCCGGGAAGTTAATTAAATACCATTTGGAGGCATTTAATGTTCAAGCAAAAACAGGTGATTTTTGACAAAAGAGATAACACCCCCCATTACGTCATGCTGCAGAAAGGTGAAAAATGGTCCGTTTTCAAATGTTTTATTTTTTAACGTCAGTTCACATTTGTAGGTAGATCATCAGTTTTAGAGCTAAAATTAGCATGTTTAAAGTGATTTTCATGATTCCAGGGGCCCAAAACACAAGATTTGTGGAATGGTTAAAATTGCATGAAAATTGCCAATTTACTCACTCTGAGGTCTCAAAAAGTGTTTCTTCACCCCGGGAAGTGAATTAAATACCATTTGGAGGCATTTAATGTTCAAGCAAAAACAGGTGATTTTTGACAAAAGAGATAACACCCCCCCCATTACGTCATGCTTCAGAAAGGTGAAAAATGGTCCGTTTTCAAATGTTTTATTTTTGAACGTCAGTTCACATTTGTAGGTAGATCATCAGTTTTAGAGCTAAAATTAGCATGTTTAAAGTGATTTTCATGCTTCTAGGGGCCCGGGAAGTGAATTAAATACCATTTGGAGGCATTTAATGTTCAAGCAAAAACAGGTGATTTTTCACAAAAGAGATAACACCCCCCATTACGTCATGCTGCAGAAAGGTGAAAAATGGTCCGTTTTCAAATGTTTTAATTTTGAACGTCAGTTCACATTTGTAGGTAGATCATCAGTTTTAGAGCTAAAATTAGCATGTTTAAAGTGATTTTCATGCTTCTAGGGGCCCGGGAAGTGAATTAAATACCATTTGGAGGCATTTAATGTTCAAGCAAAAACAGGTGATTTTTCACAAAAGAGATAACACCCCCCATTACGTCATGCTGCAGAAAGGTGAAAAATGGTCCGTTTTCAAATGTTTAATTTTTTAACGTCAGTTCACATTTGTAGGTAGATCATCAGTTTTAGAGCTAAAATTAGCATGTTTAAAGTGATTTTCATGCTTCCAGGGGCCCAAAACACAAGATTTGGGAAATGGTTAAAAGTGCATGAAAATGGCCAATTTACTCACTCTGAGGTCTCAAAAAGTGTTTCTTCACCCCGGGAAATGAATTAAATACCATTTGGAGGCATTTAATGTTCAAGCAAAAACAGGTGATTTTTGACAAAAGAGATAACACCCCCCATTACGTCATGCTGCAGAAAGGTGAAAAATGGTCCGTTTTCAAATGTTTTATTTTTGAACGTCAGTTCACATTTGTAGGTAGATCATCAGTTTTAGAGCTAAAATTAGCATGTTTAAAGTGATTTTCATGCTTCTAGGGGCCCGGGAAGTGAATTAAATACCATTTGGAGGCATTTAATGTTCAAGCAAAAACAGGTGATTTTTGACAAAAGAGATAACACCCCCATTACGTCATGCTGCAGAAAGGTGAAAAATGGTCCGTTTTCAAATGTTTTATTTTTTAACGTCAGTTCACATTTGTAGGTAGTTCATCAGTTTTAGAGCTATAATTAGCATTTTTAAAGTGATTTTCATGCTTCCAGGGGCCCAAAACACAAGATTTGTGGAATGGTTAAAAGTGCATGAAAATGGCCAATTTACTCACTCTGAGGTCTCAAAAAGTGTTTCTTCACCCCGGGAAGTGAATTAAATACCATTTGGAGGCATTTAATGTTCAAGCAAAAACAGGTGATTTTTGACAAAAGAGATAACACCCCCCCCATTACGTCATGCTGCAGAAAGGTGAAAAATGGTCCGTTTTCAAATGTTTTATTTTTTAACGTCAGTTCACATTTGTAGGTAGATCATCAGTTTTAGAGCTAAAATTAGCATGTTTAAAGTGATTTTCATGATTCCAGGGGCCCAAAACACAAGATTTGTGGAATGGTTAAAAGTGCTTGAAAATGGCCAATTTACTCACTCTGAGGTCTCAAAAAGTGTTTCTTCACCCCGGGAAGTGAATTAAATACCATTTGGAGGCATTTAATGTTCAAGCAAAAACAGGTGATTTTTGACAAAAGAGATAACCCCCCCCCCCCATTACGTCATGCTTCAGAAAGGTGAAAAATGGTCCGTTTTCAAATGTTTTATTTTTTAACGTCAGTTCACATTTGTAGGTAGATCATCAGTTTTAGAGCTAAAATTAGCATGTTTAAAGTGATTTTCATGCTTCCAGGGGCCCGGGAAGTGAATTAAATACCATTTGGAGGCATTTAATGTTCAAGCAAAAACAGGTGATTTTTGACAAAAGAGATAACACCCCCCCATTACGTCATGCTGCAGAAAGGTGAAAAATGGTCCGTTTTCAAATGTTTTATTTGTTAACGTCAGTTCACATTTGTAGGTAGATCATCAGTTTTAGAGCTAAAATTAGCATGTTTAAAGTGATTTTCATGCTTCCAGGGGCCCAAAACACAAGATTTGTGGAATGGTTAAAAGTGCATGAAAATGGCCAATTTACTCACTCTGAGGTCTCAAAAAGTGTTTCTTCACCCCGGGAAGTGAATTAAATACCATTTGGAGGCATTTAATGTTCAAGCAAAAACAGGTGATTTTTGACAAAAGAGATAACACCCCCCCATTACGTCATGCTTCAGAAAGGTGAAAAATGGTCCATTTTCAAATGTTTTATTTTTGAACGTCAGTTCACATTTGTAGGTAGATCATCAGTTTTAGAGCTAAAATTATCATGTTTAAAGTGATTTTCATGCTTCTAGGGGCCCGGGAAGTGAATTAAATACCATTTGGAGGCATTTAATGTTCAAGCAAAAACAGGTGATTTTTCACAAAAGAGATAACACCCCCCATTACGTCATGCTGCAGAAAGGTGAAAAATGGTCCTTTTTCAAATGTTTTATTTTTTAACGTCAGTTCACATTTGTAGGTAGATTATCAGTTTTAGAGCTAAAATTAGCATGTTTAAAGTGATTTTCATGCTTCCAGGGGCCCAAAACACAAGATTTGTGGAATGGTTAAAAGTGCATGAAAATGGCCAATTTACTCACTCTGAGGTCTCAAAAAGTGTTTCTTCACCCCGGGAAATGAATTAAATACCATTTGGAGGCATTTAATGTTCAAGCAAAAACAGGTGATTTTTGACAAAAGAGATAACACCCCCCCATTACGTCATGCTTCAGAAAGGTGAAAAATGGTCCGTTTTCAAATGTTTTATTTTTGAACGTCAGTTCACATTTGTAGGTAGATCATCAGTTTTAGAGCTAAAATTAGCATGTTTAAAGTGATTTTCATGCTTCCAGGGGCCCAAAACACAATATTTGTGGAATGGTTAAAAGTGCATGAAAATGGCCAATTTACTCACTCTGAGGTCTCAAAAAGTGTTTCTTCACCCCGGGAAGTGAATTAAATACCATTTGGAGGCATTTAAAGTTCAAGCAAAAACAGGTGATTTTTGACAAAAGAGATAACACCCCCCCATTACGTCATGCTTCAGAAAGGTGAAAAATGGTCCGTTTTCAAATGTTTTATTTTTTAACGTCAGTTCACATTTGTAGGTAGATCATCAGTTTTAGAGCTAAAATTAGCATGTTTAAAGTGATTTTCATGCTTCTAGGGGCCCGGGAAGTGAATTAAATACCATTTGGAGGCATTTAATGTTCAAGCAAAAACAGGTGATTTTTGACAAAAGAGATAACACCCCCCCATTACGTCATGCTGCAGAAAGGTGAAAAATGGTCCGTTTTCAAATGTTTTATTTTTAACGTCAGTTCACATTTGTAGGTAGATCCTCAGTTTTAGAGCTAAAATTAGCATGTTTAAAGTGATTTTCATGCTTCCAGGGGCCCGGGAAGTGAATTAAATACAATTTGGAGGCATTTAATGTTCAAGCAAAAACAGGTGATTTTTGACAAAAGAGATAACACCCCCCCATTACGTCATGCTGCAGAAAGGTGAAAAATGGTCCGTTTTCAAATGTTTTATTTGTTAACGTCAGTTCACATTTGTAGGTAGATCATCAGTTTTAGAGCTAAAATTAGCATGTTTAAAGTGATTTTCATGCTTCCAGGGGCCCAAAACACAAGATTTGTGGAATGGTTAAAATTGTATGAAAATGGCCAATTTACTCACTCTGAGGTCTCAAAAAGTGTTTCTTCACCCCGGGAAGTGAATTAAATACCATTTGGAGGCATTTAATGTTCAAGCAAAAACAGGTGATTTTTGACAAAAGAGATAACACCCCCGATTACGTCATGCTGCAGAAAGGTGAAAAATGGTCCGTTTTCAAATGTTTTATTTTTTAACGTCAGTTCACATTTGTAGGTAGATCATCAGTTTTAGAGCTAAAATTAGCATGTTTAAAGTGATTTTCATGCTTCCAGGGGCCCAAAACACAAGATTTGTGGAATGGTTAAAATTGCATGAAAATGGCCAATTTACTCACTCTGAGGTCTCAAAAAGTGTTTCTTCACCCCGGGAAGTGAATTAAATACCATGTGGAGGCATTTAATGTTCAAGCAAAAACAGGTGATTTTTGACAAAAGAGATAACACCCCCCCCATTACGTCATGCTTCAGAAAGGTGAAAAATGGTCCGTTTTCAAATGTTTTATTTTTGAACGTCAGTTCACATTTGTAGGTAGATCATCAGTTTTAGAGCTAAAATTAGCATGTTTAAAGTGATTTTCATGCTTCTAGGGGCCCGGGAAGTGAATTAAATACCATTTGGAGGCATTTAATGTTCAAGCAAAAACAGGTGATTTTTCACAAAAGAGATAACACCCCCCATTACGTCATGCTGCAGAAAGGTGAAAAATGGTCCGTTTTCAAATGTTTTATTTTTTAACGTCAGTTCACATTTGTAGGTAGATCATCAGTTTTAGAGCTAAAATTAGCATGTTTAAAGTGATTTTCATGCTTCCAGGGGCCCAAAACACAAGATTTGTGGAATGGTTAAAAGTGCATGAAAATGGCCAATTTACTCACTCTGAGGTCTCAAAAAGTGTTTCTTCACCCCGGGAAATGAATTAAATACCATTTGGAGGCATTTAATGTTCAAGCAAAAACAGGTGATTTTTGACAAAAGAGATAACACTCCCCATTACGTCATGCTGCAGAAAGGTAAAAAATGGTCCGTTTTCAAATGTTTTATTTTTGAACGTCAGTTCACATTTGTAGGTAGATCATCAGTTTTAGAGCTAAAATTAGCATGTTTAAAGTGATTTTCATGCTTCCAGGGGCCCAAAACACAGGATTTGTGGAATGGTTAAAAGTGCATGAAAATGGCCAATTTACTCACTCTGAGGTCTCAAAAAGTGTTTCTTCACCCCGGGAAGTGAATTAAATACCATTTGGAGGCATTTAATGTTCAAGCAAAAACAGGTGATTTTTGACAAAAGAGATAACACCCCCCCATTACGTCATGCTTCAGAAAGGTAAAAAATGGTCAGTTTTCAAATGTTTTATTTTTGAACGTCAGTTCACATTTGTAGGTAGATCATCAGTTTTAGAGCTAAAATTAGCATGTTTAAAGTGATTTTCATGCTTCTAGGGGCCCGGGAAGTGAATTAAATACCATTTGGAGGCATTTAATGTTCAAGCAAAAACAGGTGATTTTTGACAAAAGAGATAACACCCCCCATTACGTCATGCTGCAGAAAGGTGAAAAATGGTCCGTTTTCAAATGTTTTATTTTTTAACGTCAGTTCACATTTGTAGGTAGATCATCAGTTTTAGAGCTATAATTAGCATGTTTAAAGTGATTTTCATGCTTCCAGGGGCCCAAAACACAAGATTTGTGGAATGGTTAAAAGTGCATGAAAATGGCCAATTTACTCACTCTGAGGTCTCAAAAAGTGTTTCTTCACCCCGGGAAGTGAATTAAATACCATTTGGAGGCATTTAATGTTCAAGCAAAAACAGGTGATTTTTGACAAAAGAGATAACACCCCCCCATTACGTCATGCTGCAGAAAGGTGAAAAATGGTCCGTTTTCAAATGTTTTATTTTTTAACGTCAGTTCACATTTGTAGGTAGATCATCAGTTTTAGAGCTAAAATTAGCATGTTTAAAGTGATTTTCATGCTTCCAGGGGCCCGGGAAGTGAATTAAATACCATTTGGAGGCATTTAATGTTCAAGCAAAAACAGGTGATTTTTGACAAAAGAGATAACACCCCCCCATTACGTCATGCTGCAGAAAGGTGAAAAATGGTCCGTTTTCAAATGTTTTATTTGTTAACGTCAGTTCACATTTGTAGGTAGATCATCAGTTTTAGAGCTAAAATTAGCATGTTTAAAGTGATTTTCATGCTTCCAGGGGCCCAAAACACAAGATTTGTGAAATGGTTAAAAGTGCATGAAAATGGCCAATTTACTCACTCTGAGGTCTCAAAAAGTGTTTCTTCACCCCGGGAAGTGAATTAAATACCATTTGGAGGCATTTAATGTTCAAGCAAAAACAGGTGATTTTTTTCAAAAGAGATAACCCCCCCCCATTACGTCATGCTTCAGAAAGGTGAAAAATGGTCCGTTTTCAAATGTTTTATTTTTTAACGTCAGTTCACATTTGTAGGTAGATCATCAGTTTTAGAGCTAAAATTAGCATGTTTAAAGTGATTTTCATGCTTCCAGGGGCCCGGGAAGTGAATTAAATACTATTTGGAGGCATTTAATGTTCAAGCAAAAACAGGTGATTTTTGACAAAAGAGATAACACCCCCCCATTACGTCATGCTGCAGAAAGGTGAAAAATGGTCCGTTTTCAAATGTTTTATTTGTTAACGTCAGTTCACATTTGTAGGTAGATCATCAGTTTTAGAGCTAAAATTAGCATGTTTAAAGTGATTTTCATGCTTCCAGGGGCCCAAAACACAAGATTTGTGGAATGGTTAAAAGTGCATGAAAATGGCCAATTTACTCACTCTGAGGTCTCAAAAAGTGTTTCTTCACCCCGGGAAGTGAATTAAATACCATTTGGAGGCATTTAATGTTCAAGCAAAAACAGGTGATTTTTGACAAAAGAGATAACACCCCCCCATTACGTCATGCTTCAGAAAGGTGAAAAATGGTCCATTTTCAAATGTTTTATTTTTGAACGTCAGTTCACATTTGTAGGTAGATCATCAGTTTTAGAGCTAAAATTAGCATGTTTAAAGTGATTTTCATGCTTCTAGGGGCCCGGGAAGTGAATTAAATACCATTTGGAGGCATTTAATGTTCAAGCAAAAACAGGTGATTTTTCACAAAAGAGATAACACCCCCCATTACGTCATGCTGCAGAAAGGTGAAAAATGGTCCTTTTTCAAATGTTTTATTTTTTAACGTCAGTTCACATTTGTAGGTAGATCATCAGTTTTAGAGCTAAAATTAGCATGTTTAAAGTGATTTTCATGCTTCCAGGGGCCCAAAACACAATATTTGTGGAATGGTTAAAAGTGCATGAAAATGGCCAATTTACTCACTCTGAGGTCTCAAAAAGTGTTTCTTCACCCCGGGAAGTGAATTAAATACCATTTGGAGGCATTTAATGTTCAAGCAAAAACAGGTGATTTTTGACAAAAGAGATAACACCCCCCCCATTACGTCATGCTTCAGAAAGGTGAAAAATGGTCCGTTTTCAAATGTTTTATTTTTGAACGTCAGTTCACATTTGTAGGTAGATCATCAGTTTTAGAGCTAAAATTAGCATGTTTAAAGTGATTTTCATGCTTCTAGGGGCCCGGGAAGTGAATTAAATACCATTTGGAGGCATTTAATGTTCAAGCAAAAACAGGTGATTTTTCACAAAAGAGATAACACCCCCCATTACGTCATGCTGCAGAAAGGTGAAAAATGGTCCGTTTTCAAATGTTTTAATTTTGAACGTCAGTTCACATTTGTAGGTAGATCATCAGTTTTAGAGCTAAAATTAGCATGTTTAAAGTGATTTTCATGCTTCTAGGGGCCCGGGAAGTGAATTAAATACCATTTGGAGGCATTTAATGTTCAAGCAAAAACAGGTGATTTTTCACAAAAGAGATAACACCCCCCATTACGTCATGCTGCAGAAAGGTGAAAAATGGTCCGTTTTCAAATGTTTAATTTTTTAACGTCAGTTCACATTTGTAGGTAGATCATCAGTTTTAGAGCTAAAATTAGCATGTTTAAAGTGATTTTCATGCTTCCAGGGGCCCAAAACACAAGATTTGGGGAATGGTTAAAAGTGCATGAAAATGGCCAATTTACTCACTCTGAGGTCTCAAAAAGTGTTTCTTCACCCCGGGAAATGAATTAAATACCATTTGGAGGCATTTAATGTTCAAGCAAAAACAGGTGATTTTTGACAAAAGAGATAACACCCCCCATTACGTCATGCTGCAGAAAGGTGAAAAATGGTCCGTTTTCAAATGTTTTATTTTTGAACGTCAGTTCACATTTGTAGGTAGATCATCAGTTTTAGAGCTAAAATTAGCATGTTTAAAGTGATTTTCATGCTTCTAGGGGCCCGGGAAGTGAATTAAATACCATTTGGAGGCATTTAATGTTCAAGCAAAAACAGGTGATTTTTGACAAAAGAGATAACACCCCCCATTACGTCATGCTGCAGAAAGGTGAAAAATGGTCCGTTTTCAAATGTTTTATTTTTTAACGTCAGTTCACATTTGTAGGTAGTTCATCAGTTTTAGAGCTATAATTAGCATTTTTAAAGTGATTTTCATGCTTCCAGGGGCCCAAAACACAAGATTTGTAGAATGGTTAAAAGTGCATGAAAATGGCCAATTTACTCACTCTGAGGTCTCAAAAAGTGTTTCTTCACCCCGGGAAGTGAATTAAATACCATTTGGAGGCATTTAATGTTCAAGCAAAAACAGGTGATTTTTGACAAAAGAGATAACACCCCCCCCATTACGTCATGCTGCAGAAAGGTGAAAAATGGTCCGTTTTCAAATGTTTTATTTTTTAACGTCAGTTCACATTTGTAGGTAGATCATCAGTTTTAGAGCTAAAATTAGCATGTTTAAAGTGATTTTCATGATTCCAGGGGCCCAAAACACAAGATTTGTGGAATGGTTAAAAGTGCTTGAAAATGGCCAATTTACTCACTCTGAGGTCTCAAAAAGTGTTTCTTCACCCCGGGAAGTGAATTAAATACCATTTGGAGGCATTTAATGTTCAAGCAAAAACAGGTGATTTTTGACAAAAGAGATAACCCCCCCCCCATTACGTCATGCTTCAGAAAGGTGAAAAATGGTCCGTTTTCAAATGTTTTATTTTTTAACGTCAGTTCACATTTGTAGGTAGATCATCAGTTTTAGAGCTAAAATTAGCATGTTTAAAGTGATTTTCATGCTTCCAGGGGCCCGGGAAGTGAATTAAATACCATTTGGAGGCATTTAATGTTCAAGCAAAAACAGGTGATTTTTGACAAAAGAGATAACACCCCCCCATTACGTCATGCTGCAGAAAGGTGAAAAATGGTCCGTTTTCAAATGTTTTATTTGTTAACGTCAGTTCACATTTGTAGGTAGATCATCAGTTTTAGAGCTAAAATTATCATGTTTAAAGTGATTTTCATGCTTCTAGGGGCCCGGGAAGTGAATTAAATACCATTTGGAGGCATTTAATGTTCAAGCAAAAACAGGTGATTTTTCACAAAAGAGATAACACCCCCCATTACGTCATGCTGCAGAAAGGTGAAAAATGGTCCTTTTTCAAATGTTTTATTTTTTAACGTCAGTTCACATTTGTAGGTAGATTATCAGTTTTAGAGCTAAAATTAGCATGTTTAAAGTGATTTTCATGCTTCCAGGGGCCCAAAACACAAGATTTGTGGAATGGTTAAAAGTGCATGAAAATGGCCAATTTACTCACTCTGAGGTCTCAAAAAGTGTTTCTTCACCCCGGGAAATGAATTAAATACCATTTGGAGGCATTTAATGTTCAAGCAAAAACAGGTGATTTTTGACAAAAGAGATAACACCCCCCCATTACGTCATGCTTCAGAAAGGTGAAAAATGGTCCGTTTTCAAATGTTTTATTTTTGAACGTCAGTTCACATTTGTAGGTAGATCATCAGTTTTAGAGCTAAAATTAGCATGTTTAAAGTGATTTTCATGCTTCCAGGGGCCCAAAACACAATATTTGTGGAATGGTTAAAAGTGCATGAAAATGGCCAATTTACTCACTCTGAGGTCTCAAAAAGTGTTTCTTCACCCCGGGAAGTGAATTAAATACCATTTGGAGGCATTTAAAGTTCAAGCAAAAACAGGTGATTTTTGACAAAAGAGATAACACCCCCCCATTACGTCATGCTTCAGAAAGGTGAAAAATGGTCCGTTTTCAAATGTTTTATTTTTTAACGTCAGTTCACATTTGTAGGTAGATCATCAGTTTTAGAGCTAAAATTAGCATGTTTAAAGTGATTTTCATGCTTCTAGGGGCCCGGGAAGTGAATTAAATACCATTTGGAGGCATTTAATGTTCAAGCAAAAACAGGTGATTTTTGACAAAAGAGATAACACCCCCCCATTACGTCATGCTGCAGAAAGGTGAAAAATGGTCCGTTTTCAAATGTTTTATTTTTTAACGTCAGTTCACATTTGTAGGTAGATCCTCAGTTTTAGAGCTAAAATTAGCATGTTTAAAGTGATTTTCATGCTTCCAGGGGCCCGGGAAGTGAATTAAATACCATTTGGAGGCATTTAATGTTCAAGCAAAAACAGGTGATTTTTGACAAAAGAGATAACACCCCCCCATTACGTCATGCTGCAGAAAGGTGAAAAATGGTCCGTTTTCAAATGTTTTATTTGTTAACGTCAGTTCACATTTGTAGGTAGATCATCAGTTTTAGAGCTAAAATTAGCATGTTTAAAGTGATTTTCATGCTTCCAGGGGCCCAAAACACAAGATTTGTGGAATGGTTAAAATTGTATGAAAATGGCCAATTTACTCACTCTGAGGTCTCAAAAAGTGTTTCTTCACCCCGGGAAGTGAATTAAATACCATTTGGAGGCATTTAATGTTCAAGCAAAAACAGGTGATTTTTGACAAAAGAGATAACACCCCCGATTACGTCATGCTGCAGAAAGGTGAAAAATGGTCCGTTTTCAAATGTTTTATTTTTTAACGTCAGTTCACATTTGTAGGTAGATCATCAGTTTTAGAGCTAAAATTAGCATGTTTAAAGTGATTTTCATGCTTCCAGGGGCCCAAAACACAAGATTTGTGGAATGGTTAAAATTGCATGAAAATGGCCAATTTACTCACTCTGAGGTCTCAAAAAGTGTTTCTTCACCCCGGGAAGTGAATTAAATACCATTTGGAGGCATTTAATGTTCAAGCAAAAACAGGTGATTTTTGACAAAAGAGATAACACCCCCCCCATTACTTCATGCTTCAGAAAGGTGAAAAATGGTCCGTTTTCAAATGTTTTATTTTTGAACGTCAGTTCACATTTGTAGGTAGATCATCAGTTTTAGAGCTAAAATTAGCATGTTTAAAGTGATTTTCATGCTTCTAGGGGCCCGGGAAGTGAATTAAATACCATTTGGAGGCATTTAATGTTCAAGCAAAAACAGGTGATTTTTCACAAAAGAGATAACACCCCCCATTACGTCATGCTGCAGAAAGGTGAAAAATGGTCCGTTTTCAAATGTTTTATTTTTTAACGTCAGTTCACATTTGTAGGTAGATCATCAGTTTTAGAGCTAAAATTAGCATGTTTAAAGTGATTTTCATGCTTCCAGGGGCCCAAAACACAAGATTTGTGGAATGGTTAAAAGTGCATGAAAATGGCCAATTTACTCACTCTGAGGTCTCAAAAAGTGTTTCTTCACCCCGGGAAATGAATTAAATACCATTTGGAGGCATTTAATGTTCAAGCAAAAACAGGTGATTTTTGACAAAAGAGATAACACTCCCCATTACGTCATGCTGCAGAAAGGTAAAAAATGGTCCGTTTTCAAATGTTTTATTTTTGAACGTCAGTTCACATTTGTAGGTAGATCATCAGTTTTAGAGCTAAAATTAGCATGTTTAAAGTGATTTTCATGCTTCCAGGGGCCCAAAACACAGGATTTGTGGAATGGTTAAAAGTGCATGAAAATGGCCAATTTACTCACTCTGAGGTCTCAAAAAGTGTTTCTTCACCCCGGGAAGTGAATTAAATACCATTTGGAGGCATTTAATGTTCAAGCAAAAACAGGTGATTTTTGACAAAAGAGATAACACCCCCCCATTACGTCATGCTTCAGAAAGGTAAAAAATGGTCAGTTTTCAAATGTTTTATTTTTGAACGTCAGTTCACATTTGTAGGTAGATCATCAGTTTTAGAGCTAAAATTAGCATGTTTAAAGTGATTTTCATGCTTCTAGGGGCCCGGGAAGTGAATTAAATACCATTTGGAGGCATTTAATGTTCAAGCAAAAACAGGTGATTTTTGACAAAAGAGATAACACCCCCCATTACGTCATGCTGCAGAAAGGTGAAAAATGGTCTGTTTTCAAATGTTTTATTTTTTAACGTCAGTTCACATTTGTAGGTAGATCATCAGTTTTAGAGCTATAATTAGCATGTTTAAAGTGATTTTCATGCTTCCAGGGGCCCAAAACACAAGATTTGTGGAATGGTTAAAAGTGCATGAAAATGGCCAATTTACTCACTCTGAGGTCTCAAAAAGTGTTTCTTCACCCCGGGAAGTGAATTAAATACCATTTGGAGGCATTTAATGTTCAAGCAAAAACAGGTGATTTTTGACAAAAGAGATAACACCCCCCCATTACGTCATGCTGCAGAAAGGTGAAAAATGGTCCGTTTTCAAATGTTTTATTTTTTAACGTCAGTTCACATTTGTAGGTAGATCATCAGTTTTAGAGCTAAAATTAGCATGTTTAAAGTGATTTTCATGCTTCCAGGGGCCCGGGAAGTGAATTAAATACCATTTGGAGGCATTTAATGTTCAAGCAAAAACAGGTGATTTTTGACAAAAGAGATAACACCCCCCCATTACGTCATGCTGCAGAAAGGTGAAAAATGGTCCGTTTTCAAATGTTTTATTTGTTAACGTCAGTTCACATTTGTAGGTAGATCATCAGTTTTAGAGCTAAAATTAGCATGTTTAAAGTGATTTTCATGCTTCCCGGGGCCCAAAACACAAGATTTGTGAAATGGTTAAAAGTGCATGAAAATGGCCAATTTACTCACTCTGAGGTCTCAAAAAGTGTTTCTTCACCCCGGGAAGTGAATTAAATACCATTTGGAGGCATTTAATGTTCAAGCAAAAACAGGTGATTTTTGACAAAAGAGATAACCCCCCCCATTACGTCATGCTTCAGAAAGGTGAAAAATGGTCCGTTTTCAAATGTTTTATTTTTTAACGTCAGTTCACATTTGTAGGTAGATCATCAGTTTTAGAGCTAAAATTAGCATGTTTAAAGTGATTTTCATGCTTCCAGGGGCCCGGGAAGTGAATTAAATACCATTTGGAGGCATTTAATGTTCAAGCAAAAACAGGTGATTTTTGACAAAAGAGATAACACCCCCCCATTACGTCATGCTGCAGAAAGGTGAAAAATGGTCCGTTTTCAAATGTTTTATTTGTTAACGTCAGTTCACATTTGTAGGTAGATCATCAGTTTTAGAGCTAAAATTAGCATGTTTAAAGTGATTTTCATGCTTCCAGGGGCCCAAAACACAAGATTTGTGGAATGGTTAAAAGTGCATGAAAATGGCCAATTTACTCACTCTGAGGTCTCAAAAAGTGTTTCTTCACCCCGGGAAGTGAATTAAATACCATTTGGAGGCATTTAATGTTCAAGCAAAAACAGGTGATTTTTGACAAAAGAGATAACCCCCCCCCCATTACGTCATGCTTCAGAAAGGTGAAAAATGGTCCGTTTTCAAATGTTTTATTTTTTAACGTCAGTTCACATTTGTAGGTAGATCATCAGTTTTAGAGCTAAAATTAGCATGTTTAAAGTGATTTTCATGCTTCCAGGGGCCCGGGAAGTGAATTAAATACCATTTGGAGGCATTTAATGTTCAAGCAAAAACAGGTGATTTTTGACAAAAGAGATAACACCCCCCCATTACGTCATGCTGCAGAAAGGTGAAAAATGGTCCGTTTTCAAATGTTTTATTTGTTAACGTCAGTTCACATTTGTAGGTAGATCATCAGTTTTAGAGCTAAAATTATCATGTTTAAAGTGATTTTCATGCTTCTAGGGGCCCGGGAAGTGAATTAAATACCATTTGGAGGCATTTAATGTTCAAGCAAAAACAGGTGATTTTTCACAAAAGAGATAACACCCCCCATTACGTCATGCTGCAGAAAGGTGAAAAATGGTCCTTTTTCAAATGTTTTATTTTTTAACGTCAGTTCACATTTGTAGGTAGATTATCAGTTTTAGAGCTAAAATTAGCATGTTTAAAGTGATTTTCATGCTTCCAGGGGCCCAAAACACAAGATTTGTGGAATGGTTAAAAGTGCATGAAAATGGCCAATTTACTCACTCTGAGGTCTCAAAAAGTGTTTCTTCACCCCTGGAAATGAATTAAATACCATTTGGAGGCATTTAATGTTCAAGCAAAAACAGGTGATTTTTGACAAAAGAGATAACACCCCCCCCATTACGTCATGCTTCAGAAAGGTGAAAAATGGTCCGTTTTCAAATGTTTTATTTTTGAACGTCAGTTCACATTTGTAGGTAGATCATCAGTTTTAGAGCTAAAATTAGCATGTTTAAAGTGATTTTCATGCTTCCAGGGGCCCAAAACACAATATTTGTGGAATGGTTAAAAGTGCATGAAAATGGCCAATTTACTCACTCTGAGGTCTCAAAAAGTGTTTCTTCACCCCGGGAAGTGAATTAAATACCATTTGGAGGCATTTAAAGTTCAAGCAAAAACAGGTGATTTTTGACAAAAGAGATAACACCCCCCCATTACGTCATGCTTCAGAAAGGTGAAAAATGGTCCGTTTTCAAATGTTTTATTTTTTAACGTCAGTTCACATTTGTAGGTAGATCATCAGTTTTAGAGCTAAAATTAGCATGTTTAAAGTGATTTTCATGCTTCTAGGGGCCCGGGAAGTGAATTAAATACCATTTGGAGGCATTTAATGTTCAAGCAAAAACAGGTGATTTTTGACAAAAGAGATAACACCCCCCCATTACGTCATGCTGCAGAAAGGTGAAAAATGGTCATTTTTCAAATGTTTTATTTTTTAACGTCAGTTCACATTTGTAGGTAGATCCTCAGTTTTAGAGCTAAAATTAGCATGTTTAAAGTGATTTTCATGCTTCCAGGGGCCCGGGAAGTGAATTAAATACCATTTGGAGGCATTTAATGTTCAAGCAAAAACAGGTGATTTTTGACAAAAGAGATAACACCCCCCCATTACGTCATGCTGCAGAAAGGTGAAAAATGGTCCGTTTTCAAATGTTTTATTTGTTAACGTCAGTTCACATTTGTAGGTAGATCATCAGTTTTAGAGCTAAAATTAGCATGTTTAAAGTGATTTTCATGCTTCCAGGGGCCCAAAACACAAGATTTGTGGAATGGTTAAAATTGTATGAAAATGGCCAATTTACTCACTCTGAGGTCTCAAAAAGTGTTTCTTCACCCCGGGAAGTGAATTAAATACCATTTGGAGGCATTTAATGTTCAAGCAAAAACAGGTGATTTTTGACAAAAGAGATAACACCCCCGATTACGTCATGCTGCAGAAAGGTGAAAAATGGTCCGTTTTCAAATGTTTTATTTTTTAACGTCAGTTCACATTTGTAGGTAGATCATCAGTTTTAGAGCTAAAATTAGCATGTTTAAAGTGATTTTCATGCTTCCAGGGGCCCAAAACACAAGATTTGTGGAATGGTTAAAATTGCATGAAAATGGCCAATTTACTCACTCTGAGGTCTCAAAAAGTGTTTCTTCACCCCGGGAAGTGAATTAAATACCATTTGGAGGCATTTAATGTTCAAGCAAAAACAGGTGATTTTTGACAAAAGAGATAACACCCCCCCCATTACTTCATGCTTCAGAAAGGTGAAAAATGGTCCGTTTTCAAATGTTTTATTTTTGAACGTCAGTTCACATTTGTAGGTAGATCATCAGTTTTAGAGCTAAAATTAGCATGTTTAAAGTGATTTTCATGCTTCTAGGGGCCCGGGAAGTGAATTAAATACCATTTGGAGGCATTTAATGTTCAAGCAAAAACAGGTGATTTTTCACAAAAGAGATAACACCCCCCATTACGTCATGCTGCAGAAAGGTGAAAAATGGTCCGTTTTCAAATGTTTTATTTTTTAACGTCAGTTCACATTTGTAGGTAGATCATCAGTTTTAGAGCTAAAATTAGCATGTTTAAAGTGATTTTCATGCTTCCAGGGGCCCAAAACACAAGATTTGTGGAATGGTTAAAAGTGCATGAAAATGGCCAATTTACTCACTCTGAGGTCTCAAAAAGTGTTTCTTCACCCCGGGAAATGAATTAAATACCATTTGGAGGCATTTAATGTTCAAGCAAAAACAGGTGATTTTTGACAAAAGAGATAACACTCCCCATTACGTCATGCTGCAGAAAGGTAAAAAATGGTCCGTTTTCAAATGTTTTATTTTTGAACGTCAGTTCACATTTGTAGGTAGATCATCAGTTTTAGAGCTAAAATTAGCATGTTTAAAGTGATTTTCATGCTTCCAGGGGCCCAAAACACAGGATTTGTGGAATGGTTAAAAGTGCATGAAAATGGCCAATTTACTCACTCTGAGGTCTCAAAAAGTGTTTCTTCACCCCGGGAAGTGAATTAAATACCATTTGGAGGCATTTAATGTTCAAGCAAAAACAGGTGATTTTTGACAAAAGAGATAACACCCCCCCATTACGTCATGCTTCAGAAAGGTAAAAAATGGTCAGTTTTCAAATGTTTTATTTTTGAACGTCAGTTCACATTTGTAGGTAGATCATCAGTTTTAGAGCTAAAATTAGCATGTTTAAAGTGATTTTCATGCTTCTAGGGGCCCGGGAAGTGAATTAAATACCATTTGGAGGCATTTAATGTTCAAGCAAAAACAGGTGATTTTTGACAAAAGAGATAACACCCCCCATTACGTCATGCTGCAGAAAGGTGAAAAATGGTCTGTTTTCAAATGTTTTATTTTTTAACGTCAGTTCACATTTGTAGGTAGATCATCAGTTTTAGAGCTATAATTAGCATGTTTAAAGTGATTTTCATGCTTCCAGGGGCCCAAAACACAAGATTTGTGGAATGGTTAAAAGTGCATGAAAATGGCCAATTTACTCACTCTGAGGTCTCAAAAAGTGTTTCTTCACCCCGGGAAGTGAATTAAATACCATTTGGAGGCATTTAATGTTCAAGCAAAAACAGGTGATTTTTGAAAAAAGAGATAACACCCCCCCATTACGTCATGCTGCAGAAAGGTGAAAAATGGTCCGTTTTCAAATGTTTTATTTTTTAACGTCAGTTCACATTTGTAGGTAGATCATCAGTTTTAGAGCTAAAATTAGCATGTTTAAAGTGATTTTCATGCTTCCAGGGGCCCGGGAAGTGAATTAAATACCATTTGGAGGCATTTAATGTTCAAGCAAAAACAGGTGATTTTTGACAAAAGAGATAACACCCCCCCATTACGTCATGCTGCAGAAAGGTGAAAAATGGTCCGTTTTCAAATGTTTTATTTGTTAACGTCAGTTCACATTTGTAGGTAGATCATCAGTTTTAGAGCTAAAATTAGCATGTTTAAAGTGATTTTCATGCTTCCCGGGGCCCAAAACACAAGATTTGTGAAATGGTTAAAAGTGCATGAAAATGGCCAATTTACTCACTCTGAGGTCTCAAAAAGTGTTTCTTCACCCCGGGAAGTGAATTAAATACCATTTGGAGGCATTTAATGTTCAAGCAAAAACAGGTGATTTTTGACAAAAGAGATAACCCCCCCCATTACGTCATGCTTCAGAAAGGTGAAAAATGGTCCGTTTTCAAATGTTTTATTTTTTAACGTCAGTTCACATTTGTAGGTAGATCATCAGTTTTAGAGCTAAAATTAGCATGTTTAAAGTGATTTTCATGCTTCCAGGGGCCCGGGAAGTGAATTAAATACCATTTGGAGGCATTTAATGTTCAAGCAAAAACAGGTGATTTTTGACAAAAGAGATAACACCCCCCCATTACGTCATGCTGCAGAAAGGTGAAAAATGGTCCGTTTTCAAATGTTTTATTTGTTAACGTCAGTTCACATTTGTAGGTAGATCATCAGTTTTAGAGCTAAAATTAGCATGTTTAAAGTGATTTTCATGCTTCCAGGGGCCCAAAACACAAGATTTGTGGAATGGTTAAAAGTGCATGAAAATGGCCAATTTACTCACTCTGAGGTCTCAAAAAGTGTTTCTTCACCCCGGGAAGTGAATTAAATACCATTTGGAGGCATTTAATGTTCAAGCAAAAACAGGTGATTTTTGACAAAAGAGATAACACCCCCCCATTACGTCATGCTTCAGAAAGGTGAAAAATGGTCCATTTTCAAATGTTTTATTTTTGAACGTCAGTTCACATTTGTAGGTAGATCATCAGTTTTAGAGCTAAAATTAGCATGTTTAAAGTGATTTTCATGCTTCTAGGGGCCCGGGAAGTGAATTAAATACCATTTGGAGGCATTTAATGTTCAAGCAAAAACAGGTGATTTTTCACAAAAGAGATAACACCCCCCATTACGTCATGCTGCAGAAAGGTGAAAAATGGTCCTTTTTCAAATGTTTTATTTTTTAACGTCAGTTCACATTTGTAGGTAGATCATCAGTTTTAGAGCTAAAATTAGCATGTTTAAAGTGATTTTCATGCTTCCAGGGGCCCAAAACACAATATTTGTGGAATGGTTAAAAGTGCATGAAAATGGCCAATTTACTCACTCTGAGGTCTCAAAAAGTGTTTCTTCACCCCGGGAAGTGAATTAAATACCATTTGGAGGCATTTAATGTTCAAGCAAAAACAGGTGATTTTTGACAAAAGAGATAACACCCCCCCATTACGTCATGCTTCAGAAAGGTGAAAAATGGTCCGTTTTCAAATGTTTTATTTTTGAACGTCAGTTCACATTTGTAGGTAGATCATCAGTTTTAGAGCTAAAATTAGCATGTTTAAAGTGATTTTCATGCTTCCAGGGGTCGGGAAGTGAATTAAATACCATTTGGAGGCATTTAATGTTCAAGCAAAAACAGGTGATTTTTGACAAAAGAGATAACACCCCCCCAATACGTCATGCTGCAGAAAGGTGAAAAATGGTCCGTTTTCAAATGTTTTATTTTTTAACGTCAGTTCACATTTGTAGGTAGATCATCAGTTTTAGAGCTAAAATTAGCATGTTTAAAGTGATTTTCATGCTTCCAGGGGCCCAAAACACAAGATTTGTTGAATGGTTAAAAGTGCATGAAAATGGCCAATTTACTCACTCTGAGGTCTCAAAAAGTGTTTCTTCACCCC
This sequence comes from Lissotriton helveticus, assembly GCF_964261635.1. Taxonomy (NCBI): domain Eukaryota; kingdom Metazoa; phylum Chordata; class Amphibia; order Caudata; family Salamandridae; genus Lissotriton; species Lissotriton helveticus. Next base: position 86,148 of record NW_027611969.1, read on the forward strand.
GGGAAGTGAATTAAATACCATTTGGAGGCATTTAATGTTCAAGCAAAAACAGGTGATTTTTGACAAAAGAGATAACACCCCCCCATTACGTCATGCTTCAGAAAGGTGAAAAATGGTCCGTTTTCAAATGTTTTATTTTTTAACGTCAGTTCACATTTGTAGGTAGATCATCAGTTTTAGAGCTAAAATTAGCATGTTTAAAGTGATTTTCATGCTTCCAGGGGCCCAAAACACAAGATTTGTGGAATGGTTAAAAGTGCATGAAAATGGCCAATTTACTCACTCTGAGGTCTCAAAAAGTGTTTCTTCACCCCGGGAAATGAATTAAATACCATTTGGAGGCATTTAATGTTCAAGCAAAAACAGGTGATTTTTGACAAAAGAGATAACACCCCCCATTACGTCATGCTGCAGAAAGGTGAAAAATGGTCCGTTTTCAAATGTTTTATTTTTTAACGTCAGTTCACATTTGTAGGTAGATCATCAGTTTTAGAGCTAAAATTAGCATGTTTAAAGTGATTTTCATGCTTCCAGGGGCCCAAAACACAGGATTTGTGGAATGGTTAAAAGTGCATGAAAATGGCCAATTTACTCACTCTGAGGTCTCAAAAAGTGTTTCTTCACCCCGGGAAGTGAATTAAATACCATTTGGAGGCATTTAATGTTCAAGCAAAAACAGGTGATTTTTGACAAAAGAGATAACACCCCCCATTACGTCATGCTTCAGAAAGGTAAAAAATGGTCCGTTTTCAAATGTTTTATTTTTGAACGTCAGTTCACATTTGTAGGTAGATCATCAGTTTTAGAGCTAAAATTAGCATGTTTAAAGTGATTTTCATGCTTCTAGGGGCCCGGGAAGTGAATTAAATACCATTTGGAGGCATTTAATGTTCAAGCAAAAACAGGTGATTTTTGACAAAAGAGATAACACCCCCCATTACGTCATGCTGCAGAAAGGTGAAAAATGGTCCGTTTTCAAATGTTTTATTTTTTAACGTCAGTTCACATTTGTAGGTAGATCATCAGTTTTAGAGCTAAAATTAGCATGTTTAAAGTGATTTTCATGCTTCCAGGGGCCCAAAACACAAGATTTGTGGAATGGTTAAAAGTGCATGAAAATGGCCAATTTACTCACTCTGAGGTCTCAAAAAGTGTTTCTTCACCCCGGGAAATGAATTAAATACCATTTGGAGGCATTTAATGTTCAAGCAAAAACAGGTGATTTTTGACAAAAGAGATAACACTCCCCATTACGTCATGCTGCAGAAAGGTAAAAAATGGTCCGTTTTCAAATGTTTTATTTTTGAACGTCAGTTCACATTTGTAGGTAGATCATCAGTTTTAGAGCTAAAATTAGCATGTTTAAAGTGATTTTCATGCTTCCAGGGGCCCAAAACACAGGATTTGTGGAATGGTTAAAAGTGCATGAAAATGGCCAATTTACTCACTCTGAGGTCTCAAAAAGTGTTTCTTCACCCCGGGAAGTGAATTAAATACCATTTGGAGGCATTTAATGTTCAAGCAAAAACAGGTGATTTTTGACAAAAGAGATAACACCCCCCCATTACGTCATGCTTCAGAAAGGTAAAAAATGGTCAGTTTTCAAATGTTTTATTTTTGAACGTCAGTTCACATTTGTAGGTAGATCATCAGTTTTAGAGCTAAAATTAGCATGTTTAAAGTGATTTTCATGCTTCTAGGGGCCCGGGAAGTGAATTAAATACCATTTGGAGGCATTTAATGTTCAAGCAAAAACAGGTGATTTTTGACAAAAGAGATAACACCCCCCATTACGTCATGCTGCAGAAAGGTGAAAAATGGTCCGTTTTCAAATGTTTTATTTTTTAACGTCAGTTCACATTTGTAGGTAGATCATCAGTTTTAGAGCTATAATTAGCATGTTTAAAGTGATTTTCATGCTTCCAGGGGCCCAAAACACAAGATTTGTGGAATGGTTAAAAGTGCATGAAAATGGCCAATTTACTCACTCTGAGGTCTCAAAAAGTGTTTCTTCACCCCGGGAAGTGAATTAAATACCATTTGGAGGCATTTAATGTTCAAGCAAAAACAGGTGATTTTTGACAAAAGAGATAACACCCCCCCATTACGTCATGCTGCAGAAAGGTGAAAAATGGTCCGTTTTCAAATGTTTTATTTTTTAACGTCAGTTCACATTTGTAGGTAGATCATCAGTTTTAGAGCTAAAATTAGCATGTTTAAAGTGATTTTCATGCTTCCAGGGGCCCGGGAAGTGAATTAAATACCATTTGGAGGCATTTAATGTTCAAGCAAAAACAGGTGATTTTTGACAAAAGAGATAACACCCCCCCATTACGTCATGCTGCAGAAAGGTGAAAAATGGTCCGTTTTCAAATGTTTTATTTGTTAACGTCAGTTCACATTTGTAGGTAGATCATCAGTTTTAGAGCTAAAATTAGCATGTTTAAAGTGATTTTCATGCTTCCCGGGGCCCAAAACACAAGATTTGTGAAATGGTTAAAAGTGCATGAAAATGGCCAATTTACTCACTCTGAGGTCTCAAAAAGTGTTTCTTCACCCCGGGAAGTGAATTAAATACCATTTGGAGGCATTTAATGTTCAAGCAAAAACAGGTGATTTTTGACAAAAGAGATAACCCCCCCCCATTACGTCATGCTTCAGAAAGGTGAAAAATGGTCCGTTTTCAAATGTTTTATTTTTTAACGTCAGTTCACATTTGTAGGTAGATCATCAGTTTTAGAGCTAAAATTAGCATGTTTAAAGTGATTTTCATGCTTCCAGGGGCCCGGGAAGTGAATTAAATACCATTTGGAGGCATTTAATGTTCAAGCAAAAACAGGTGATTTTTGACAAAAGAGATAACACCCCCCCATTACGTCATGCTGCAGAAAGGTGAAAAATGGTCCGTTTTCAAATGTTTTATTTGTTAACGTCAGTTCACATTTGTAGGTAGATCATCAGTTTTAGAGCTAAAATTAGCATGTTTAAAGTGATTTTCATGCTTCCAGGGGCCCAAAACACAAGATTTGTGGAATGGTTAAAAGTGCATGAAAATGGCCAATTTACTCACTCTGAGGTCTCAAAAAGTGTTTCTTCACCCCGGGAAGTGAATTAAATACCATTTGGAGGCATTTAATGTTCAAGCAAAAACAGGTGATTTTTGACAAAAGAGATAACACCCCCCCATTACGTCATGCTTCAGAAAGGTGAAAAATGGTCCATTTTCAAATGTTTTATTTTTGAACGTCAGTTCACATTTGTAGGTAGATCATCAGTTTTAGAGCTAAAATTAGCATGTTTAAAGTGATTTTCATGCTTCTAGGGGCCCGGGAAGTGAATTAAATACCATTTGGAGGCATTTAATGTTCAAGCAAAAACAGGTGATTTTTCACAAAAGAGATAACACCCCCCATTACGTCATGCTGCAGAAAGGTGAAAAATGGTCCTTTTTCAAATGTTTTATTTTTTAACGTCAGTTCACATTTGTAGGTAGATCATCAGTTTTAGAGCTAAAATTAGCATGTTTAAAGTGATTTTCATGCTTCCAGGGGCCCAAAACACAATATTTGTCGAATGGTTAAAAGTGCATGAAAATGGCCAATTTACTCACTCTGAGGTCTCAAAAAGTGTTTCTTCACCCCGGGAAGTGAATTAAATACCATTTGGAGGCATTTAATGTTCAAGCAAAAACAGGTGATTTTTGACAAAAGAGATAACACCCCCCCATTACGTCATGCTTCAGAAAGGTGAAAAATGGTCCGTTTTCAAATGTTTTATTTTTGAACGTCAGTTCACATTTGTAGGTAGATCATCAGTTTTAGAGCTAAAATTAGCATGTTTAAAGTGATTTTCATGCTTCCAGGGGTCGGGAAGTGAATTAAATACCATTTGGAGGCATTTAATGTTCAAGCAAAAACAGGTGATTTTTGACAAAAGAGATAACACCCCCCCAATACGTCATGCTGCAGAAAGGTGAAAAATGGTCCGTTTTCAAATGTTTTATTTTTTAACGTCAGTTCACATTTGTAGGTAGATCATCAGTTTTAGAGCTAAAATTAGCATGTTTAAAGTGATTTTCATGCTTCCAGGGGCCCAAAACACAAGATTTGTGGAATGGTTAAAAGTGCATGAAAATGGCCAATTTACTCACTCTGAGGTCTCAAAAAGTGTTTCTTCACCCCGGGAAGTGAATTAAATACCATTTGGAGGCATTTAATGTTCAAGCAAAAACAGGTGATTTTTGACAAAAGAGATAACACCCCCCCATTACGTCATGCTTCAGAAAGGTGAAAAATGGTCCGTTTTCAAATGTTTTATTTTTTAACGTCAGTTCACATTTGTAGGTAGATCATCAGTTTTAGAGCTAAAATTAGCATGTTTAAAGTGATTTTCATGCTTCCAGGGGCCCAAAACACAAGATTTGTGGAATGGTTAAAAGTGCATGAAAATGGCCAATTTACTCACTCTGAGGTCTCAAAAAGTGTTTCTTCACCCCGGGAAATGAATTAAATACCATTTGGAGGCATTTAATGTTCAAGCAAAAACAGGTGATTTTTGACAAAAGAGATAACACCCCCCATTACGTCATGCTGCAGAAAGGTGAAAAATGGTCCGTTTTCAAATGTTTTATTTTTTAACGTCAGTTCACATTTGTAGGTAGATCATCAGTTTTAGAGCTAAAATTAGCATGTTTAAAGTGATTTTCATGCTTCCAGGGGCCCAAAACACAGGATTTGTGGAATGGTTAAAAGTGCATGAAAATGGCCAATTTACTCACTCTGAGGTCTCAAAAAGTGTTTCTTCACCCCGGGAAGTGAATTAAATACCATTTGGAGGCATTTAATGTTCAAGCAAAAACAGGTGATTTTTGACAAAAGAGATAACACCCCCCATTACGTCATGCTTCAGAAAGGTAAAAAATGGTCCGTTTTCAAATGTTTTATTTTTGAACGTCAGTTCACATTTGTAGGTAGATCATCAGTTTTAGAGCTAAAATTAGCATGTTTAAAGTGATTTTCATGCTTCTAGGGGCCCGGGAAGTGAATTAAATACCATTTGGAGGCATTTAATGTTCAAGCAAAAACAGGTGATTTTTGACAAAAGAGATAACACCCCCCATTACGTCATGCTGCAGAAAGGTGAAAAATGGTCCGTTTTCAAATGTTTTATTTTTTAACGTCAGTTCACATTTGTAGGTAGTTCATCAGTTTTAGAGCTATAATTAGCATGTTTAAAGTGATTTTCATGCTTCCAGGGGCCCAAAACACAAGATTTGTGGAATGGTTAAAAGTGCATGAAAATGGCCAATTTACTCACTCTGAGGTCTCAAAAAGTGTTTCTTCACCCCGGGAAGTGAATTAAATACCATTTGGAGGCATTTAATGTTCAAGCAAAAACAGGTGATTTTTGACAAAAGAGATAACACCCCCCCATTACGTCATGCTGCAGAAAGGTGAAAAATGGTCCGTTTTCAAATGTTTTATTTTTTAACGTCAGTTCACATTTGTAGGTAGATCATCAGTTTTAAAACTAAAATTAGCATGTTTAAAGTGATTTTCATGCTTCCAGGGGCCCGGGAAGTGAATTAAATACCATTTGGAGGCATTCAATGTTCAAGCAAAAACAGGTGATTTTTGACAAAAGAGATAACACCCCCCCATTACGTCATGCTGCAGAAAGGTGAAAAATGGTCCGTTTTCAAATGTTTTATTTGTTAACGTCAGTTCACATTTGTAGGTAGATCATCAGTTTTAGAGCTAAAATTAGCATGTTTAAAGTGATTTTCATGCTTCCAGGGGCCCAAAACACAAGATTTGTGGAATGGTTAAAATTGCATGAAAATGGCCAATTTACTCACTCTGAGGTCTCAAAAAGTGTTTCTTCACCCCGGGAAGTGAATTAAATACCATTTGGAGGCATTTAATGTTCAAGCAAAAACAGGTGATTTTTGACAAAAGAGATAACACCCCCCATTACGTCATGCTGCAGAAAGGTGAAAAATGGTCCGTTTTCAAATGTTTTATTTTTTAACGTCAGTTCACATTTGTAGGTAGATCATCAGTTTTAGAGCTAAAATTAGCATGTTTAAAGTGATTTTCATGCTTCCAGGGGCCCAAAACACAAGATTTGTGGAATGGTTAAAATTGCATGAAAATGGCCAATTTACTCACTCTGAGGTCTCAAAAAGTGTTTCTTCACCCCGGGAAGTGAATTAAATACCATTTGGAGGCATTTAATGTTCAAGCAAAAACAGGTGATTTTTGACAAAAGAGATAACACCCCCCCCATTACGTCATGCTTCAGAAAGGTGAAAAATGGTCCGTTTTCAAATGTTTTATTTTTGAACGTCAGTTCACATTTGTAGGTAGATCATCAGTTTTAGAGCTAAAATTAGCATGTTTAAAGTGATTTTCATGCTTCTAGGGGCCCGGGAAGTGAATTAAATACCATTTGGAGGCATTTAATGTTCAAGCAAAAACAGGTGATTTTTCACAAAAGAGATAACACCCCCCATTACGTCATGCTGCAGAAAGGTGAAAAATGGTCCGTTTTCAAATGTTTTATTTTTTAACGTCAGTTCACATTTGTAGGTAGATCATCAGTTTTAGAGCTAAAATTAGCATGTTTAAAGTGATTTTCATGCTTCCAGGGGCCCAAAACACAAGATTTGTGGAATGGTTAAAAGTGCATGAAAATGGCCAATTTACTCACTCTGAGGTCTCAAAAAGTGTTTCTTCACCCCGGGAAATGAATTAAATACCATTTGGAGGCATTTAATGTTCAAGCAAAAACAGGTGATTTTTGACAAAAGAGATAACACCCCCCATTATGTCATGCTGCAGAAAGGTAAAAAATGGTCCGTTTTCAAATGTTTTATTTTTGAACGTCAGTTCACATTTGTAGGTAGATCATCAGTTTTAGAGCTAAAATTAGCATGTTTAAAGTGATTTTCATGCTTCCAGGGGCCCAAAACACAGGATTTGTGGAATGGTTAAAAGTGCATGAAAATGGCCAATTACTCACTCTGAGGTCTCAAAAAGTGTTTCTTCACCCCGGGAAGTGAATTAAATACCATTTGGAGGCATTTAATGTTCAAGCAAAAACAGGTGATTTTTGACAAAAGAGATAACACCCCCCCATTACGTCATGCTTCAGAAAGGTAAAAAATGGTCCGTTTTCAAATGTTTTATTTTTGAACGTCAGTTCACATTTGTAGGTAGATCATCAGTTTTAGAGCTATAATTAGCATGTTTAAAGTGATTTTCATGCTTCTAGGGGCCCGGGAAGTGAATTAAATACCATTTGGAGGCATTTAATGTTCAAGCAAAAACAGGTGATTTTTGACAAAAGAGATAACACCCCCCATTACGTCATGCTGCAGAAAGGTGAAAAATGGTCCGTTTTCAAATGTTTTATTTTTTAACGTCAGTTCACATTTGTAGGTAGATCATCAGTTTTAGAGCTATAATTAGCATGTTTAAAGTGATTTTCATGCTTCCAGGGGCCCAAAACACAAGATTTGTGGAATGGTTAAAAGTGCATGAAAATGGCCAATTTACTCACTCTGAGGTCTCAAAAAGTGTTTCTTCACCCCGGGAAATGAATTAAATACCATTTGGAGGCATTTAATGTTCAAGCAAAAACAGGTGATTTTTGACAAAAGAGATAACACCCCCCATTATGTCATGCTGCAGAAAGGTAAAAAATGGTCCGTTTTCAAATGTTTTATTTTTGAACGTCAGTTCACATTTGTAGGTAGATCATCAGTTTTAGAGCTAAAATTAGCATGTTTAAAGTGATTTTCTTGCTTCCAGGGGCCCAAAACACAGGATTTGTGGAATGGTTAAAAGTGCATGAAAATGGCCAATTACTCACTCTGAGGTCTCAAAAAGTGTTTCTTCACCCCGGGAAGTGAATTAAATACCATTTGGAGGCATTTAATGTTCAAGCAAAAACAGGTGATTTTTGACAAAAGAGATAACACCCCCCCATTACGTCATGCTTCAGAAAGGTAAAAAATGGTCCGTTTTCAAATGTTTTATTTTTGAACGTCAGTTCACATTTGTAGGTAGATCATCAGTTTTAGAGCTATAATTAGCATGTTTAAAGTGATTTTCATGCTTCTAGGGGCCCGGGAAGTGAATTAAATACCATTTGGAGGCATTTAATGTTCAAGCAAAAACAGGTGATTTTTGACAAAAGAGATAACACCCCCCATTACGTCATGCTGCAGAAAGGTGAAAAATGGTCCGTTTTCAAATGTTTTATTTTTTAACGTCAGTTCACATTTGTAGGTAGATCATCAGTTTTAGAGCTATAATTAGCATGTTTAAAGTGATTTTCATGCTTCCAGGGGCCCAAAACACAAGATTTGTGGAATGGTTAAAAGTGCATGAAAATGGCCAATTTACTCACTCTGAGGTCTCAAAAAGTGTTTCTTCACCCCGGGAAGTGAATTAAATACCATTTGGAGGCATTTAATGTTCAAGCAAAAACAGATGATTTTTGACAAAAGAGATAACACCCCCCATTACGTCATGCTGCAGAAAGGTGAAAAATGGTCCGTTTTCAAATGTTTTATTTTTTAACGTCAGTTCACATTTGTAGGTAGATCATCAGTTTTAGAGCTAAAATTAGCATGTTTAAAGTGATTTTCATGCTTCCAGGGGCCCGGGAAGTGAATTAAATACCATTTGGAGGCATTTAATGTTCAAGCAAAAACAGGTGATTTTTGACAAAAGAGATAACACCCCCCCATTACGTCATGCTGCAGAAAGGTGAAAAATGGTCCGTTTTCAAATGTTTTATTTGTTAACGTCAGTTCACATTTGTAGGTAGATCATCAGTTTTAGAGCTAAAATTAGCATGTTTAAAGTGATTTTCATGCTTCCAGGGGCCCAAAACACAAGATTTGTGGAATGGTTAAAAGTGCATGAAAATGGCCAATTTACTCACTCTGAGGTCTCAAAAAGTGTTTCTTCACCCCGGGAAGTGAATTAAATACCATTTGGAGGCATTTAATGTTCAAGCAAAAACAGGTGATTTTTGACAAAAGAGATAACACCCCCCCATTACGTCATGCTTCAGAAAGGTGAAAAATGGTCCGTTTTCAAATGTTTTATTTTTGAACGTCAGTTCACATTTGTAGCTAGATCATCAGTTTTAGAGCTAAAATTAGCATGTTTAATGTGATTTTCATGCTTCTAGGGGCCCGGGAAGTGAATTAAATACCATTTGGAGGCATTTAATGTTCAAGCAAAAACAGGTGATTTTTGACAAAAGAGATAACACCCCCCATTATGTCATGCTGCAGAAAGGTAAAAAATGGTCCGTTTTCAAATGTTTTATTTTTGAACGTCAGTTCACATTTGTAGGTAGATCATCAGTTTTAGAGCTAAAATTAGCATGTTTAAAGTGATTTTCATGCTTCCAGGGGCCCAAAACACAGGATTTGTGGAATGGTTAAAAGTGCATGAAAATGGCCAATTACTCACTCTGAGGTCTCAAAAAGTGTTTCTTCACCCCGGGAAGTGAATTAAATACCATTTGGAGGCATTTAATGTTCAAGCAAAAACAGGTGATTTTTGACAAAAGAGATAACACCCCCCCATTACGTCATGCTTCAGAAAGGTAAAAAATGGTCCGTTTTCAAATGTTTTATTTTTGAACGTCAGTTCACATTTGTAGGTAGATCATCAGTTTTAGAGCTATAATTAGCATGTTTAAAGTGATTTTCATGCTTCTAGGGGCCCGGGAAGTGAATTAAATACCATTTGGAGGCATTTAATGTTCAAGCAAAAACAGGTGATTTTTGACAAAAGAGATAACACCCCCCATTACGTCATGCTGCAGAAAGGTGAAAAATGGTCCGTTTTCAAATGTTTTATTTTTTAACGTCAGTTCACATTTGTAGGTAGATCATCAGTTTTAGAGCTATAATTAGCATGTTTAAAGTGATTTTCATGCTTCCAGGGGCCCAAAACACAAGATTTGTGGAATGGTTAAAAGTGCATGAAAATGGCCAATTTACTCACTCTGAGGTCTCAAAAAGTGTTTCTTCACCCCGGGAAATGAATTAAATACCATTTGGAGGCATTTAATGTTCAAGCAAAAACAGGTGATTTTTGACAAAAGAGATAACACCCCCCATTATGTCATGCTGCAGAAAGGTAAAAAATGGTCCGTTTTCAAATGTTTTATTTTTGAACGTCAGTTCACATTTGTAGGTAGATCATCAGTTTTAGAGCTAAAATTAGCATGTTTAAAGTGATTTTCATGCTTCCAGGGGCCCAAAACACAGGATTTGTGGAATGGTTAAAAGTGCATGAAAATGGCCAATTACTCACTCTGAGGTCTCAAAAAGTGTTTCTTCACCCCGGGAAGTGAATTAAATACCATTTGGAGGCATTTAATGTTCAAGCAAAAACAGGTGATTTTTGACAAAAGAGATAACACCCCCCCATTACGTCATGCTTCAGAAAGGTAAAAAATGGTCCGTTTTCAAATGTTTTATTTTTGAACGTCAGTTCACATTTGTAGGTAGATCATCAGTTTTAGAGCTATAATTAGCATGTTTAAAGTGATTTTCATGCTTCTAGGGGCCCGGGAAGTGAATTAAATACCATTTGGAGGCATTTAATGTTCAAGCAAAAACAGGTGATTTTTGACAAAAGAGATAACACCCCCCATTACGTCATGCTGCAGAAAGGTGAAAAATGGTCCGTTTTCAAATGTTTTATTTTTTAACGTCAGTTCACATTTGTAGGTAGATCATCAGTTTTAGAGCTATAATTAGCATGTTTAAAGTGATTTTCATGCTTCCAGGGGCCCAAAACACAAGATTTGTGGAATGGTTAAAAGTGCATGAAAATGGCCAATTTACTCACTCTGAGGTCTCAAAAAGTGTTTCTTCACCCCGGGAAGTGAATTAAATACCATTTGGAGGCATTTAATGTTCAAGCAAAAACAGGTGATTTTTGACAAAAGAGATAACACCCCCCCATTACGTCATGCTTCAGAAAGGTGAAAAATGGTCCGTTTTCAAATGTTTTATTTTTGAACGTCAGTTCACATTTGTAGCTAGATCATCAGTTTTAGAGCTAAAATTAGCATGTTTAATGTGATTTTCATGCTTCTAGGGGCCCGGGAAGTGAATTAAATACCATTTGGAGGCATTTAATGTTCAAGCAAAAACAGGTGATTTTTGACAAAAGAGATAACAACCCCCCATTACGTCATGCTGCAGAAAGGTGAAAAATGGTCCGTTTTCAAATGTTTTATTTTTTAACGTCAGTTCACATTTGTAGGTAGATCATCAGTTTTAGAGCTAAAATTAGCATGTTTAAAGTGATTTTCATGCTTCCAGGGGCCCAAAACACAAGATTTGTGGAATGGTTAAAAGTGCATGAAAATGGCCAATTTACTCACTCTGAGGTCTCAAAAAGTGTTTCTTCACCCCGGGAAGTGAATTAAATACCATTTGGAGGCATTTAATGTTCAAGCAAAAACAGGTGATTTTTGACAAAAGAGATAACACCCCCCCATTACGTCATGCTTCAGAAAGGTGAAAAATTGTCCGTTTTCAAATGTTTTATTTTTGAAAGTCAGTTCACATTTGTAGGTAGATCATCAGTTTTAGAGCTAAAATTAGCATGTTTAAAGTGATTTTCACGCTTCCAGGGGCCCAAAACACAAGATTTGTGGAATGGTTAAAAGTGCATGAAAATGGCCAATTTACTCACTCTGAGGTCTCAAAAAGTGTTTCTTCACCCCGGGAAATGAATTAAATACCATTTGGAGGCATTTAATGTTCAAGCAAAAACAGGTGATTTTTGACAAAAGAGATAACAACCCCCCATTACGTCATGCTGCAGAAAGGTGAAAAATGGTCCGTTTTCAAATAGCTAAAATTAGCATGTTTAAAGTGATTTTCATGCTTCCAGGGGCCCAAAACACAAGATTTGTGGAATGGTTAAAAGTGCATGAAAATGGCCAATTTACTCGCTCTGAGGTCTCAAAAAGTGTTTCTTCACCCCGGGAAGTGAATTAAATACCATTTGGAGGCATTTAATGTTCAAGCAAAAACAGGTGATTTTTGACAAAAGAGATAACACCCCCCCATTACGTCATGCTGCAGAAAGGTGAAAAATGGTCCGTTTTCAAATGTTTTATTTTTTAACGTCAGTTCACATTTGTAGGTAGATCATCAGTTTTAGAGCTAAAATTAGCATGTTTAAAGTGATTTTCATGCTTCCAGGGGCCCAAAACACAAGAATTGTGGAATGGTTAAAAGTGCATGAAAATGGCCAATTTACTCACTCTGAGGTCTCAAAAAGTGTTTCTTCACCCCGGGAAGTGAATTAAATACCATTTGGAGGCATTTAATTTTCAAGCAAAAACAGGTGATTTTTGACAAAAGAGATAACACCCCCCCCATTACGTCATGCTGCAGAAAGGTGAAAAATGGTCCGTTTTCAAATGTTTTATTTTTTAACGTCAGTTCACATTTGTAGGTAGATCATCAGTTTTAGAGCTAAAATTAGCATGTTTAAAGTGATTTTCATGCTTCCAGGGGCCCAAAACACAAGATTTGTGGAATGGTTAAAAGTGCATGAAAATGGCCAATTTACTCACTCTGAGGTCTCAAAAAGTGTTTCTTCACCCCGGGAAGTGAATTAAATACCATTTGGAGGCATTTAATGTTCAAGCAAAAACAGGTGATTTTTGACAAAAGAGATAACACCCCCCCATTACGTCATGCTTCAGAAAGGTGAAAAATGGTCCGTTTTCAAATGTTTTATTTTTGAACGTCAGTTCACATTTGTAGGTAGATCATCTGTTTTAGAGCTAAAATTAGCATGTTTAAAGTGATTTTCATGCTTCTAGGGGCCCGGGAAGTGAATTAAATACCATTTGGAGGCATTTAATGTTCAAGCAAAAACAGGTGATTTTTGACAAAAGAGATAACAACCCCCCATTACGTCATGCTGCAGAAAGGTGAAAAATGGTCCGTTTTCAAATAGCTAAAATTAGCATGTTTAAAGTGATTTTCATGCTTCCAGGGGCCCAAAACACAAGATTTGTGGAATGGTTAAAAGTGCATGAAAATGGCCAATTTACTCGCTCTGAGGTCTCAAAAAGTGTTTCTTCACCCCGGGAAGTGAATTAAATACCATTTGGAGGCATTTAATGTTCAAGCAAAAACAGGTGATTTTTGACAAAAGAGATAACACCCCCCCATTACGTCATGCTGCAGAAAGGTGAAAAATGGTCCGTTTTCAAATGTTTTATTTTTTAACGTCAGTTCACATTTGTAGGTAGATCATCAGTTTTAGAGCTAAAATTAGCATGTTTAAAGTGATTTTCATGCTTCCAGGGGCCCAAAACACAAGAATTGTGGAATGGTTAAAAGTGCATGAAAATGGCCAATTTACTCACTCTGAGGTCTCAAAAAGTGTTTCTTCACCCCGGGAAGTGAATTAAATACCATTTGGAGGCATTTATTGTTCAAGCAAAAACAGGTGATTTTTGACAAAAGAGATAACACCCCCCCATTACGGCATGCTTCAGAAAGGTGAAAAATTGTCCGTTTTCAAATGTTTTATTTTTAAAAGTCAGTTCACATTTGTAGGTAGATCATCAGTTTTAGAGCTAAAATTAGCATGTTTAAAGTGATTTTCATGCTTCCAGGGGCCCGGGAAGTGAATTAAATACCATTTGGAGGCATTTAATGTTCAAGCAAAAACAGGTGATTTTTGACAAAAGAGATAACACCCCCCCCATTACGTCATGCTGCAGAAAGGTGAAAAATGGTCCGTTTTCAAATGTTTTATTTTTTAACGTCAGTTCACATTTGTAGGTAGATCATCAGTTTTAGAGCTAAAATTAGCATGTTTAAAGTGATTTTCACGCTTCCAGGGGCCCAAAACACAAGATTTGTGGAATGGTTAAAAGTGCATGAAAATGGCCAATTTACTCACTCTGAGGTCTCAAAAAGTGTTTCTTCACCCCGGGAAATGATTTAAATACCATTTGGAGGCATTTAATGTTCAAGCAAAAACAGGTGATTTTTGACAAAAGAGATAACACCCCCCCATTACGTCATGCTTCAGAAAGGTGAAAAATGGTCCGTTTTCAAATGTTTTATTTTTTAACGTCAGTTCACATTTGTAGGTAGATCATCAGTTTTAGAGCTAAAATTAGCATGTTTAAATTGATTTTCATGCTTCCAGGGGCCCAAAACACAAGATTTGTGGAATGGTTAAAAGTGCATGAAAATGGCCAATTTACTCACTCTGAGGTCTCAAAAAGTGTTTCTTCACCCCGGGAAGTGAATTAAATACCATTTGAAGGCATTTAATGTTCAAGCAAAAACAGGTGATTTTTGACAAAAGAGATAACACCCCCCCATTACGTCATGCTTCAGAAAGGTGAAAAATGGTCCGTTTTCAAATGTTTTATTTTTGAACGTTAGTTCACATTTGCAGGTAGATCATCAGTTTTAGAGCTAAAATTAGCATGTTTAAAGTGATTTTCATGCTTCCAGGGGCCCAAAACACAAGATTTGTGGAATGGTTAAAAGTGCATGAAAATGGCCAATTTACTCACTCTGAGGTCTCAAAAAGTGTTTCTTCACCCCGGGAAGTGAATTAAATACCATTTGGAGGCATTTAATGTTCAAGCAAAAACAGGTGATTTTTGACAAAAGAGATAACACCCCCCCATTACGTCATGCTGCAGAAAGGTGAAAAATGGTCCGTTTTCAAATGTTTTATTTTTTAACGTCAGTTCACATTTGTAGGTAGATCATCAGTTTTAGAGCTAAAATTAGCATGTTTAAAGTGATTTTCATGCTTCCAGGGGCCCAAAACACAAGATTTGTGGAATGGTTAAAAGTGCATGAAAATGGCCAATTTACTCACTCTGAGGTCTCAAAAAGTGTTTCTTCACCCCGGGAAGTGAATTAAATACCATTTGGAGGCATTTAATGTTCAAGCAAAAACAGGTGATTTTTGACAAAAGAGATAACACCCCCCCATTACGGCATGCTTCAGAAAGGTGAAAAATTGTCCGTTTTCAAATGTTTTATTTTTAAAAGTCAGTTCACATTTGTAGGTGGATCATCAGTTTTAGAGCTAAAATTAGCATGTTTAAAGTGATTTTCATGCTTCCAGGGGCCCGGGAAGTGAATTAAATACCATTTGGAGGCATTTAATGTTCAAGCAAAAACAGGTGATTTTTGACAAAAGAGATAACACCCCCCCTTTACGTCATGCTGCAGAAAGGTGAAAAATGGTCCGTTTTCAAATGTTTTATTTTTTAACGTCAGTTCACATTTGTAGGTAGATCATCAGTTTTAGAGCTAAAATTAGCATGTTTAAAGTGATTTTCACGCTTCCAGGGGCCCAAAACACAAGATTTGTGGAATGGTTAAAAGTGCATGAAAATTGCCAATTTACTCACTCTGAGGTCTCAAAAAGTGTTTCTTCACCCCGGGAAGTGAATTAAATACCATTTGGAGGCATTTAATGTTCAAGCAAAAACAGGTGATTTTTGACAAAAGAGATAACACCCCCCCATTACGTCATGCTTCAGAAAGGTGAAAAATGGTCCGTTTTCAAATGTTTTATTTTTGAACGTCAGTTCACATTTGTAGCTAGATCATCAGTTTTAGAGCTAAAATTAGCATGTTTAATGTGATTTTCATGCTTCTAGGGGCCCGGGAAGTGAATTAAATACCATTTGGAGGCATTTAATGTTCAAGCAAAAACAGGTGATTTTTGACAAAAGAGATAACAACCCCCCATTACGTCATGCTGCAGAAAGGTGAAAAATGGTCCGTTTTCAAATGTTTTATTTTTTAACGTCAGTTCACATTTGTAGGTAGATCATCAGTTTTAGAGCTAAAATTAGCATGTTTAAAGTGATTTTCATGCTTCCAGGGGCCCAAAACACAAGATTTGTGGAATGGTTAAAAGTGCATGAAAATGGCCAATTTACTCACTCTGAGGTCTCAAAAAGTGTTTCTTCACCCCGGGAAGTGAATTAAATACCATTTGGAGGCATTTAATGTTCAAGCAAAAACAGGTGATTTTTGACAAAAGAGATAACACCCCCCCATTACGTCATGCTTCAGAAAGGTGAAAAATTGTCCGTTTTCAAATGTTTTATTTTTGAAAGTCAGTTCACATTTGTAGGTAGATCATCAGTTTTAGAGCTAAAATTAGCATGTTTAAAGTGATTTTCACGCTTCCAGGGGCCCAAAACACAAGATTTGTGGAATGGTTAAAAGTGCATGAAAATGGCCAATTTACTCACTCTGAGGTCTCAAAAAGTGTTTCTTCACCCCGGGAAATGAATTAAATACCATTTGGAGGCATTTAATGTTCAAGCAAAAACAGGTGATTTTTGACAAAAGAGATAACAACCCCCCATTACGTCATGCTGCAGAAAGGTGAAAAATGGTCCGTTTTCAAATGTTTTATTTTTGAATGTTAGTTCACATTTGTAGGTCGATCATCAGTTTTAGAGCTAAAATTAGCATGTTTAAAGTGATTTTCATGCTTCCAGGGGCCCAAAACACAAGATTTGTGGAATGGTTAAAAGTGCATGAAAATGGCCAATTTACTCACTCTGAGGTCTCAAAAAGTGTTTCTTCACCCCGGGAAGTGAATTAAATACCATTTGGAGGCATTTCATGTTCAAGCAAAAACAGGTGATTTTTGACAAAAGAGATAACACCCCCCCATTACGGCATTCTTCAGAAAGGTGAAAAATTGTCCGTTTTCAAATGTTTTATTTTTAAAAGTCAGTTCACATTTGTGGGTAGATCATCAGTTTTAGAGCTAAAATTAGCATGTTTAAAGTGATTTTCATGCTTCCAGGGGCCCGGGAAGTGAATTAAATACCATTTGGAGGCATTTAATGTTCAAGCAAAAACAGGTGATTTTTGACAAAAGAGATAACACCCCCCCAATACGTCATGCTGCAGAAAGGTGAAAAATGGTCCGTTTTCAAATGTTTTATTTTTTAACGTCAGTTCACATTTGTAGGTAGATCATCAGTTTTAGAGCTAAAATTAGCATGTTTAAAGTGATTTTCATGCTTCCAGGGGCCCAAAACACAAGATTTGTGGAATGGTTAAAAGTGCATGAAAATGGCCAATTTAATCACTCTGAGGTCTCAAAAAGTGTTTCTTCACCCCGGGAAATGAATTAAATACCATTTGGAGGCATTTAATGTTCAAGCAAAAACAGGTGATTTTTGACAAAAGAGATAACACCCCCCATTACGTCATGCTGCAGAAAGGTGAAAAATGGTCCGTTTTCAAATGTTTTCTTTTTTAACGTCAGTTCACATTTGTAGGTAGATCATCAGTTTTAGAGCTAAAATTAGCATGTTTAAAGTGATTTTCATGCTTCTAGGGGCCCGGAAAGTGAATTAAATACCATTTGGAGGCATTTAATGTTCAAGCAAAAACAGGTGATTTTTGACAAAAGAGATAACACCCCCCCATTACGGCATGCTTCAGAAAGGTGAAAAATTGTCCGTTTTCAAATGTTTTATTTTTAAAAGTCAGTTCACATTTGTAGGTAGATCATCAGTTTTAGAGCTAAAATTAGCATGTTTAAAGTGATTTTCATGCTTCCAGGGGCCCGGGAAGTGAATTAAATACCATTTGGAGGCATTTAATGTTCAAGCAAAAACAGGTGATTTTTGACAAAAGAGATAACACCCCCCCATTACGTCATGCTTCAGAAAGGTGAAAAATGGTCCGTTTTCAAATGTTTTATTTTTTAACGTCAGTTCACATTTGTAGGTAGATCATCAGTTTTAGAGCTAAAATTAGCATGTTTAAAGTGATTTTCATGCTTCCAGGGGCCCAAAACACAAGATTTGTGGAATGGTTAAAAGTGCATGAAAATGGCCAATTTACTCACTCTGAGGTCTCAAAAAGTGTTTCTTCACCCCGGGAAGTGAATTAAATACCATTTGGAGGCATTTAATTTTCAAGCAAAAACAGGTGATTTTTGACAAAAGAGATAACACCCCCCCCATTACGTCATGCTGCAGAAAGGTGAAAAATGGTCCGTTTTCAAATGTTTTATTTTTTAACGTCAGTTCACATTTGTAGGTAGATCATCAGTTTTAGAGCTAAAATTAGCATGTTTAAAGTGATTTTCATGCTTCCAGGGGCCCAAAACACAAGATTTGTGGAATGGTTAAAAGTGCATGAAAATGGCCAATTTACTCACTCTGAGGTCTCAAAAAGTGTTTCTTCACCCCGGGAAGTGAATTAAATACCATTTGGAGGCATTTAATGTTCAAGCAAAAACAGGTGATTTTTGACAAAAGAGATAACACCCCCCCATTACGTCATGCTTCAGAAAGGTGAAAAATGGTCCGTTTTCAAATGTTTTATTTTTGAACGTCAGTTCACATTTGTAGGTAGATCATCTGTTTTAGAGCTAAAATTAGCATGTTTAAAGTGATTTTCATGCTTCTAGGGGCCCGGGAAGTGAATTAAATACCATTTGGAGGCATTTAATGTTCAAGCAAAAACAGGTGATTTTTGACAAAAGAGATAACAACCCCCCATTACGTCATGCTGCAGAAAGGTGAAAAATGGTCCGTTTTCAAATAGCTAAAATTAGCATGTTTAAAGTGATTTTCATGCTTCCAGGGGCCCAAAACACAAGATTTGTGGAATGGTTAAAAGTGCATGAAAATGGCCAATTTACTCGCTCTGAGGTCTCAAAAAGTGTTTCTTCACCCCGGGAAGTGAATTAAATACCATTTGGAGGCATTTAATGTTCAAGCAAAAACAGGTGATTTTTGACAAAAGAGATAACACCCCCCCATTACGTCATGCTGCAGAAAGGTGAAAAATGGTCCGTTTTCAAATGTTTTATTTTTTAACGTCAGTTCACATTTGTAGGTAGATCATCAGTTTTAGAGCTAAAATTAGCATGTTTAAAGTGATTTTCATGCTTCCAGGGGCCCAAAACACAAGAATTGTGGAATGGTTAAAAGTGCATGAAAATGGCCAATTTACTCACTCTGAGGTCTCAAAAAGTGTTTCTTCACCCCGGGAAGTGAATTAAATACCATTTGGAGGCATTTATTGTTCAAGCAAAAACAGGTGATTTTTGACAAAAGAGATAACACCCCCCCATTACGGCATGCTTCAGAAAGGTGAAAAATTGTCCGTTTTCAAATGTTTTATTTTTAAAAGTCAGTTCACATTTGTAGGTAGATCATCAGTTTTAGAGCTAAAATTAGCATGTTTAAAGTGATTTTCATGCTTCCAGGGGCCCGGGAAGTGAATTAAATACCATTTGGAGGCATTTAATGTTCAAGCAAAAACAGGTGATTTTTGACAAAAGAGATAACACCCCCCCCATTACATCATGCTGCAGAAAGGTGAAAAATGGTCCGTTTTCAAATGTTTTATTTTTTAACGTCAGTTCACATTTGTAGGTAGATCATCAGTTTTAGAGCTAAAATTAGCATGTTTAAAGTGATTTTCACGCTTCCAGGGGCCCAAAACACAAGATTTGTGGAATGGTTAAAAGTGCATGAAAATGGCCAATTTACTCACTCTGAGGTCTCAAAAAGTGTTTCTTCACCCCGGGAAATGATTTAAATACCATTTGGAGGCATTTAATGTTCAAGCAAAAACAGGTGATTTTTGACAAAAGAGATAACACCCCCCCATTACGTCATGCTTCAGAAAGGTGAAAAATGGTCCGTTTTCAAATGTTTTATTTTTTAACGTCAGTTCACATTTGTAGGTAGATCATCAGTTTTAGAGCTAAAATTAGCATGTTTAAATTGATTTTCATGCTTCCAGGGGCCCAAAACACAAGATTTGTGGAATGGTTAAAAGTGCATGAAAATGGCCAATTTACTCACTCTGAGGTCTCAAAAAGTGTTTCTTCACCCCGGGAAGTGAATTAAATACCATTTGAAGGCATTTAATGTTCAAGCAAAAACAGGTGATTTTTGACAAAAGAGATAACACCCCCCCATTACGTCATGCTTCAGAAAGGTGAAAAATGGTCCGTTTTCAAATGTTTTATTTTTGAACGTTAGTTCACATTTGCAGGTAGATCATCAGTTTTAGAGCTAAAATTAGCATGTTTAAAGTGATTTTCATGCTTCCAGGGGCCCAAAACACAAGATTTGTGGAATGGTTAAAAGTGCATGAAAATGGCCAATTTACTCACTCTGAGGTCTCAAAAAGTGTTTCTTCACCCCGGGAAGTGAATTAAATACCATTTGGAGGCATTTAATGTTCAAGCAAAAACAGGTGATTTTTGACAAAAGAGATAACACCCCCCATTACGTCATGCTGCAGAAAGGTGAAAAATGGTCCGTTTTCAAATGTTTTATTTTTTAACGTCAGTTCACATTTGTAGGTAGATCATCAGTTTTAGAGCTAAAATTAGCATGTTTAAAGTGATTTTCATGCTTCCAGGGGCCCAAAACACAAGATTTGTGGAATGGTTAAAAGTGCATGAAAATGGCCAATTTACTCACTCTGAGGTCTCAAAAAGTGTTTCTTCACCCCGGGAAGTGAATTAAATACCATTTGGAGGCATTTAATGTTCAAGCAAAAACAGGTGATTTTTGACAAAAGAGATAACACCCCCCCATTACGGCATGCTTCAGAAAGGTGAAAAATTGTCCGTTTTCAAATGTTTTATTTTTAAAAGTCAGTTCACATTTGTAGGTGGATCATCAGTTTTAGAGCTAAAATTAGCATGTTTAAAGTGATTTTCATGCTTCCAGGGGCCCGGGAAGTGAATTAAATACCATTTGGAGGCATTTAATGTTCAAGCAAAAACAGGTGATTTTTGACAAAAGAGATAACACCCCCCCATTACGTCATGCTGCAGAAAGGTGAAAAATGGTCCGTTTTCAAATGTTTTATTTTTTAACGTCAGTTCACATTTGTAGGTAGATCATCAGTTTTAGAGCTAAAATTAGCATGTTTAAAGTGATTTTCACGCTTCCAGGGGCCCAAAACACAAGATTTGTGGAATGGTTAAAAGTGCATGAAAATTGCCAATTTACTCACTCTGAGGTCTCAAAAAGTGTTTCTTCACCCCGGGAAGTGAATTAAATACCATTTGGAGGCATTTAATGTTCAAGCAAAAACAGGTGATTTTTGACAAAAGAGATAACACCCCCCCATTACGTCATGCTTCAGAAAGGTGAAAAATGGTCCGTTTTCAAATGTTTTATTTTTGAACGTCAGTTCACATTTGTAGCTAGATCATCAGTTTTAGAGCTAAAATTAGCATGTTTAATGTGATTTTCATGCTTCTAGGGGCCCGGGAAGTGAATTAAATACCATTTGGAGGCATTTAATGTTCAAGCAAAAACAGGTGATTTTTGACAAAAGAGATAACAACCCCCCATTACGTCATGCTGCAGAAAGGTGAAAAATGGTCCGTTTTCAAATGTTTTATTTTTAAACGTCAGTTCACATTTGTAGGTAGATCATCAGTTTTAGAGCTAAAATTAGCATGTTTAAAGTGATTTTCATGCTTCCAGGGGCCCAAAACACAAGATTTGTGGAATGGTTAAAAGTGCATGAAAATGGCCAATTTACTCACTCTGAGGTCTCAAAAAGTGTTTCTTCACCCCGGGAAGTGAATTAAATACCATTTGGAGGCATTTAATGTTCAAGCAAAAACAGGTGATTTTTGACAAAAGAGATAACACCCCCCCATTACGTCATGCTTCAGAAAGGTGAAAAATTGTCCGTTTTCAAATGTTTTATTTTTGAAAGTCAGTTCACATTTGTAGGTAGATCATCAGTTTTAGAGCTAAAATTAGCATGTTTAAAGTGATTTTCACGCTTCCAGGGGCCCAAAACACAAGATTTGTGGAATGGTTAAAAGTGCATGAAAATGGCCAATTTACTCACTCTGAGGTCTCAAAAAGTGTTTCTTCACCCCGGGAAATGAATTAAATACCATTTGGAGGCATTTAATGTTCAAGCAAAAACAGGTGATTTTTGACAAAAGAGATAACAACCCCCCATTACGTCATGCTGCAGAAAGGTGAAAAATGGTCCGTTTTCAAATGTTTTATTTTTGAATGTTAGTTCACATTTGTAGGTCGATCATCAGTTTTAGAGCTAAAATTAGCATGTTTAAAGTGATTTTCATGCTTCCAGGGGCCCAAAACACAAGATTTGTGGAATGGTTAAAAGTGCATGAAAATGGCCAATTTACTCACTCTGAGGTCTCAAAAAGTGTTTCTTCACCCCGGGAAGTGAATTAAATACCATTTGGAGGCATTTCATGTTCAAGCAAAAACAGGTGATTTTTGACAAAAGAGATAACACCCCCCCATTACGGCATTCTTCAGAAAGGTGAAAAATTGTCCGTTTTCAAATGTTTTATTTTTAAAAGTCAGTTCACATTTGTGGGTAGATCATCAGTTTTAGAGCTAAAATTAGCATGTTTAAAGTGATTTTCATGCTTCCAGGGGCCCGGGAAGTGAATTAAATACCATTTGGAGGCATTTAATGTTCAAGCAAAAACAGGTGATTTTTGACAAAAGAGATAACACCCCCCCAATACGTCATGCTGCAGAAAGGTGAAAAATGGTCCGTTTTCAAATGTTTTATTTTTTAACGTCAGTTCACATTTGTAGGTAGATCATCAGTTTTAGAGCTAAAATTAGCATGTTTAAAGTGATTTTCATGCTTCCAGGGGCCCAAAACACAAGATTTGTGGAATGGTTAAAAGTGCATGAAAATGGCCAATTTAATCACTCTGAGGTCTCAAAAAGTGTTTCTTCACCCCGGGAAATGAATTAAATACCATTTGGAGGCATTTAATGTTCAAGCAAAAACAGGTGATTTTTGACAAAAGAGATAACACCCCCCATTACGTCATGCTGCAGAAAGGTGAAAAATGGTCCGTTTTCAAATGTTTTCTTTTTTAACGTCAGTTCACATTTGTAGGTAGATCATCAGTTTTAGAGCTAAAATTAGCATGTTTAAAGTGATTTTCATGCTTCTAGGGGCCCGGAAAGTGAATTAAATACCATTTGGAGGCATTTAATGTTCAAGCAAAAACAGGTGATTTTTCACAAAAGAGATAACACCCCCCATTACGTCATGCTGCAGAAAGGTGAAAAATGGTCCGTTTTCAAATGTTTTATTTTTTAACGTCAGTTCACATTTGTAGGTAGATCATCAGTTTTAGAGCTAAAATTAGCATGTTTAAAGTGATTTTCATGCTTCCAGGGGCCCAAAACACAAGATTTGTGGAATGGTTAAAAGTGCATGAAAATGGCCAATTTACTCACTCTGAGGTCTCAAAAAGTGTTTCTTCACCCCGGGAAATGAATTAAATACCATTTGGAGGCATTTAATGTTCAAGCAAAAACAGGTGATTTTTGACAAAAGAGATAACACCCCCCATTACGTCATGCTGCAGAAAGGTGAAAAATGGTCCGTTTTCAAATGTTTTATTTTTTAACGTCAGTTTACATTTGTAGGTAGATCATCAGTTTTAGAGCTAAAATTAGCATGTTTAAAGTGATTTTCATGCTTCCAGGGGCCCAAAACACAAGATTTGTGGAATGGTTAAAAGTGCATG
Organism: Lissotriton helveticus; assembly: GCF_964261635.1. Taxonomy (NCBI): domain Eukaryota; kingdom Metazoa; phylum Chordata; class Amphibia; order Caudata; family Salamandridae; genus Lissotriton; species Lissotriton helveticus. Next base: position 109,772 of record NW_027611969.1, read on the forward strand.
AAAATGGCCAATTTACTCACTCTGAGGTCTCAAAAAGTGTTTCTTCACCCCGGGAAGTGAATTAAATACCATTTGGAGGCATTTAATGTTCAAGCAAAAACAGGTGATTTTTGACAAAAGAGATAACACCCCCCCATTACGTCATGCTTCAGAAAGGTAAAAAATGGTCCGTTTTCAAATGTTTTATTTTTGAACGTCAGTTCACATTTGTAGGTAGATCATCAGTTTTAGAGCTAAAATTAGCATGTTTAAAGTGATTTTCATGCTTCCAGGGGCCCAAAACACAGGATTTGTGGAATGGTTAAAAGTGCATGAAAATGGCCAATTTACTCACTCTGAGGTCTCAAAAAGTGTTTCTTCACCCCGGGAAGTGAATTAAATACCATTTGGAGGCATTTAATGTTCAAGCAAAAACAGGTGATTTTTGACAAAAGAGATAACACCCCCCCATTACGTCATGCTTCAGAAAGGTAAAAAATGGTCCGTTTTCAAATGTTTTATTTTTGAACGTCAGTTCACATTTGTAGGTAGATCATCAGTTTTAGAGCTAAAATTAGCATGTTTAAAGTGATTTTCATGCTTCTAGGGGCCCGGGAAGTGAATTAAATACCATTTGGAGGCATTTAATGTTCAAGCAAAAACAGGTGATTTTTGACAAAAGAGATAACACCCCCCATTACGTCATGCTGCAGAAAGGTGAAAAATGGTCAGTTTTCAAATGTTTTATTTTTTAACGTCAGTTCACATTTGTAGGTAGATCATCAGTTTTAGAGCTATAATTAGCATGTTTAAAGTGATTTTCATGCTTCCAGGGGCCCAAAACACAAGATTTGTGGAATGGTTAAAAGTGCATGAAAATGGCCAATTTACTCACTCTGAGGTCTCAAAAAGTGTTTCTTCACCCCGGGAAGTGAATTAAATACCATTTGGAGGCATTTAATGTTCAAGCAAAAACAGGTGATTTTTGACAAAAGAGATAACACCCCCCCATTACGTCATGCTGCAGAAAGGTGAAAAATGGTCAGTTTTCAAATGTTTTATTTTTTAACGTCAGTTCACATTTGTAGGTAGATCATCAGTTTTAGAGCAAAAATTTGCATGTTTAAAGTGATTTTCATGCTTCCAGGGGCCCGGGAAGTGAATTAAATACCATTTGGAGGCATTTAATGTTCAAGCAAAAACAGGTGATTTTTGACAAAAGAGATAACACCCCCCCATTACGTCATGCTGCAGAAAGGTGAAAAATGGTCCGTTTTCAAATGTTTTATTTGTTAACGTCAGTTCACATTTGTAGGTAGATCATCAGTTTTAGAGCTAAAATTAGCATGTTTAAAGTGATTTTCATGCTTCCAGGGGCCCAAAACACAAGATTTGTGGAATGGTTAAAAGTGCATGAAAATGGCCAATTTACTCACTCTGAGGTTTCAAAAAGTGTTTCTTCACCCCGGGAAGTGAATTAAATACCATTTGGAGGCATTTAATGTTCAAGCAAAAACAGGTGATTTTTGACAAAAGAGATAACACCCCCCCATTACGTCATGCTTCAGAAAGGTGAAAAATGGTCCGTTTTCAAATGTTTTATTTTTGAACGTCAGTTCACATTTGTAGGTAGATCATCTGTTTTAGAGCTAAAATTAGCATGTTTAAAGTGATTTTCATGCTTCTAGGGGCCCGGGAAGTGAATTAAATACCATTTGGAGGCATTTAATGTTCAAGCAAAAACAGGTGATTTTTGACAAAAGAGATAACAACCCCCCATTACGTCATGCTGCAGAAAGGTGAAAAATGGTCCGTTTTCAAATAGCTAAAATTAGCATGTTTAAAGTGATTTTCATGCTTCCAGGGGCCCAAAACACAAGATTTGTGGAATGGTTAAAAGTGCATGAAAATGGCCAATTTACTCGCTCTGAGGTCTCAAAAAGTGTTTCTTCACCCCGGGAAGTGAATTAAATACCATTTGGAGGCATTTAATGTTCAAGCAAAAACAGGTGATTTTTGACAAAAGAGATAACACCCCCCCATTACGTCATGCTGCAGAAAGGTGAAAAATGGTCCGTTTTCAAATGTTTTATTTTTTAACGTCAGTTCACATTTGTAGGTAGATCATCAGTTTTAGAGCTAAAATTAGCATGTTTAAAGTGATTTTCATGCTTCCAGGGGCCCAAAACACAAGAATTGTGGAATGGTTAAAAGTGCATGAAAATGGCCAATTTACTCACTCTGAGGTCTCAAAAAGTGTTTCTTCACCCCGGGAAGTGAATTAAATACCATTTGGAGGCATTTAATGTTCAAGCAAAAACAGGTGATTTTTGACAAAAGAGATAACACCCCCCCATTACGGCATGCTTCAGAAAGGTGAAAAATTGTCCGTTTTCAAATGTTTTATTTTTAAAAGTCAGTTCACATTTGTAGGTAGATCATCAGTTTTAGAGCTAAAATTAGCATGTTTAAAGTGATTTTCATGCTTCCAGGGGCCCGGGAAGTGAATTAAATACCATTTGGAGGCATTTAATGTTCAAGCAAAAACAGGTGATTTTTGACAAAAGAGATAACACCCCCCCCATTACGTCATGCTGCAGAAAGGTGAAAAATGGTCCGTTTTCAAATGTTTTATTTTTAACGTCAGTTCACATTTGTAGGTAGATCATCAGTTTTAGAGCTAAAATTAGCATGTTTAAAGTGATTTTCACGCTTCCAGGGGCCCAAAACACAAGATTTGTGGAATGGTTAAAAGTGCATGAAAATGGCCAATTTACTCACTCTGAGGTCTCAAAAAGTGTTTCTTCACCCCGGGAAATGATTTAAATACCATTTGGAGGCATTTAATGTTCAAGCAAAAACAGGTGATTTTTGACAAAAGAGATAACACCCCCCCATTACGTCATGCTTCAGAAAGGTGAAAAATGGTCCGTTTTCAAATGTTTTATTTTTTAACGTCAGTTCACATTTGTAGGTAGATCATCAGTTTTAGAGCTAAAATTAGCATGTTTAAATTGATTTTCATGCTTCCAGGGGCCCAAAACACAAGATTTGTGGAATGGTTAAAAGTGCATGAAAATGGCCAATTTACTCACTCTGAGGTCTCAAAAAGTGTTTCTTCACCCCGGGAAGTGAATTAAATACCATTTGAAGGCATTTAATGTTCAAGCAAAAACAGGTGATTTTTGACAAAAGAGATAACACCCCCCCATTACGTCATGCTTCAGAAAGGTGAAAAATGGTCCGTTTTCAAATGTTTTATTTTTGAACGTTAGTTCACATTTGCAGGTAGATCATCAGTTTTAGAGCTAAAATTAGCATGTTTAAAGTGATTTTCATGCTTCCAGGGGCCCAAAACACAAGATTTGTGGAATGGTTAAAAGTGCATGAAAATGGCCAATTTACTCACTCTGAGGTCTCAAAAAGTGTTTCTTCACCCCGGGAAGTGAATTAAATACCATTTGGAGGCATTTAATGTTCAAGCAAAAACAGGTGATTTTTGACAAAAGAGATAACACCCCCCCATTACGTCATGCTGCAGAAAGGTGAAAAATGGTCCGTTTTCAAATGTTTTATTTTTTAACGTCAGTTCACATTTGTAGGTAGATCATCAGTTTTAGAGCTAAAATTAGCATGTTTAAAGTGATTTTCATGCTTCCAGGGGCCCAAAACACAAGATTTGTGGAATGGTTAAAAGTGCATGAAAATGGCCAATTTACTCACTCTGAGGTCTCAAAAAGTGTTTCTTCACCCCGGGAAGTGAATTAAATACCATTTGGAGGCATTTAATGTTCAAGCAAAAACAGGTGATTTTTGACAAAAGAGATAACACCCCCCCATTACGGCATGCTTCAGAAAGGTGAAAAATTGTCCGTTTTCAAATGTTTTATTTTTAAAAGTCAGTTCACATTTGTAGGTAGATCATCAGTTTTAGAGCTAAAATTAGCATGTTTAAAGTGATTTTCATGCTTCCAGGGGCCCGGGAAGTGAATTAAATACCATTTGGAGGCATTTAATGTTCAAGCAAAAACAGGTGATTTTTGACAAAAGAGATAACACCCCCCCATTACGTCATGCTGCAGAAAGGTGAAAAATGGTCCGTTTTCAAATGTTTTATTTTTTAACGTCAGTTCACATTTGTAGGTAGATCATCAGTTTTAGAGCTAAAATTAGCATGTTTAAAGTGATTTTCACGCTTCCAGGGGCCCAAAACACAAGATTTGTGGAATGGTTAAAAGTGCATGAAAATTGCCAATTTACTCACTCTGAGGTCTCAAAAAGTGTTTCTTCACCCCGGGAAATGAATTAAATACCATTTGGAGGCATTTAATGTTCAAGCAAAAACAGGTGATTTTTGACAAAAGAGATGACACCCCCCATTACGTCATGCTGCAGAAAGGTGAAAAATGGTCCGTTTTCAAATGTTTTATTTTTTAACGTCAGTTCACATTTGTAGGTAGATCATCAGTTTTAGAGCTAAAATTAGCATGATTAAATTGATTTTCATGCTTCCAGGGGCCCAAAACACAAGATTTGTGGAATGGTTAAAAGTGCATGAAAATGGCCAATTTACTCACTCTGAGGTCTCAAAAAGTGTTTCTTCACCCCGGGAAGTGAATTAAATACCATTTGGAGGCATTTAATGTTCAAGCAAAAACAGGTGATTTTTGACAAAAGAGATAACACCCCTCCATTACGTCATGCTTCAGAAAGGTGAAAAATGGTCCGTTTTCAAATGTTTTATTTTTGAACGTTAGTTCACATTTGCAGGTAGATCAGTTTTAGAGCTAAAATTAGCATGTTTAAAGTGATTTTCATGCTTCCAGGGGCCCAAAACACAAGATTTGTGGAATGGTTAAAAGTGCATGAAAATGGCCAATTTACTCACTCTGAGGTCTCAAAAAGTGTTTCTTCACCCCGGGAAGTGAATTAAATACCATTTGGAGGCATTTAATGTTCAAGCAAAAACAGGTGATTTTTGACAAAAGAGATAACACCCCCCATTACGGCATGCTTCAGAAAGGATAAAAATTGTCCGTTTTCAAATGTTTTATTTTTAAAAGTCAGTTCACATTTGTAGGTAGATCATCAGTTTTAGAGCTAAAATTAGCATGTTTAAAGTGATTTCCATGCTTCTAGGGGCCCGGGAAGTGAATTAAATACCATTTGGAGGCATTTAATGTTCAAGCAAAAACAGGTGATTTTTGACAAAAGAGATAACAACCCCCCATTACGTCATGCTGCAGAAAGGTGAAAAATGGTCCGTTTTCAAATGTTTTATTTTTTAACGTCAGTTCACATTTGTAGGTAGATCATCAGTTTTAGAGCTAAAATTAGCATGTTTAAAGTGATTTTCATGCTTCCAGGGGCCCAAAACACAAGATTTGTGGAATGGTTAAAAGTGCATGAAAATGGCCAATTTACTCACTCTGAGGTCTCAAAAAGTGTTTCTTCACCCCGGGAAGTGAATTAAATACCATTTGGAGGCATTTAATGTTCAAGCAAAAACAGGTGATTTTTGACAAAAGAGATAACACCCCCCCATTACGTCATGCTTCAGAAAGGTGAAAAATGGTCAGTTTTCAAATGTTTTATTTTTTAACGTCAGTTCACATTTGTAGGTAGATCATCAGTTTTAGAGCTAAAATTAGCATGTTTAAAGTGATTTTCATGCTTCCAGGGGCCCAAAACACAAGATTTGTGGAATGGTTAAAAGTGCATGAAAATGGCCAATTTACTCACTCTGAGGTCTCAAAAAGTGTTTCTTCACCCCGGGAAATGAATTAAATACCATTTGGAAGCATTTAATGTTCAAGCAAAAACAGGTGATTTTTGACAAAAGAGATAACACCCCCCATTACGTCATGCTGCAGAAAGGTGAAAAATGGTCCGTTTTCAAATGTTTTATTTTTTAACGTCAGTTCACATTTGTAGGTAGATCATCAGTTTTAGAGCTAAAATTAGCATGTTTAAAGTGATTTTCATGCTTCCAGGGGCCCAAAACACAGGATTTGTGGAATGGTTAAAAGTGCATGAAAATGGCCAATTTACTCACTCTGAGGTCTCAAAAAGTGTTTCTTCACCCCGGGAAGTGAATTAAATACCATTTGGAGGCATTTAATGTTCAAGCAAAAACAGGTGATTTTTGACAAAAGAGATAACACCCCCCATTACGTCATGCTGCAGAAAGGTGAAAAATGGTCCGTTTTCAAATGTTTTATTTTTTAACGTCAGTTCACATTTGTAGGTAGATCATCAGTTTTAGAGCTAAAATTAGCATGATTAAATTGATTTTCATGCTTCCAGGGGCCCAAAACACAAGATTTGTGGAATGGTTAAAAGTGCATGAAAATGGCCAATTTACTCACTCTGAGGTCTCAAAAAGTGTTTCTTCACCCCGGGAAGTGAATTAAATACCATTTGGAGGCATTTAATGTTCAAGCAAAAACAGGTGATTTTTGACAAAAGAGATAACACCCCTCCATTACGTCATGCTTCAGAAAGGTGAAAAATGGTCCGTTTTCAAATGTTTTATTTTTGAACGTTAGTTCACATTTGCAGGTAGATCAGTTTTAGAGCTAAAATTAGCATGTTTAAAGTGATTTTCATGCTTCCAGTGGCCCAAAACACAAGATTTGTGGAATGGTTAAAAGTGCATGAAAATGGCCAATTTACTCACTCTGAGGTCTCAAAAAGTGTTTCTTCACCCCGGGAAGTGAATTAAATACCATTTGGAGGCATTTAATGTTCAAGCAAAAACAGGTGATTTTTGACAAAAGAGATAAAACCCCCCATTACGGCATGCTTCAGAAAGGATAAAAATTGTCCGTTTTCAAATGTTTTATTTTTAAAAGTCAGTTCACATTTGTAGGTAGATCATCAGTTTTAGAGCTAAAATTAGCATGTTTAAAGTGATTTTCATGCTTCTAGGGGCCCGGGAAGTGAATTAAATACCATTTGGAGGCATTTAATGTTCAAGCAAAAACAGGTGATTTTTGACAAAAGAGATAACAACCCCCCATTACGTCATGCTGCAGAAAGGTGAAAAATGGTCCGTTTTCAAATGTTTTATTTTTTAACGTCAGTTCACATTTGTAGGTAGATCATCAGTTTTAGAGCTAAAATTAGCATGTTTAAAGTGATTTTCATGCTTCCAGGGGCCCAAAACACAAGATTTGTGGAATGGTTAAAAGTGCATGAAAATGGCCAATTTACTCACTCTGAGGTCTCAAAAAGTGTTTCTTCACCCCGGGAAGTGAATTAAATACCATTTGGAGGCATTTAATGTTCAAGCAAAAACAGGTGATTTTTGACAAAAGAGATAACACCCCCCCATTACGTCATGCTTCAGAAAGGTGAAAAATGGTCAGTTTTCAAATGTTTTATTTTTTAACGTCAGTTCACATTTGTAGGTAGATCATCAGTTTTAGAGCTAAAATTAGCATGTTTAAAGTGATTTTCATGCTTCCAGGGGCCCAAAACACAAGATTTGTGGAATGGTTAAAAGTGCATGAAAATGGCCAATTTACTCACTCTGAGGTCTCAAAAAGTGTTTCTTCACCCCGGGAAATGAATTAAATACCATTTGGAGGCATTTAATGTTCAAGCAAAAACAGGTGATTTTTGACAAAAGAGATAACACCCCCCATTACGTCATGCTGCAGAAAGGTGAAAAATGGTCCGTTTTCAAATGTTTTATTTTTTAACGTCAGTTCACATTTGTAGGTAGATCATCAGTTTTAGAGCTAAAATTAGCATGTTTAAAGTGATTTTCATGCTTCCAGGGGCCCAAAACACAGGATTTGTGGAATGGTTAAAAGTGCATGAAAATGGCCAATTTACTCACTCTGAGGTCTCAAAAAGTGTTTCTTCACCCCGGGAAGTGAATTAAATACCATTTGGAGGCATTTAATGTTCAAGCAAAAACAGGTGATTTTTGACAAAAGAGATAACACCCCCCCATTACGTCATGCTTCAGAAAGGTAAAAAATGGTCCGTTTTCAAATGTTTTATTTTTGAATGTCAGTTCCCATTTGTAGGTAGATCATCAGTTTTAGAGCTAAAATTAGCATGTTTAAAGTTATTTTCATGCTTCTAGGGGCCCGGGAAGTGAATTAAATACCATTTGGAGGCATTTAATGTTCAAGCAAAAACAGGTGATTTTTGACAAAAGAGATAACACCCCCCATTACGTCATGCTGCAGAAAGGTGAAAAATGGTCCGTTTTCAAATGTTTTATTTTTTAATGTCAGTTCACATTTGTAGGTAGTTCATCAGTTTTAGAGCTATAATTAGCATGTTTAAAGTGATTTTCATGCTTCCAGGGGCCCAAAACACAAGATTTGTGGAATGGTTAAAAGTGCATGAAAATGGCCAATTTACTCACTCTGAGGTCTCAAAAAGTGTTTCTTCACCCCGGGAAGTGAATTAAATACCATTTGGAGGCATTTAATGTTCAAGCAAAAACAGGTGATTTTTGACAAAAGAGATAACACCCCCCCATTACGTCATGCTGCAGAAAGGTGAAAAATGGTCCGTTTTCAAATGTTTTAGTTTTTTAACGTCAGTTCACATTTGTAGGTAGATCATCAGTTTTAGAGCTAAAATTAGCATGTTTAAAGTGATTTTCATGCTTCCAGGGGCCCGGGAAGTGAATTAAATACCATTTGGAGGCATTTAATGTTCAAGCAAAAACAGGTGATTTTTGACAAAAGAGATAACACCCCCCCATTACGTCATGCTGCAGAAAGGTGAAAAATGGTCAGTTTTCAAATGTTTTATTTGTTAACGTCAGTTCACATTTGTAGGTAGATCATCAGTTTTAGAGCTAAAATTAGCATGTTTAAAGTGATTTTCATGCTTCCAGGGGCCCAAAACACAAGATTTGTGGAATGGTTAAAATTGCATGAAAATGGCCAATTTACTCACTCTGAGGTCTCAAAAAGTGTTTCTTCACCCCGGGAAGTGAATTAAATACCATTTGGAGGCATTTAATGTTCAAGCAAAAACAGGTGATTTTTGACAAAAGAGATAACACCCCCCATTACGTCATGCTGCAGAAAGGTGAAAAATGGTCCGTTTTCAAATGTTTTATTTTTGAACGTCAGTTCACATTTGTAGGTAGATCATCAGTTTTAGAGCTAAAATTAGCATGTTTAAAGTGATTTTCATGCTTCTAGGGGCCCGGGAAGTGAATTAAATACCATTTGGAGGCATTTAATGTTCAAGCAAAAACAGGTGATTTTTGACAAAAGAGATAACACCCCCCATTACGTCATGCTGCAGAAAGGTGAAAAATGGTCCGTTTTCAAATGTTTTATTTTTTAACGTCAGTTTACATTTGTAGGTAGATCATCAGTTTTAGAGCTAAAATTAGCATGTTTAAAGTGATTTTCATGCTTCCAGGGGCCCAAAACACAAGATTTGTGGAATGGTTAAAAGTGCATGAAAATGGCCAATTTACTCACTCTGAGGTCTCAAAAAGTGTTTCTTCACCCCGGGAAGTGAATTAAATACCATTTGGAGGCATTTAATGTTCAAGCAAAAACAGGTGATTTTTGACAAAAGAGATAACACCCCCCCATTACGTCATGCTTCAGAAAGGTAAAAAATGGTCCGTTTTCAAATGTTTTATTTTTGAACGTCAGTTCACATTTGTAGGTAGATCATCAGTTTTAGAGCTAAAATTAGCATGTTTAAAGTGATTTTCATGCTTCCAGGGGCCCAAAACACAGGATTTGTGGAATGGTTAAAAGTGCATGAAAATGGCCAATTTACTCACTCTGAGGTCTCAAAAAGTGTTTCTTCACCCCGGGAAGTGAATTAAATACCATTTGGAGGCATTTAATGTTCAAGCAAAAACAGGTGATTTTTGACAAAAGAGATAACACCCCCCCATTACGTCATGCTTCAGAAAGGTAAAAAATGGTCCGTTTTCAAATGTTTTATTTTTGAACGTCAGTTCACATTTGTAGGTAGATCATCAGTTTTAGAGCTAAAATTAGCATGTTTAAAGTGATTTTCATGCTTCTAGGGGCCCGGGAAGTGAATTAAATACCATTTGGAGGCATTTAATGTTCAAGCAAAAACAGGTGATTTTTGACAAAAGAGATAACACCCCCCATTACGTCATGCTGCAGAAAGGTGAAAAATGGTCCGTTTTCAAATGTTTTATTTTTTAACGTCAGTTCACATTTGTAGGTAGATCATCAGTTTTAGAGCTATAATTAGCATGTTTAAAGTGATTTTCATGCTTCCAGGGGCCCAAAACACAAGATTTGTGGAATGGTTAAAAGTGCATGAAAATGGCCAATTTACTCACTCTGAGGTCTCAAAAAGTGTTTCTTCACCCCGGGAAGTGAATTAAATACCATTTGGAGGCATTTAATGTTCAAGCAAAAACAGGTGATTTTTGACAAAAGAGATAACACCCCCCCATTACGTCATGCTGCAGAAAGGTGAAAATGGTCAGTTTTCAAATGTTTTATTTTTTAACGTCAGTTCACATTTGTAGGTAGATCATCAGTTTTAGAGCTAAAATTTGCATGTTTAAAGTGATTTTCATGCTTCCAGGGGCCCGGGAAGTGAATTAAATACCATTTGGAGGCATTTAATGTTCAAGCAAAAACAGGTGATTTTTGACAAAAGAGATAACACCCCCCCATTACGTCATGCTGCAGAAAGGTGAAAAATGGTCCGTTTTCAAATGTTTTATTTGTTAACGTCAGTTCACATTTGTAGGTAGATCATCAGTTTTAGAGCTAAAATTAGCATGTTTAAAGTGATTTTCATGCTTCCAGGGGCCCAAAACACAAGATTTGTGGAATGGTTAAAAGTGCATGAAAATGGCCAATTTACTCACTCTGAGGTCTCAAAAAGTGTTTCTTCACCCCGGGAAGTGAATTAAATACCATTTGGAGGCATTTAATGTTCAAGCAAAAACAGGTGATTTTTGACAAAAGAGATAACACCCCCCCATTACGTCATGCTTCAGAAAGGTGAAAAATGGTCCGTTTTCAAATGTTTTATTTTTGAACGTCAGTTCACATTTGTAGGTCGATCATCTGTTTTAGAGCTAAAATTAGCATGTTTAAAGTGATTTTCATGCTTCTAGGGGCCCGGGAAGTGAATTAAATACCATTTGGAGGCATTTAATGTTCAAGCAAAAACAGGTGATTTTTGACAAAAGAGATAACAACCCCCCATTACGTCATGCTGCAGAAAGGTGAAAAATGGTCCGTTTTCAAATAGCTAAAATTAGCATGTTTAAAGTGATTTTCATGCTTCCAGGGGCCCAAAACACAAGATTTGTGGAATGGTTAAAAGTGCATGAAAATGGCCAATTTACTCGCTCTGAGGTCTCAAAAAGTGTTTCTTCACCCCGGGAAGTGAATTAAATACCATTTGGAGGCATTTAATGTTCAAGCAAAAACAGGTGATTTTTGACAAAAGAGATAACACCCCCCCATTACGTCATGCTGCAGAAAGGTGAAAAATGGTCCGTTTTCAAATGTTTTATTTTTTAACGTCAGTTCACATTTGTAGGTAGATCATCAGTTTTAGAGCTAAAATTAGCATGTTTAAAGTGATTTTCATGCTTCCAGGGGCCCAAAACACAAGAATTGTGGAATGGTTAAAAGTGCATGAAAATGGCCAATTTACTCACTCTGAGGTCTCAAAAAGTGTTTCTTCACCCCGGGAAGTGAATTAAATACCATTTGGAGGCATTTAATGTTCAAGCAAAAACAGGTGATTTTTGACAAAAGAGATAACACCCCCCCATTACGGCATGCTTCAGAAAGGTGAAAAATTGTCCGTTTTCAAATGTTTTATTTTTAAAAGTCAGTTCACATTTGTAGGTAGATCATCAGTTTTAGAGCTAAAATTAGCATGTTTAAAGTGATTTTCATGCTTCCAGGGGCCCGGGAAGTGAATTAAATACCATTTGGAGGCATTTAATGTTCAAGCAAAAACAGGTGATTTTTGACAAAAGAGATAACACCCCCCCCATTACGTCATGCTGCAGAAAGGTGAAAAATTGTCCGTTTTCAAATGTTTTATTTTTTAACGTCAGTTCACATTTGTAGGTAGATCATCAGTTTTAGAGCTAAAATTAGCATGTTTAAAGTGATTTTCACGCTTCCAGGGGCCCAAAACACAAGATTTGTGGAATGGTTAAAAGTGCATGAAAATGGCCAATTTACTCACTCTGAGGTCTCAAAAAGTGTTTCTTCACCCCGGGAAATGATTTAAATACCATTTGGAGGCATTTAATGTTCAAGCAAAAACAGGTGATTTTTGACAAAAGAGATAACACCCCCCCATTACGTCATGCTGCAGAAAGGTGAAAAATGGTCCGTTTTCAAATGTTTTATTTTTTAACGTCAGTTCACATTTGTAGGTAGATCATCAGTTTTAGAGCTAAAATTAGCATGTTTAAATTGATTTTCATGCTTCCAGGGGCCCAAAACACAAGATTTGTGGAATGGTTAAAAGTGCATGAAAATGGCCAATTTACTCACTCTGAGGTCTCAAAAAGTGTTTCTTCACCCCGGGAAGTGAATTAAATACCATTTGAAGGCATTTAATGTTCAAGCAAAAACAGGTGATTTTTGACAAAAGAGATAACACCCCCCCATTACGTCATGCTTCAGAAAGGTGAAAAATGGTCCGTTTTCAAATGTTTTATTTTTGAACGTTAGTTCACATTTGCAGGTAGATCATCTGTTTTAGAGCTAAAATTAGCATGTTTAAAGTGATTTTCATGCTTCCAGGGGCCCAAAACACAAGATTTGTGGAATGGTTAAAAGTGCATGAAAATGGCCAATTTACTCACTCTGAGGTCTCAAAAAGTGTTTCTTCACCCCGGGAAGTGAATTAAATACCATTTGGAGGCATTTAATGTTCAAGCAAAAACAGGTGATTTTTGACAAAAGAGATAACACCCCCCCATTACGTCATGCTGCAGAAAGGTGAAAAATGGTCCGTTTTCAAATGTTTTATTTTTTAACGTCAGTTCACATTTGTAGGTAGATCATCAGTTTTAGAGCTAAAATTAGCATGTTTAAAGTGATTTTCATGCTTCCAGGGGCCCAAAACACAAGATTTGTGGAATGGTTAAAAGTGCATGAAAATGGCCAATTTACTCACTCTGAGGTCTCAAAAAGTGTTTCTTCACCCCGGGAAGTGAATTAAATACCATTTGGAGGCATTTAATGTTCAAGCAAAAACAGGTGATTTTTGACAAAAGAGATAACACCCCCCCATTACGGCATGCTTCAGAAAGGTGAAAAATTGTCCGTTTTCAAATGTTTTATTTTTAAAAGTCAGTTCACATTTGTAGGTAGATCATCAGTTTTAGAGCTAAAATTAGCATGTTTAAAGTGATTTTCATGCTTCCAGGGGCCCGGGAAGTGAATTAAATACCATTTGGAGGCATTTAATGTTCAAGCAAAAACAGGTGATTTTTGACAAAAGAGATAACACCCCCCCATTACGTCATGCTGCAGAAAGGTGAAAAATGGTCCGTTTTCAAATGTTTTATTTTTTAACGTCAGTTCACATTTGTAGGTAGATCATCAGTTTTAGAGCTAAAATTAGCATGTTTAAAGTGATTTTCACGCTTCCAGGGGCCCAAAACACAAGATTTGTGGAATGGTTAAAAGTGCATGAAAATTGCCAATTTACTCACTCTGAGGTCTCAAAAAGTGTTTCTTCACCCCGGGAAATGAATTAAATACCATTTGGAGGCATTTAATGTTCAAGCAAAAACAGGTGATTTTTGACAAAAGAGATAACACCCCCCATTACGTCATGCTGCAGAAAGGTGAAAAATGGTCCGTTTTCAAATGTTTTATTTTTTAACGTCAGTTCACATTTGTAGGTAGATCATCAGTTTTAGAGCTAAAATTAGCATGATTAAATTGATTTTCATGCTTCCAGGGGCCCAAAACACAAGATTTGTGGAATGGTTAAAAGTGCATGAAAATGGCCAATTTACTCACTCTGAGGTCTCAAAAAGTGTTTCTTCACCCCGGGAAGTGAATTAAATACCATTTGGAGGCATTTAATGTTCAAGCAAAAACAGGTGATTTTTGACAAAAGAGATAACACCCCTCCATTACGTCATGCTTCAGAAAGGTGAAAAATGGTCCGTTTTCAAATGTTTTATTTTTGAACGTTAGTTCACATTTGCAGGTAGATCAGTTTTAGAGCTAAAATTAGCATGTTTAAAGTGATTTTCATGCTTCCAGGGGCCCAAAACACAAGATTTGTGGAATGGTTAAAAGTGCATGAAAATGGCCAATTTACTCACTCTGAGGTCTCAAAAAGTGTTTCTTCACCCCGGGAAGTGAATTAAATACCATTTGGAGGCATTTAATGTTCAAGCAAAAACAGGTGATTTTTGACAAAAGAGATAACACCCCCCATTACGGCATGCTTCAGAAAGGATCAAAATTGTCCGTTTTCAAATGTTTTATTTTTAAAAGTCAGTTCACATTTGTAGGTAGATCATCAGTTTTAGAGCTAAAATTAGCATGTTTAAAGTGATTTTCATGCTTCTAGGGGCCCGGGAAGTGAATTAAATACCATTTGGAGGCATTTAATGTTCAAGCAAAAACAGGTGATTTTTGACAAAAGAGATAACACCCCCCATTACGTCATGCTGCAGAAAGGTGAAAAATGGTCCGTTTTCAAATGTTTTATTTTTTAACGTCAGTTCACATTTGTAGGTAGATCATCAGTTTTAGAGCTAAAATTAGCATGTTTAAAGTGATTTTCATGCTTCCAGGGGCCCAAAACACAAGATTTGTGGAATGGTTAAAAGTGCATGAAAATGGCCAATTTACTCACTCTGAGGTCTCAAAAAGTGTTTCTTCACCCCGGGAAGTGAATTAAATACCATTTGGAGGCATTTAATGTTCAAGCAAAAACAGGTGATTTTTGACAAAAGAGATAACACCCCCCCATTACGTCATGCTGCAGAAAGGTGAAAAATGGTCAGTTTTCAAATGTTTTATTTTTTAACGTCAGTTCACATTTGTAGGTAGATCATCAGTTTTAGAGCTAAAATTTGCATGTTTAAAGTGATTTTCATGCTTCCAGGGGCCCGGGAAGTGAATTAAATACCATTTGGAGGCATTTAATGTTCAAGCAAAAACAGGTGATTTTTGACAAAAGAGATAACACCCCCCATTACGTCATGCTGCAGAAAGGTGAAAAATGGTCCGTTTTCAAATGTTTTATTTTTTAACGTCAGTTCACATTTGTAGGTAGATCATCAGTTTTAGAGCTAAAATTAGCATGTTTAAAGTGATTTTCATGCTTCCAGGGGCCCAAAACACAGGATTTGTGGAATGGTTAAAAGTGCATGAAAATGGCCAATTTACTCACTCTGAGGTCTCAAAAAGTGTTTCTTCACCCCGGGAAGTGAATTAAATACCATTTGGAGGCATTTAATGTTCAAGCAAAAACAGGTGATTTTTGACAAAAGAGATAACACCCCCCATTACGTCATGCTGCAGAAAGGTGAAAAATGGTCCGTTTTCAAATGTTTTATTTTTTAACGTCAGTTCACATTTGTAGGTAGATCATCAGTTTTAGAGCTAAAATTAGCATGATTAAATTGATTTTCATGCTTCCAGGGGCCCAAAACACAAGATTTGTGGAATGGTTAAAAGTGCATGAAAATGGCCAATTTACTCACTCTGAGGTCTCAAAAAGTGTTTCTTCACCCCGGGAAGTGAATTAAATACCATTTGGAGGCATTTAATGTTCAAGCAAAAACAGGTGATTTTTGACAAAAGAGATAACACCCCCCATTACGGCATGCTTCAGAAAGGATAAAAATTGTCCGTTTTCAAATGTTTTATTTTTAAAAGTCAGTTCACATTTGTAGGTAGATCATCAGTTTTAGAGCTAAAATTAGCATGTTTAAAGTGATTTTCATGCTTCTAGGGGCCCGGGAAGTGAATTAAATACCATTTGGAGGCATTTAATGTTCAAGCAAAAACAGGTGATTTTTGACAAAAGAGATAACAACCCCCCATTACGTCATGCTGCAGAAAGGTGAAAAATGGTCCGTTTTCAAATGTTTTATTTTTTAACGTCAGTTCACATTTGTAGGTAGATCATCAGTTTTAGAGCTAAAATTAGCATGTTTAAAGTGATTTTCATGCTTCCAGGGGCCCAAAACACAAGATTTGTGGAATGGTTAAAAGTGCATGAAAATGGCCAATTTACTCACTCTGAGGTCTCAAAAAGTGTTTCTTCACCCCGGGAAGTGAATTAAATACCATTTGGAGGCATTTAATGTTCAAGCAAAAACAGGTGATTTTTGACAAAAGAGATAACACCCCCCCATTACGTCATGCTTCAGAAAGGTGAAAAATGGTCAGTTTTCAAATGTTTTATTTTTTAACGTCAGTTCACATTTGTAGGTAGATCATCAGTTTTAGAGCTAAAATTAGCATGTTTAAAGTGATTTTCATGCTTCCAGGGGCACAAAACACAAGATTTGTGGAATGGTTAAAAGTGCATGAAAATGGCCAATTTACTCACTCTGAGGTCTCAAAAAGTGTTTCTTCACCCCGGGAAATGAATTAAATACCATTTGGAGGCATTTAATGTTCAAGCAAAAACAGGTGATTTTTGACAAAAGAGATAACACCCCCCATTACGTCATGCTGCAGAAAGGTGAAAAATGGTCCGTTTTCAAATGTTTTATTTTTTAACGTCAGTTCACATTTGTAGGTAGATCATCAGTTTTAGAGCTAAAATTAGCATGTTTAAAGTGATTTTCATGCTTCCAGGGGCCCAAAACACAGGATTTGTGGAATGGTTAAAAGTGCATGAAAATGGCCAATTTACTCACTCTGAGGTCTCAAAAAGTGTTTCTTCACCCCGGGAAGTGAATTAAATACCATTTGGAGGCATTTAATGTTCAAGCAAAAACAGGTGATTTTTGACAAAAGAGATAACACCCCCCCATTACGTCATGCTTCAGAAAGGTAAAAAATGGTCCGTTTTCAAATGTTTTATTTTTGAATGTCAGTTCCCATTTGTAGGTAGATCATCAGTTTTAGAGCTAAAATTAGCATGTTTAAAGTTATTTTCATGCTTCTAGGGGCCCGGGAAGTGAATTAAATACCATTTGGAGGCATTTAATGTTCAAGCAAAAACAGGTGATTTTTGACAAAAGAGATAACACCCCCCATTACGTCATGCTGCAGAAAGGTGAAAAATGGTCCGTTTTCAAATGTTTTATTTTTTAACGTCAGTTCACATTTGTAGGTAGTTCATCAGTTTTAGAGCTATAATTAGCATGTTTAAAGTGATTTTCATGCTTCCAGGGGCCCAAAACACAAGATTTGTGGAATGGTTAAAAGTGCATGAAAATGGCCAATTTACTCACTCTGAGGTCTCAAAAAGTGTTTCTTCACCCCGGGAAGTGAATTAAATACCATTTGGAGGCATTTAATGTTCAAGCAAAAACAGGTGATTTTTGACAAAAGAGATAACACCCCCCCATTACGTCATGCTGCAGAAAGGTGAAAAATGGTCCGTTTTCAAATGTTTTATTTTTTAACGTCAGTTCACATTTGTAGGTAGATCATCAGTTTTAGAGCTAAAATTAGCATGTTTAAAGTGATTTTCATGCTTCCAGGGGCCCGGGAAGTGAATTAAATACCATTTGGAGGCATTTAATGTTCAAGCAAAAACAGGTGATTTTTGACAAAAGAGATAACACCCCCCCATTACGTCATGCTGCAGAAAGGTGAAAAATGGTCCGTTTTTAAATGTTTTATTTGTTAACGTCAGTTCACATTTGTAGGTAGATCATCAGTTTTAGAGCTAAAATTAGCATGTTTAAAGTGATTTTCATGCTTCCAGGGGCCCAAAACACAAGATTTGTGGAATGGTTAAAATTGCATGAAAATGGCCAATTTACTCACTCTGAGGTCTCAAAAAGTGTTTCTTCACCCCGGGAAGTGAATTAAATACCATTTGGAGGCATTTAATGTTCAAGCAAAAACAGGTGATTTTTGACAAAAGAGATAACACCCCCCATTACGTCATGCTGCAGAAAGGTGAAAAATGGTCCGTTTTCAAATGTTTTATTTTTTAACGTCAGTTCACATTTGTAGGTAGATCATCAGTTTTAGAGCTAAAATTAGCATGTTTAAAGTGATTTTCATGCTTCCAGGGGCCCAAAACACAAGATTTGTGGAATGGTTAAAATTGCATGAAAATGGCCAATTTACTCACTCTGAGGTCTCAAAAAGTGTTTCTTCACCCCGGGAAGTGAATTAAATACCATTTGGAGGCATTTAATGTTCAAGCAAAAACAGGTGATTTTTGACAAAAGAGATAACACCCCCCCCATTACGTCATGCTTCAGAAAGGTGAAAAATGGTCCGTTTTCAAATGTTTTATTTTTGAACGTCAGTTCACATTTGTAGGTAGATCATCAGTTTTAGAGCTAAAATTAGCATGTTTAAAGTGATTTTCATGCTTCTAGGGGCCCGGGAAGTGAATTAAATACCATTTGGAGGCATTTAATGTTCAAGCAAAAACAGGTGATTTTTCACAAAAGAGATAACACCCCCATTACGTCATGCTGCAGAAAGGTGAAAAATGGTCCGTTTTCAAATGTTTTATTTTTTAACGTCAGTTCACATTTGTAGGTAGATCATCAGTTTTAGAGCTAAAATTAGCATGTTTAAAGTGATTTTCATGCTTCCAGGGGCCCAAAACACAAGATTTGTGGAATGGTTAAAAGTGCATGAAAATGGCCAATTTACTCACTCTGAGGTCTCAAAAAGTGTTTCTTCACCCCGGGAAATGAATTAAATACCATTTGGAGGCATTTAATGTTCAAGCAAAAACAGGTGATTTTTGACAAAAGAGATAACACCCCCCATTATGTCATGCTGCAGAAAGGTAAAAAATGGTCCGTTTTCAAATGTTTTATTTTTGAACGTCAGTTCACATTTGTAGGTAGATCATCAGTTTTAGAGCTAAAATTAGCATGTTTAAAGTGATTTTCATGCTTCCAGGGGCCCAAAACACAGGATTTGTGGAATGGTTAAAAGTGCATGAAAATGGCCAATTTACTCACTCTGAGGTCTCAAAAAGTGTTTCTTCACCCCGGGAAGTGAATTAAATACCATTTGGAGGCATTTAATGTTCAAGCAAAAACAGGTGATTTTTGACAAAAGAGATAACACCCCCCCATTACGTCATGCTTCAGAAAGGTAAAAAATGGTCCGTTTTCAAATGTTTTATTTTTGAACGTCAGTTCACATTTGTAGGTAGATCATCAGTTTTAGAGCTAACATTAGCATGTTTAAAGTGATTTTCATGCTTCTAGGGGCCCGGGAAGTGAATTAAATACCATTTGGAGGCATTTAATGTTCAAGCAAAAACAGGTGATTTTTGACAAAAGAGATAACACCCCCCATTACGTCATGCTGCAGAAAGGTGAAAAATGGTCCGTTTTCAAATGTTTTATTTTTTAACGTCAGTTCACATTTGTAGGTAGATCATCAGTTTTAGAGCTATAATTAGCATGTTTAAAGTGATTTTCATGCTTCCAGGGGCCCAAAACACAAGATTTGTGGAATGGTTAAAAGTGCATGAAAATGGCCAATTTACTCACTCTGAGGTCTCAAAAAGTGTTTCTTCACCCCGGGAAGTGAATTAAATACCATTTGGAGGCATTTAATGTTCAAGCAAAAACAGATGATTTTTGACAAAAGAGATAACACCCCCCCATTACGTCATGCTGCAGAAAGGTGAAAAATGGTCCGTTTTCAAATGTTTTATTTTTTAACGTCAGTTCACATTTGTAGGTAGATCATCAGTTTTAGAGCTAAAATTAGCATGTTTAAAGTGATTTTCATGCTTCCAGGGGCCCGGGAAGTGAATTAAATACCATTTGGAGGCATTTAATGTTCAAGCAAAAACAGGTGATTTTTGACAAAAGAGATAACACCCCCCCATTACGTCATGCTTCAGAAAGGTGAAAAATTGTCCGTTTTCAAATGTTTTATTTTTGAAAGTCAGTTCACATTTGTAGGTAGATCATCAGTTTTAGAGCTAAAATTAGCATGTTTAAAGTGATTTTCACGCTTCCAGGGGCCCAAAACACAAGATTTGTGGAATGGTTAAAAGTGCATGAAAATGGCCAATTTACTCACTCTGAGGTCTCAAAAAGTGTTTCTTCACCCCGGGAAATGAATTAAATACCATTTGGAGGCATTTAATGTTCAAGCAAAAACAGGTGATTTTTGACAAAAGAGATAACACCCCCCATTACGGCATGCTTCAGAAAGGATAAAAATTGTCCGTTTTCAAATGTTTTATTTTTAAAAGTCAGTTCACATTTGTAGGTAGATCATCAGTTTTAGAGCTAAAATTAGCATGTTTAAAGTGATTTTCATGCTTCTAGGGGCCCGGGAAGTGAATTAAATACCATTTGGAGGCATTTAATGTTCAAGCAAAAACAGGTGATTTTTGACAAAAGAGATAACAACCCCCCATTACGTCATGCTGCAGAAAGGTGAAAAATGGTCCGTTTTCAAATGTTTTATTTTTTAACGTCAGTTCACATTTGTAGGTAGATCATCAGTTTTAGAGCTAAAATTAGCATGTTTAAAGTGATTTTCATGCTTCCAGGGGCCCAAAACACAAGATTTGTGGAATGGTTAAAAGTGCATGAAAATGGCCAATTTACTCACTCTGAGGTCTCAAAAAGTGTTTCTTCACCCCGGGAAGTGAATTAAATACCATTTGGAGGCATTTAATGTTCAAGCAAAAACAGGTGATTTTTGACAAAAGAGATAACACCCCCCCATTACGTCATGCTTCAGAAAGGTGAAAAATGGTCAGTTTTCAAATGTTTTATTTTTTAACGTCAGTTCACATTTGTAGGTAGATCATCAGTTTTAGAGCTAAAATTAGCATGTTTAAAGTGATTTTCATGCTTCCAGGGGCCCAAAACACAAGATTTGTGGAATGGTTAAAAGTGCATGAAAATGGCCAATTTACTCACTCTGAGGTCTCAAAAAGTGTTTCTTCACCCCGGGAAATGAATTAAATACCATTTGGAGGCATTTAATGTTCAAGCAAAAACAGGTGATTTTTGACAAAAGAGATAACACCCCCCATTACGTCATGCTGCAGAAAGGTGAAAAATGGTCCGTTTTCAAATGTTTTATTTTTTAACGTCAGTTCACATTTGTAGGTAGATCATCAGTTTTAGAGCTAAAATTAGCATGTTTAAAGTGATTTTCATGCTTCCAGGGGCCCAAAACACAGGATTTGTGGAATGGTTAAAAGTGCATGAAAATGGCCAATTTACTCACTCTGAGGTCTCAAAAAGTGTTTCTTCACCCCGGGAAGTGAATTAAATACCATTTGGAGGCATTTAATGTTCAAGCAAAAACAGGTGATTTTTGACAAAAGAGATAACACCCCCCCATTACGTCATGCTTCAGAAAGGTAAAAAATGGTCCGTTTTCAAATGTTTTATTTTTGAATGTCAGTTCCCATTTGTAGGTAGATCATCAGTTTTAGAGCTAAAATTAGCATGTTTAAAGTTATTTTCATGCTTCTAGGGGCCCGGGAAGTGAATTAAATACCATTTGGAGGCATTTAATGTTCAAGCAAAAACAGGTGATTTTTGACAAAAGAGATAACACCCCCCATTACGTCATGCTGCAGAAAGGTGAAAAATGGTCCGTTTTCAAATGTTTTATTTTTTAACGTCAGTTCACATTTGTAGGTAGTTCATCAGTTTTAGAGCTATAATTAGCATGTTTAAAGTGATTTTCATGCTTCCAGGGGCCCAAAACACAAGATTTGTGGAATGGTTAAAAGTGCATGAAAATGGCCAATTTACTCACTCTGAGGTCTCAAAAAGTGTTTCTTCACCCCGGGAAGTGAATTAAATACCATTTGGAGGCATTTAATGTTCAAGCAAAAACAGGTGATTTTTGACAAAAGAGATAACACCCCCCCATTACGTCATGCTGCAGAAAGGTGAAAAATGGTCCGTTTTCAAATGTTTTATTTTTTAACGTCAGTTCACATTTGTAGGTAGATCATCAGTTTTAGAGCTAAAATTAGCATGTTTAAAGTGATTTTCATGCTTCCAGGGGCCCGGGAAGTGAATTAAATACCATTTGGAGGCATTTAATGTTCAAGCAAAAACAGGTGATTTTTGACAAAAGAGATAACACCCCCCCATTACGTCATGCTGCAGAAAGGTGAAAAATGGTCCGTTTTCAAATGTTTTATTTGTTAACGTCAGTTCACATTTGTAGGTAGATCATCAGTTTTAGAGCTAAAATTAGCATGTTTAAAGTGATTTTCATGCTTCCAGGGGCCCAAAACACAAGATTTGTGGAATGGTTAAAATTGCATGAAAATGGCCAATTTACTCACTCTGAGGTCTCAAAAAGTGTTTCTTCACCCCGGGAAGTGAATTAAATACCATTTGGAGGCATTTAATGTTCAAGCAAAAACAGGTGATTTTTGACAAAAGAGATAACACCCCCCATTATGTCATGCTGCAGAAAGGTAAAAAATGGTCCGTTTTCAAATGTTTTATTTTTGAACGTCAGTTCACATTTGTAGGTAGATCATCAGTTTTAGAGCTAAAATTAGCATGTTTAAAGTGATTTTCATGCTTCCAGGGGCCCAAAACACAGGATTTGTGGAATGGTTAAAAGTGCATGAAAATGGCCAATTTACTCACTCTGAGGTCTCAAAAAGTGTTTCTTCACCCCGGGAAGTGAATTAAATACCATTTGGAGGCATTTAATGTTCAAGCAAAAACAGGTGATTTTTGACAAAAGAGATAACACCCCCCCATTACGTCATGCTTCAGAAAGGTAAAAAATGGTCCGTTTTCAAATGTTTTATTTTTGAACGTCAGTTCACATTTGTAGGTAGATCATCAGTTTTAGAGCTAACATTAGCATGTTTAAAGTGATTTTCATGCTTCTAGGGGCCCGGGAAGTGAATTAAATACCATTTGGAGGCATTTAATGTTCAAGCAAAAACAGGTGATTTTTGACAAAAGAGATAACACCCCCCATTACGTCATGCTGCAGAAAGGTGAAAAATGGTCCGTTTTCAAATGTTTTATTTTTTAACGTCAGTTCACATTTGTAGGTAGATCATCAGTTTTAGAGCTATAATTAGCATGTTTAAAGTGATTTTCATGCTTCCAGGGGCCCAAAACACAAGATTTGTGGAATGGTTAAAAGTGCATGAAAATGGCCAATTTACTCACTCTGAGGTCTCAAAAAGTGTTTCTTCACCCCGGGAAGTGAATTAAATACCATTTGGAGGCATTTAATGTTCAAGCAAAAACAGATGATTTTTGACAAAAGAGATAACACCCCCCCATTACGTCATGCTGCAGAAAGGTGAAAAATGGTCCGTTTTCAAATGTTTTATTTTTTAACGTCAGTTCACATTTGTAGGTAGATCATCAGTTTTAGAGCTAAAATTAGCATGTTTAAAGTGATTTTCATGCTTCCAGGGGCCCGGGAAGTGAATTAAATACCATTTGGAGGCATTTAATGTTCAAGCAAAAACAGGTGATTTTTGACAAAAGAGATAACACCCCCCCATTACGTCATGCTTCAGAAAGGTGAAAAATTGTCCGTTTTCAAATGTTTTATTTTTGAAAGTCAGTTCACATTTGTAGGTAGATCATCAGTTTTAGAGCTAAAATTAGCATGTTTAAAGTGATTTTCACGCTTCCAGGGGCCCAAAACACAAGATTTGTGGAATGGTTAAAAGTGCATGAAAATGGCCAATTTACTCACTCTGAGGTCTCAAAAAGTGTTTCTTCACCCCGGGAAATGAATTAAATACCATTTGGAGGCATTTAATGTTCAAGCAAAAACAGGTGATTTTTGACAAAAGAGATAGCAACCCCCCATTACGTCATGCTGCAGAAAGGTGAAAAATGGTCCGTTTTCAAATGTTTTATTTTTGAACGTTAGTTCACATTTGTAGGTCGATCATCAGTTTTAGAGCTAAAATTAGCATGTTTAAAGTGATTTTCATGCTTCCAGGGGCCCAAAACACAAGATTTGTGGAATGGTTTAAAAGTGCATGAAAATGGCCAATTTACTCACTCTGAGGTCTCAAAAAGTGTTTCTTCACCCCGGGAAGTGAATTAAATACCATTTGGAGGCATTTCATGTTCAAGCAAAAACAGGTGATTTTTGACAAAAGAGATAACACCCCCCCATTACGGCATTCTTCAGAAAGGTGAAAAATTGTCCGTTTTCAAATGTTTTATTTTTAAAAGTCAGTTCACATTTGTGGGTAGATCATCAGTTTTAGAGCTAAAATTAGCATGTTTAAAGTGATTTTCATGCTTCCAGGGGCCCGGGAAGTGAATTAAATACCATTTGGAGGCATTTAATGTTCAAGCAAAAACAGGTGATTTTTGACAAAAGAGATAACACCCCCCCAATACGTCATGCTGCAGAAAGGTGAAAAATGGTCCGTTTTCAAATGTTTTATTTTTTAACGTCAGTTCACATTTGTAGGTAGATCATCAGTTTTAGAGCTAAAATTAGCATGTTTAAAGTGATTTTCATGCTTCCAGGGGCCCAAAACACAAGATTTGTGGAATGGTTAAAAGTGCATGAAAATGGCCAATTTAATCACTCTGAGGTCTCAAAAAGTGTTTCTTCACCCCGGGAAATGAATTAAATACCATTTGGAGGCATTTAATGTTCAAGCAAAAACAGGTGATTTTTGACAAAAGAGATAACACCCCCCATTACGTCATGCTGCAGAAAGGTGAAAAATGGTCCGTTTTCAAATGTTTTCTTTTTTAACGTCAGTTCACATTTGTAGGTAGATCATCAGTTTTAGAGCTAAAATGAGCATGTTTAAAGTGATTTTCATGCTTCTAGGGGCCCGGGAAGTGAATTAAATACCATTTGGAGGCATTTAATGTTCAAGCAAAAACAGGTGATTTTTCACAAAAGAGATAACACCCCCCATTACGTCATGCTGCAGAAAGGTGAAAAATGGTCCGTTTTCAAATGTTTTATTTTTTAACGTCAGTTCACATTTGTAGGTAGATCATCAGTTTTAGAGCTAAAATTAGCATGTTTAAAGTGATTTTCATGCTTCCAGGGGCCCAAAACACAAGATTTGTGGAATGGTTAAAAGTGCATGAAAATGGCCAATTTACTCACTCTGAGGTCTCAAAAAGTGTTTCTTCACCCCGGGAAATGAATTAAATACCATTTGGAGGCATTTAATGTTCAAGCAAAAACAGGTGATTTTTGACAAAAGAGATAACACCCCCCATTACGTCATGCTGCAGAAAGGTGAAAAATGGTCAGTTTTCAAATGTTTTATTTTTTAACGTCAGTTTACATTTGTAGGTAGATCATCAGTTTTAGAGCTAAAATTAGCATGTTTAAAGTGATTTTTTTGCTTCCAGGGGCCCAAAACACAAGATTTGTGGAATGGTTAAAAGTGCATGAAAATGGCCAATTTACTCACTCTGAGGTCTCAAAAAGTGTTTCTTCACCCCGGGAAGTGAATTAAATACCATTTGGAGGCATTTAATGTTCAAGCAAAAACAGGTGATTTTTGACAAAAGAGATAACACCCCCCCATTACGTCATGCTTCAGAAAGGTAAAAAATGGTCCGTTTTCAAATGTTTTATTTTTGAACGTCAGTTCACATTTGTAGGTAGATCATCAGTTTTAGAGCTAAAATTAGCATGTTTAAAGTGATTTTCATGCTTCTAGGGGCCCGGGAAGTGAATTAAATACCATTTGGAGGCATTTAATGTTCAAGCAAAAACAGGTGATTTTTGACAAAAGAGATAACACCCCCCATTACGTCATGCTGCAGAAAGGTGAAAAATGGTCCGTTTTCAAATGTTTTATTTTTTAACGTCAGTTCACATTTGTAGGTAGATCATCAGTTTTAGAGCTATAATTAGCATGTTTAAAGTGATTTTCATGCTTCCAGGGGCCCAAAACACAAGATTTGTGGAATGGTTAAAAGTGCATGAAAATGGCCAATTTACTCACTCTGAGGTCTCAAAAAGTGTTTCTTCACCCCGGGAAGTGAATTAAATACCATTTGGAGGCATTTAATGTTCAAGCAAAAACAGGTGATTTTTGACAAAAGAGATAACACCCCCCCATTACGCCATGCTGCAGAAAGGTGAAAAATGGTCAGTTTTCAAATGTTTTATTTTTTAACGTCAGTTCACATTTGTAGGTAGATCATCAGTTTTAGAGCTAAAATGTGCATGTTTAAAGTGATTTTCATGCTTCCAGGGGCCCGGGAAGTGAATTAAATACCATTTGGAGGCATTTAATGTTCAAGCAAAAACAGGTGATTTTTGACAAAAGAGATAACACCCCCCCATTACGTCATGCTGCAGAAAGGTGAAAAATGGTCCGTTTTCAAATGTTTTATTTGTTAACGTCAGTTCACATTTGTAGGTAGATCATCAGTTTTAGAGCTAAAATTAGCATGTTTAAAGTGATTTTCATGCTTCCAGGGGCCCAAAACACAAGATTTGTGGAATGGTTAAAAGTGCATGAAAATGGCCAATTTACTCACTCTGAGGTCTCAAAAAGTGTTTCTTCACCCCGGGAAGTGAATTAAATACCATTTGGAGGCATTTAATGTTCAAGCAAAAACAGGTGATTTTTGACAAAAGAGATAACACCCCCCCCATTACGTCATGCTTCAGAAAGGTGAAAAATGGTCCGTTTTCAAATGTTTTATTTTTGAACGTCAGTTCACATTTGTAGGTAGATCATCTGTTTTAGAGCTAAAATTAGCATGTTTAAAGTGATTTTCATGCTTCTAGGGGCCCGGGAAGTGAATTAAATACCATTTGGAGGCATTTAATGTTCAAGCAAAAACAGGTGATTTTTGACAAAAGAGATAACAACCCCCCATTACGTCATGCTGCAGAAAGGTGAAAAATGGTCCGTTTTCAAATAGCTAAAATTAGCATGTTTAAAGTGATTTTCATGCTTCCAGGGGCCCAAAACACAAGATTTGTGGAATGGTTAAAAGTGCATGAAAATGGCCAATTTACTCGCTCTGAGGTCTCAAAAAGTGTTTCTTCACCCCGGGAAGTGAATTAAATACCATTTGGAGGCATTTAATGTTCAAGCAAAAACAGGTGATTTTTGACAAAAGAGATAACACCCCCCCATTACGTCATGCTGCAGAAAGGTGAAAAATGGTCCGTTTTCAAATGTTTTATTTTTTAACGTCAGTTCACATTTGTAGGTAGATCATCAGTTTTAGAGCTAAAATTAGCATGTTTAAAGTGATTTTCATGCTTCCAGGGGCCCAAAACACAAGATTTGTGGAATGGTTAAAAGTGCATGAAAATGGCCAATTTACTCACTCTGAGGTCTCAAAAAGTGTTTCTTCACCCCGGGAAGTGAATTAAATACCATTTGGAGGCATTTAATGTTCAAGCAAAAACAGGTGATTTTTGACAAAAGAGATAACACCCCCCCATTACGGCATGCTTCAGAAAGGTGAAAAATTGTCCGTTTTCAAATGTTTTATTTTTAAAAGTCAGTTCACATTTGTAGGTAGATCATCAGTTTTAGAGCTAAAATTAGCATGTTTAAAGTGATTTTCATGCTTCCAGGGGCCCGGGAAGTGAATTAAATACCATTTGGAGGCATTTAATGTTCAAGCAAAAACAGGTGATTTTTTACAAAAGAGATAACACCCCCCCCATTACGTCATGCTGCAGAAAGGTGAAAAATGGTCCGTTTTCAAATGTTTTATTTTTTAACGTCAGTTCACATTTGTAGGTAGATCATCAGTTTGAGAGCTAAAATTAGCATGTTTAAAGTGATTTTCACGCTTCCAGGGGCCCAAAACACAAGATTTGTGGAATGGTTAAAAGTGCATGAAAATGGCCAATTTACTCACTCTGAGGTCTCAAAAAGTGTTTCTTCACCCCGGGAAATGAATTAAATACCATTTGAAGGCATTTAATGTTCAAGCAAAAACAGGTGATTTTTGACAAAAGAGATAACACCCCCCCATTACGTCATGCTTCAGAAAGGTGAAAAATGGTCCGTTTTCAAATGTTTTATTTTTTAACGTCAGTTCACATTTGTAGGTAGATCATCAGTTTTAGAGCTAAAATTAGCATGTTTAAATTGATTTTCATGCTTCCAGGGGCCCAAAACACAAGATTTGTGGAATGGTTAAAAGTGCATGAAAATGGCCAATTTACTCACTCTGAGGTCTCAAAAAGTGTTTCTTCACCCCGGGAAGTGAATTAAATACCATTTGAAGGCATTTAATGTTCAAGCAAAAACAGGTGATTTTTGACAAAAGAGATAACCCCCCCCATTACGTCATGCTTCAGAAAGGTGAAAAATGGTCCGTTTTCAAATGTTTTATTTTTTAACGTCAGTTCACATTTGTAGGTAGATCATCAGTTTTAGAGCTAAAATTAGCATGTTTAAAGTGATTTTCATGCTTCCAGGGGCCCAAAACACAAGATTTGTGGAATGGTTAAAAGTGCATGAAAATGGCCAATTTACTCACTCTGAGGTCTCAAAAAGTGTTTCTTCACCCCGGGAAGTGAATTAAATACCATTTGGAGGCATTTAATGTTCAAGCAAAAACAGGTGATTTTTGACAAAAGAGATAACACCCCCCCATTACGGCATGCTTCAGAAAGGTGAAAAATTGTCCGTTTTCAAATGTTTTATTTTTAAAAGTCAGTTCACATTTGTAGGTAGATCATCAGTTTTAGAGCTAAAATTAGCATGTTTAAAGTGATTTTCATGCTTCCAGGGGCCCGGGAAGTGAATTAAATACCATTTGGAGGCATTTAATGTTCAAGCAAAAACAGGTGATTTTTGACAAAAGAGATAACACCCCCCCATTACGTCATGCTGCAGAAAGGTGAAAAATGGTCCGTTTTCAAATGTTTTATTTTTTAACGTCAGTTCACATTTGTAGGTAGATCATCAGTTTTAGAGCTAAAATTAGCATGTTTAAAGTGATTTTCATGCTTCCAGGGGCCCAAAACACAAGATTTGTGGAATGGTTAAAAGTGCATGAAAATGGCCAATTTACTCACTCTGAGGTCTCAAAAAGTGTTTCTTCACCCCGGGAAGTGAATTAAATACCATTTGGAGGCATTTAATGTTCAAGCAAAAACAGGTGATTTTTGACAAAAGAGATAACACCCCCCCATTACGTCATGCTTCAGAAAGGTGAAAAATGGTCAGTTTTCAAATGTTTTATTTTTTAACGTCAGTTCACATTTGTAGGTAGATCATCAGTTTTAGAGCTAAAATTAGCATGTTTAAAGTGATTTTCATGCTTCCAGGGGCCCAAAACACAAGATTTGTGGAATGGTTAAAAGTGCATGAAAATGGCCAATTTACTCACTCTGAGGTCTCAAAAAGTGTTTCTTCACCCCGGGAAATGAATTAAATACCATTTGGAGGCATTTAATGTTCAAGCAAAAACAGGTGATTTTTGACAAAAGAGATAACACCCCCCATTACGTCATGCTGCAGAAAGGTGAAAAATGGTCCGTTTTCAAATGTTTTATTTTTTAACGTCAGTTCACATTTGTAGGTAGATCATCAGTTTTAGAGCTAAAATTAGCATGTTTAAAGTGATTTTCATGCTTCCAGGGGCCCAAAACACAGGATTTGTGGAATGGTTAAAAGTGCATGAAAATGGCCAATTTACTCACTCTGAGGTCTCAAAAAGTGTTTCTTCACCCCGGGAAGTGAATTAAATACCATTTGGAGGCATTTAATGTTCAAGCAAAAACAGGTGATTTTTGACAAAAGAGACAACACCCCCCCATTACGTCATGCTTCAGAAAGGTAAAAAATGGTCCGTTTTCAAATGTTTTATTTTTGAACGTCAGTTCACATTTGGAGGTAGATCATCAGTTTTAGAGCTAAAATTAGCATGTTTAAAGTTATTTTCATGCTTCTAGGGGCCCGGGAAGTGAATTAAATACCATTTGGAGGCATTTAATGTTCAAGCAAAAACAGGTGATTTTTGACAAAAGAGATAACACCCCCCATTACGTCATGCTGCAGAAAGGTGAAAAATGGTCCGTTTTCAAATGTTTTATTTTTTAACGTCAGTTCACATTTGTAGGTAGTTCATCAGTTTTAGAGCTATAATTAGCATGTTTAAAGTGATTTTCATGCTTCCAGGGGCCCAAAACACAAGATTTGTGGAATGGTTAAAAGTGCATGAAAATGGCCAATTTACTCACTCTGAGGTCTCAAAAAGTGTTTCTTCACCCCGGGAAGTGAATTAAATACCATTTGGAGGCATTTAATGTTCAAGCAAAAACAGGTGATTTTTGACAAAAGAGATAACACCCCCCCATTACGTCATGCTGCAGAAAGGTGAAAAATGGTCCGTTTTCAAATGTTTTATTTTTTAACGTCAGTTCACATTTGTAGGTAGATCATCAGTTTTAGAGCTAAAATTAGCATGTTTAAAGTGATTTTCATGCTTCCAGGGGCCCGGGAAGTGAATTAAATACCATTTGGAGGCATTTAATGTTCAAGCAAAAACAGGTGATTTTTGACAAAAGAGATAACACCCCCCCATTACGTCATGCTGCAGAAAGGTGAAAAATGGTCCGTTTTCAAATGTTTTATTTGTTAACGTCAGTTGACATTTGTAGGTAGATCATCAGTTTTAGAGCTAAAATTAGCATGTTTAAAGTGATTTTCATGCTTCCAGGGGCCCAAAACACAAGATTTGTGGAATGGTTAAAATTGCATGAAAATGGCCAATTTACTCACTCTGAGGTCTCAAAAAGTGTTTCTTCACCCCGGGAAGTGAATTAAATACCATTTGGAGGCATTTAATGTTCAAGCAAAAACAGGTGATTTTTGACAAAAGAGATAACACCCCCCATTACGTCATGCTGCAGAAAGGTGAAAAATGGTCCGTTTTCAAATGTTTTATTTTTGAACGTCAGTTCACATTTGTAGGTAGATCATCAGTTTTAGAGCTAAAATTAGCATGTTTAAAGTGATTTTCATGCTTCTAGGGGCCCGGGAAGTGAATTAAATACCATTTGGAGGCATTTAATGTTCAAGCAAAAACAGGTGATTTTTCACAAAAGAGATAACACCCCCCATTACGTCATGCTGCAGAAAGGTGAAAAATGGTCCGTTTTCAAATGTTTTATTTTTTAACGTCAGTTCACATTTGTAGGTAGATCATCAGTTTTAGAGCTAAAATTAGCATGTTTAAAGTGATTTTCATGCTTCCAGGGGCCCAAAACACAAGATTTGTGGAATGGTTAAAAGTGCATGAAAATGGCCAATTTACTCACTCTGAGGTCTCAAAAAGTGTTTCTTCACCCCGGGAAATGAATTAAATACCATTTGGAGGCATTTAATGTTCAAGCAAAAACAGGTGATTTTTGACAAAAGAGATAACACCCCCCATTATGTCATGCTGCAGAAAGGTAAAAAATGGTCCGTTTTCAAATGTTTTATTTTTGAACGTCAGTTCACATTTGTAGGTAGATCATCAGTTTTAGAGCTAAAATTAGCATGTTTAAAGTGATTTTCATGCTTCCAGGGGCCCAAAACACAGGATTTGTGGAATGGTTAAAAGTGCATGAAAATGGCCAATTTACTCACTCTGAGGTCTCAAAAAGTGTTTCTTCACCCCAGGAAGTGAATTAAATACCATTTGGAGGCATTTAATGTTCAAGCAAAAACAGGTGATTTTTGACAAAAGAGATAACACCCCCCCATTACGTCATGCTTCAGAAAGGTAAAAAATGGTCCGTTTTCAAATGTTTTATTTTTGAACGTCAGTTCACATTTGTAGGTAGATCATCAGTTTTAGAGCTAACATTAGCATGTTTAAAGTGATTTTCATGCTTCTAGGGGCCCGGGAAGTGAATTAAATACCATTTGGAGGCATTTAATGTTCAAGCAAAAACAGGTGATTTTTGACAAAAGAGATAACACCCCCCATTACGTCATGCTGCAGAAAGGTGAAAAATGGTCCGTTTTCAAATGTTTTATTTTTTAACGTCAGTTCACATTTGTAGGTAGATCATCAGTTTTAGAGCTATAATTAGCATGTTTAAAGTGATTTTCATGCTTCCAGGGGCCCAAAACACAAGATTTGTGGAATGGTTAAAAGTGCATGAAAATGGCCAATTTACTCACTCTGAGGTCTCAAAAAGTGTTTCTTCACCCCGGGAAGTGAATTAAATACCATTTGGAGGCATTTAATGTTCAAGCAAAAACAGGTGATTTTTGACAAAAGAGATAACACCCCCCCATTACGGCATGCTTCAGAAAGGTGAAAAATTGTCCGTTTTCAAATGTTTTATTTTTAAAAGTCAGTTCACATTTGTAGGTAGATCATCAGTTTTAGAGCTAAAATTAGCATGTTTAAAGTGATTTTCATGCTTCCAGGGGCCCGGGAAGTGAATTAAATACCATTTGGAGGCATTTAATGTTCAAGCAAAAACAGGTGATTTTTGACAAAAGAGATAACACCCCCCCATTACGTCATGCTGCAGAAAGGTGAAAAATGGTCCGTTTTCAAATGTTTTATTTTTTAACGTCAGTTCACATTTGTAGGTAGATCATCAGTTTTAGAGCTAAAATTAGCATGTTTAAAGTGATTTTCACGCTTCCAGGGGCCCAAAACACAAGATTTGTGGAATGGTTAAAAGTGCATGAAAATTGCCAATTTACTCACTCTGAGGTCTCAAAAAGTGTTTCTTCACCCCAGGAAATGAATTAAATACCATTTGGAGGCATTTAATGTTCAAGCAAAAACAGGTGATTTTTGACAAAAGAGATAACACCCCCCATTACGTCATGCTGCAGAAAGGTGAAAAATGGTCCGTTTTCAAATGTTTTATTTTTTAACGTCAGTTCACATTTGTAGGTAGATCATCAGTTTTAGAGCTAAAATTAGCATGATTAAATTGATTTTCATGCTTCCAGGGGCCCAAAACACAAGATTTGTGGAATGGTTAAAAGTGCATGAAAATGGCCAATTTACTCACTCTGAGGTCTCAAAAAGTGTTTCTTCACCCCGGGAAGTGAATTAAATACCATTTGGAGGCATTTAATGTTCAAGCAAAAACAGGTGATTTTTGACAAAAGAGATAACACCCCTCCATTACGTCATGCTTCAGAAAGGTGAAAAATGGTCCGTTTTCAAATGTTTTATTTTTGAACGTTAGTTCACATTTGCAGGTAGATCAGTTTTAGAGCTAAAATTAGCATGTTTAAAGTGATTTTCATGCTTCCAGGGGCCCAAAACACAAGATTTGTGGAATGGTTAAAAGTGCATGAAAATGGCCAATTTACTCACTCTGAGGTCTCAAAAAGTGTTTCTTCACCCCGGGAAGTGAATTAAATACCATTTGGAGGCATTTAATGTTCAAGCAAAAACAGGTGATTTTTGACAAAAGAGATAACACCCCCCATTACGGCATGCTTCAGAAAGGATAAAAATTGTCCGTTTTCAAATGTTTTATTTTTGAACGTCAGTTCACATTTGTAGGTAGATCATCAGTTTTAGAGCTAAAATTAGCATGTTTAAAGTGATTTTCATGCTTCCAGGGGCCCAAAACACAGGATTTGTGGAATGGTTAAAAGTGCATGAAAATGGCCAATTTACTCACTCTGAGGTCTCAAAAAGTGTTTCTTCACCCCAGGAAGTGAATTAAATACCATTTGGAGGCATTTAATGTTCAAGCAAAAACAGGTGATTTTTGACAAAAGAGATAACACCCCCCCATTACGTCATGCTTCAGAAAGGTAAAAAATGGTCCGTTTTCAAATGTTTTATTTTTGAACGTCAGTTCACATTTGTAGGTAGATCATCAGTTTTAGAGCTAACATTAGCATGTTTAAAGTGATTTTCATGCTTCTAGGGGCCCGGGAAGTGAATTAAATACCATTTGGAGGCATTTAATGTTCAAGCAAAAACAGGTGATTTTTGACAAAAGAGATAACACCCCCCATTACGTCATGCTGCAGAAAGGTGAAAAATGGTCCGTTTTCAAATGTTTTATTTTTTAACGTCAGTTCACATTTGTAGGTAGATCATCAGTTTTAGAGCTATAATTAGCATGTTTAAAGTGATTTTCATGCTTCCAGGGGCCCAAAACACAAGATTTGTGGAATGGTTAAAAGTGCATGAAAATGGCCAATTTACTCACTCTGAGGTCTCAAAAAGTGTTTCTTCACCCCGGGAAGTGAATTAAATACCATTTGGAGGCATTTAATGTTCAAGCAAAAACAGGTGATTTTTGACAAAAGAGATAACACCCCCCCATTACGGCATGCTTCAGAAAGGTGAAAAATTGTCCGTTTTCAAATGTTTTATTTTTAAAAGTCAGTTCACATTTGTAGGTAGATCATCAGTTTTAGAGCTAAAATTAGCATGTTTAAAGTGATTTTCATGCTTCCAGGGGCCCGGGAAGTGAATTAAATACCATTTGGAGGCATTTAATGTTCAAACAAAAACAGGTGATTTTTGACAAAAGTTATAACACCCCCCCATTACGTCATGCTGCAGAAAGGTGAAAAATGGTCCGTTTTCAAATGTTTTATTTTTTAACGTCAGTTCACATTTGTAGGTAGATCATCAGTTTTAGAGCTAAAATTAGCATGTTTAAAGTGATTTTCACGCTTCCAGGGGCCCAAAACACAAGATTTGTGGAATGGTTAAAAGTGCATGAAAATTGCCAATTTACTCACTCTGAGGTCTCAAAAAGTGTTTCTTCACCCCAGGAAATGAATTAAATACCATTTGGAGGCATTTAATGTTCAAGCAAAAACATGTGATTTTTGACAAAAGAGATAACACCCCCCATTACGTCATGCTGCAGAAAGGTGAAAAATGGTCCGTTTTCAAATGTTTTATTTTTTAACGTCAGTTCACATTTGTAGGTAGATCATCAGTTTTAGAGCTAAAATTAGCATGATTAAATTGATTTTCATGCTTCCAGGGGCCCAAAACACAAGATTTGTGGAATGGTTAAAAGTGCATGAAAATGGCCAATTTACTCACTCTGAGGTCTCAAAAAGTGTTTCTTCACCCCGGGAAGTGAATTAAATACCATTTGGAGGCATTTAATGTTCAAGCAAAAACAGGTGATTTTTGACAAAAGAGATAACACCCCTCCATTACGTCATGCTTCAGAAAGGTGAAAAATGGTCCGTTTTCAAATGTTTTATTTTTGAACGTTAGTTCACATTTGCAGGTAGATCAGTTTTAGAGCTAAAATTAGCATGTTTAAAGTGATTTTCATGCTTCCAGGGGCCCAAAACACAAGATTTGTGGAATGGTTAAAAGTGCATGAAAATGGCCAATTTACTCACTCTGAGGTCTCAAAAAGTGTTTCTTCACCCCGGGAAGTGAATTAAATACCATTTGGAGGCATTTAATGTTCAAGCAAAAACAGGTGATTTTTGACAAAAGAGATAACACCCCCCATTACGGCATGCTTCAGAAAGGATAAAAATTGTCCGTTTTCAAATGTTTTATTTTTAAAAGTCAGTTCACATTTGTAGGTAGATCATCAGTTTTAGAGCTAAAAGTAGCATGTTTAAAGTGATTTTCATGCTTCTAGGGGCCCGGGAAGTGAATTAAATACCATTTGGAGGCATTTAATGTTCAAGCAAAAACAGGTGATTTTTGACAAAAGAGATAACAACCCCCCATTACGTCATGCTGCAGAAAGGTGAAAAATGGTCCGTTTTCAAATGTTTTATTTTTTAACGTCAGTTCACATTTGTAGGTAGATCATCAGTTTTAGAGCTATAATTAGCATGTTTAAAGTGATTTTCATGCTTCCAGGGGCCCAAAACACAAGATTTGTGGAATGGTTAAAAGTGCATGAAAATGGCCAATTTACTCACTCTGAGGTCTCAAAAAGTGTTTCTTCACCCCGGGAAGTGAATTAAATACCATTTGGAGGCATTTAATGTTCAAGCAAAAACAGGTGATTTTTGACAAAAGAGATAACACCCCCCCATTACGGCATGCTTCAGAAAGGTGAAAAATTGTCCGTTTTCAAATGTTTTATTTTTAAAAGTCAGTTCACATTTGTAGGTAGATCATCAGTTTTAGAGCTAAAATTAGCATGTTTAAAGTGATTTTCATGCTTCCAGGGGCCCGGGAAGTGAATTAAATACCATTTGGAGGCATTTAATGTTCAAGCAAAAACAGGTGATTTTTGACAAAAGAGATAACACCCCCCCATTACGTCATGCTGCAGAAAGGTGAAAAATGGTCCGTTTTCAAATGTTTTATTTTTTAACGTCAGTTCACATTTGTAGGTAGATCATCAGTTTTAGAGCTAAAATTAGCATGTTTAAAGTGATTTTCACGCTTCCAGGGTCCCAAAACACAAGATTTGTGGAATGGTTAAAAGTGCATGAAAATTGCCAAATTACTCACTCTGAGGTCTCAAAAAGTGTTTCTTCACCCCAGGAAATGAATTAAATACCATTTGGAGGCATTTAATGTTCAAGCAAAAACAGGTGATTTTTGACAAAAGAGATAACACCCCCCATTACGTCATGCTGCAGAAAGGTGAAAAATGGTCCGTTTTCAAATGTTTTATTTTTTAACGTCAGTTCACATTTGTAGGTAGATCATCAGTTTTAGAGCTAAAATTAGCATGATTAAATTGATTTTCATGCTTCCAGGGGCCCAAAACACAAGATTTGTGGAATGGTTAAAAGTGCATGAAAATGGCCAATTTACTCACTCTGAGGTCTCAAAAAGTGTTTCTTCACCCCGGGAAGTGAATTAAATACCATTTGGAGGCATTTAATGTTCAAGCAAAAACAGGTGATTTTTGACAAAAGAGATAACACCCCTCCATTACGGCATGCTTCAGAAAGGATAAAAATTGTCAGTTTTCAAATGTTTTATTTTTAAAAGTCAGTTCACATTTGTAGGTAGATCATCAGTTTTAGAGCTAAAATTAGCATGTTTAAAGTGATTTTCATGCTTCTAGGGGCCCGGGAAGTGAATTAAATACCATTTGGAGGCATTTAATGTTCAAGCAAAAACAGGTGATTTTTGACAAAAGAGATAACAACCCCCCATTACGTCATGCTGCAGAAAGGTGAAAAATGGTCCGTTTTCAAATGTTTTATTTTTTAACGTCAGTTCACATTTGTAGGTAGATCATCAGTTTTAGAGCTAAAATTAGCATGTTTAAAGTGATTTTCATGCTTCCAGGGGCCCAAAACACAAGATTTGTGGAATGGTTAAAAGTGCATGAAAATGGCCAATTTACTCACTCTGAGGTCTCAAAAAGTGTTTCTTCACCCCGGGAAGTGAATTAAATACCATTTGGAGGCATTTAATGTTCAAGCAAAAACAGGTGATTTTTGACAAAAGAGATAACACCCCCCCATTACGTCATGCTTCAGAAAGGTGAAAAATGGTCAGTTTTCAAATGTTTTATTTTTTAACGTCAGTTCACATTTGTAGGTAGATCATCAGTTTTAGAGCTAAAATTAGCATGTTTAAAGTGATTTTCATGCTTCCAGGGGCCCAAAACACAAGATTTGTGGAATGGTTAAAAGTGCATGAAAGTGGCCAATTTACTCACTCTGAGGTCTCAAAAAGTGTTTCTTCACCCCGGGAAATGAATTAAATACCATTTGGAGGCATTTAATGTTCAAGCAAAAACAGGTGATTTTTGACAAAAGAGATAACACCCCCCATTACGTCATGCTGCAGAAAGGTGAAAAATGGTCCGTTTTCAAATGTTTTATTTTTTAACGTCAGTTCACATTTGTAGGTAGATCATCAGTTTTAGAGCTAAAATTAGCATGTTTAAAGTGATTTTCATGCTTCCAGGGGCCCAAAACACAGGATTTGTGGAATGGTTAAAAGTGCATGAAAATGGCCAATTTACTCACTCTGAGGTCTCAAAAAGTGTTTCTTCACCCCGGGAAGTGAATTAAATACCATTTGGAGGCATTTAATGTTCAAGCAAAAACAGGTGATTTTTGACAAAAGAGATAACACCCCCCCATTACGTCATGCTTCAGAAAGGTAAAAAATGGTCCGTTTTCAAATGTTTTATTTTTGAACGTCAGTTCACATTTGTAGGTAGATCATCAGTTTTAGAGCTAAAATTAGCATGTTTAAAGTTATTTTCATGCTTCTAGGGGCCCGGGAAGTGAATTAAATACCATTTGGAGGCATTTAATGTTCAAGCAAAAACAGGTGATTTTTGACAAAAGAGATAACACCCCCCATTACGTCATGCTGCAGAAAGGTGAAAAATGGTCCGTTTTCAAATGTTTTATTTTTTAACGTCAGTTCACATTTGTAGGTAGTTCATCAGTTTTAGAGCTATAATTAGCATGTTTAAAGTGATTTTCATGCTTCCAGGGGCCCAAAACACAAGATTTGTGGAATGGTTAAAAGTGCATGAAAATGGCCAATTTACTCACTCTGAGGTCTCAAAAAGTGTTTCTTCACCCCGGGAAGTGAATTAAATACCATTTGGAGGCATTTAATGTTCAAGCAAAAACAGGTGATTTTTGACAAAAGAGATAACACCCCCCCATTACGTCATGCTGCAGAAAGGTGAAAAATGGTCCGTTTTCAAATGTTTTATTTTTTAACGTCAGTTCACATTTGTAGGTAGATCATCAGTTTTAGAGCTAAAATTAGCATGTTTAAAGTGATTTTCATGCTTCCAGGGGCCCGGGAAGTGAATTAAATACCATTTGGAGGCATTTAATGTTCAAGCAAAAACAGGTGATTTTTGACAAAAGAGATAACACCCCCCCATTACGTCATGCTGCAGAAAGGTGAAAAATGGTCCGTTTTCAAATGTTTTATTTGTTAACGTCAGTTCACATTTGTAGGTAGATCATCAGTTTTAGAGCTAAAATTAGCATGTTTAAAGTGATTTTCATGCTTCCAGGGGCCCAAAACACAAGATTTGTGGAATGGTTAAAATTTCATGAAAATGGCCAATTTACTCACTCTGAGGTCTCAAAAAGTGTTTCTTCACCCCGGGAAGTGAATTAAATACCATTTGGAGGCATTTAATGTTCAAGCAAAAACAGGTGATTTTTGACAAAAGAGATAACACCCCCCATTACGTCATGCTGCAGAAAGGTGAAAAATGGTCCGTTTTCAAATGTTTTATTTTTTAACGTCAGTTCACATTTGTAGGTAGATCATCAGTTTTAGAGCTAAAATTAGCATGTTTAAAGTGATTTTCATGCTTCCAGGGGCCCAAAACACAAGATTTGTGGAATGGTTAAAATTGCATGAAAATGGCCAATTTACTCACTCTGAGGTCTCAAAAAGGGTTTCTTCACCCCGGGAAGTGAATTAAATACCATTTGGAGGCATTTAATGTTCAAGCAAAAACAGGTGATTTTTGACAAAAGAGATAACACCCCCCCATTACGTCATGCTTCAGAAAGGTGAAAAATGGTCCGTTTTCAAATGTTTTATTTTTGAACGTCAGTTCACATTTGTAGGTAGATCATCAGTTTTAGAGCTAAAATTAGCATGTTTAAAGTGATTTTCATGCTTCTAGGGGCCCGGGAAGTGAATTAAATACCATTTGGAGGCATTTAATGTTCAAGCAAAAACAGGTGATTTTTCACAAAAGAGATAACACCCCCCATTACGTCATGCTGCAGAAAGGTGAAAAATGGTCCGTTTTCAAATGTTTTATTTTTTAACGTCAGTTCACATTTGTAGGTAGATCATCAGTTTTAGAGCTAAAATTAGCATGTTTAAAGTGATTTTCATGCTTCCAGGGGCCCAAAACACAAGATTTGTGGAATGGTTAAAAGTGCATGAAAATGGCCAATTTACTCACTCTGAGGTCTCAAAAAGTGTTTCTTCACCCCGGGAAATGAATTAAATACCATTTGGAGGCATTTAATGTTCAAGCAAAAACAGGTGATTTTTGACAAAAGAGATAACACCCCCCATTATGTCATGCTGCAGAAAGGTAAAAAATGGTCCGTTTTCAAATGTTTTATTTTTGAACGTCAGTTCACATTTGTAGGTAGATCATCAGTTTTAGAGCTAAAATTAGCATGTTTAAAGTGATTTTCATGCTTCCAGGGGCCCAAAACACAGGATTTGTGGAATGGTTAAAAGTGCATGAAAATGGCCAATTTACTCACTCTGAGGTCTCAAAAAGTGTTTCTTCACCCCGGGAAGTGAATTAAATACCATTTGGAGGCATTTAATGTTCAAGCAAAAACAGGTGATTTTTGACAAAAGAGATAACACCCCCCCATTACGTCATGCTTCAGAAAGGTAAAAAATGGTCCGTTTTCAAATGTTTTATTTTTGAACGTCAGTTCACATTTGTAGGTAGATCATCAGTTTTAGAGCTAACATTAGCATGTTTAAAGTGATTTTCATGCTTCTAGGGGCCCGGGAAGTGAATTAAATACCATTTGGAGGCATTTAATGTTCAAGCAAAAACAGGTGATTTTTGACAAAAGAGATAACACCCCCCATTACGTCATGCTGCAGAAAGGTGAAAAATGGTCCGTTTTCAAATGTTTTATTTTTTAACGTCAGTTCACATTTGTAGGTAGATCATCAGTTTTAGAGCTATAATTAGCATGTTTAAAGTGATTTTCATGCTTCCAGGGGCCCAAAACACAAGATTTGTGGAATGGTTAAAAGTGCATGAAAATGGCCAATTTACTCACTCTGAGGTCTCAAAAAGTGTTTCTTCACCCCGGGAAGTGAATTAAATACCATTTGGAGGCATTTAATGTTCAAGCAAAAACAGATGATTTTTGACAAAAGAGATAACACCCCCCCATTACGTCATGCTGCAGAAAGGTGAAAAATGGTCCGTTTTCAAATGTTTTATTTTTTAACGTCAGTTCACATTTGTAGGTAGATCATCAGTTTTAGAGCTAAAATTAGCATGTTTAAAGTGATTTTCATGCTTCCAGGGGCCCGGGAAGTGAATTAAATACCATTTGGAGGCATTTAATGTTCAAGCAAAAACAGGTGATTTTTGACAAAAGAGATAACACCCCCCCATTACGTCATGCTGCAGAAAGGTGAAAAATGGTCCGTTTTCAAATGTTTTATTTGTTAACGTCAGTTCACATTTGTAGGTAGATCATCAGTTTTAGAGCTAAAATTAACATGTTTAAAGTGATTTTCATGCTTCCAGGGGCCCAAAACACAAGATTTGTGGAATGGTTAAAAGTGCATGAAAATGGCCAATTTACTCACTCTGAGGTCTCAAAAAGTGTTTCTTCACCCCGGGAAGTGAATTAAATACCATTTGGAGGCATTTAATGTTCAAGCAAAAACAGGTGATTTTTGACAAAAGAGATAACACCCCCCCATTACGTCATGCTTCAGAAAGGTGAAAAATGGTCCGTTTTCAAATGTTTTATTTTTGAACGTCAGTTCACATTTGTAGCTAGATCATCAGTTTTAGAGCTAAAATTAGCATGTTTAAAGTGATTTTCATGCTTCTAGGGGCCCGGGAAGTGAATTAAATACCATTTGGAGGCATTTAATGTTCAAGCAAAAACAGGTGATTTTTGACAAAAGAGATAACACCCCCCATTATGTCATGCTGCAGAAAGGTAAAAAATGGTCCGTTTTCAAATGTTTTATTTTTGAACGTCAGTTCACATTTGTAGGTAGATCATCAGTTTTAGAGCTAAAATTAGCATGTTTAAAGTGATTTTCATGCTTCCAGGGGCCCAAAACACAGGATTTGTGGAATGGTTAAAAGTGCATGAAAATGGCCAATTTACTCACTCTGAGGTCTCAAAAAGTGTTTCTTCACCCCGGGAAGTGAATTAAATACCATTTGGAGGCATTTAATGTTCAAGCAAAAACAGGTGATTTTTGACAAAAGAGATAACACCCCCCCATTACGTCATGCTTCAGAAAGGTAAAAAATGGTCCGTTTTCAAATGTTTTATTTTTGAACGTCAGTTCACATTTGTAGGTAGATCATCAGTTTTAGAGCTAACATTAGCATGTTTAAAGTGATTTTCATGCTTCTAGGGGCCCGGGAAGTGAATTAAATACCATTTGGAGGCATTTAATGTTCAAGCAAAAACAGGTGATTTTTGACAAAAGAGATAACACCCCCCATTACGTCATGCTGCAGAAAGGTGAAAAATGGTCCGTTTTCAAATGTTTTATTTTTTAACGTCAGTTCACATTTGTAGGTAGATCATCAGTTTTAGAGCTATAATTAGCATGTTTAAAGTGATTTTCATGCTTCCAGGGGCCCAAAACACAAGATTTGTGGAATGGTTAAAAGTGCATGAAAATGGCCAATTTACTCACTCTGAGGTCCCAAAAAGTGTTTCTTCACCCCGGGAAGTGAATTAAATACCATTTGGAGGCATTTAATGTTCAAGCAAAAACAGATGATTTTTGACAAAAGAGATAACACCCCCCCATTACGTCATGCTGCAGAAAGGTGAAAAATGGTCCGTTTTCAAATGTTTTATTTTTTAACGTCAGTTCACATTTGTAGGTAGATCATCAGTTTTAGAGCTAAAATTAGCATGTTTAAAGTGATTTTCATGCTTCCAGGGGCCCGGGAAGTGAATTAAATACCATTTGGAGGCATTTAATGTTCAAGCAAAAACAGGTGATTTTTGACAAAAGAGATAACACCCCCCCATTACGTCATGCTGCAGAAAGGTGAAAAATGGTCCGTTTTCAAATGTTTTATTTGTTAACGTCAGTTCACATTTGTAGGTAGATCATCAGTTTTAGAGCTAAAATTAGCATGTTTAAAGTGATTTTCATGCTTCCAGGGGCCCAAAACACAAGATTTGTGGAATGGTTAAAAGTGCATGAAAATGGCCAATTTACTCACTCTGAGGTCTCAAAAAGTGTTTCTTCACCCCGGGAAGTGAATTAAATACCATTTGGAGGCATTTAATGTTCAAGCAAAAACAGGTGATTTTTGACAAAAGAGATAACACCCCCCCATTACGTCATGCTTCAGAAAGGTGAAAAATGGTCCGTTTTCAAATGTTTTATTTTTGAACGTCAGTTCACATTTGTAGCTAGATCATCAGTTTTAGAGCTAAAATTAGCATGTTTAAAGTGATTTTCATGCTTCTAGGGGCCCGGGAAGTGAATTAAATACCATTTGGAGGCATTTAATGTTCAAGCAAAAACAGGTGATTTTTGACAAAAGAGATAACAACCCCCCATTACGTCATGCTGCAGAAAGGTGAAAAATGGTCCGTTTTCAAATGTTTTATTTTTTAACGTCAGTTCACATTTGTAGGTAGATCATCAGTTTTAGAGCTAAAATTAGCATGTTTAAAGTGATTTTCATGCTTCCAGGGGCCCAAAACACAAGATTTGTGGAATGGTTAAAAGTGCATGAAAATGGCCAATTTACTCACTCTGAGGTCTCAAAAAGTGTTTCTTCACCCCGGGAAGTGAATTAAATACCATTTGGAGGCATTTAATGTTCAAGCAAAAACAGGTGATTTTTGACAAAAGAGATAACACCCCCCCATTACGTCATGCTTCAGAAAGGTGAAAAATTGTCCGTTTTCAAATGTTTTATTTTTGAAAGTCAGTTCACATTTGTAGGTAGATCATCAGTTTTAGAGCTAAAATTAGCATGTTTAAAGTGATTTTCACGCTTCCAGGGGCCCAAAACACAAGATTTGTGGAATGGTTAAAAGTGCATGAAAATGGCCAATTTACTCACTCTGAGGTCTCAAAAAGTGTTTCTTCACCCCGGGAAATGAATTAAATACCATTTGGAGGCATTTAATGTTCAAGCAAAAACAGGTGATTTTTGACAAAAGCGATAACAACCCCCCATTACGTCATGCTGCAGAAAGGTGAAAAATGGTCCGTTTTCAAATGTTTTATTTTTGAACGTTAGTTCACATTTGTAGGTCGATCATCAGTTTTAGAGCTAAAATTAGCATGTTTAAAGTGATTTTCATGCTTCCAGGGGCCCAAAACACAAGATTTGTGGAATGGTTAAAAGTGCATGAAAATGGCCAATTTACTCACTCTGAGG
The DNA here is from genome assembly GCF_964261635.1 of Lissotriton helveticus. NCBI lineage: Eukaryota > Metazoa > Chordata > Amphibia > Caudata > Salamandridae > Lissotriton > Lissotriton helveticus. The sequence continues at coordinate 153,868 of NW_027611969.1, forward strand.
TCTCAAAAAGTGTTTCTTCACCCCGGGAAGTGAATTAAATACCATTTGGAGGCATTTCATGTTCAAGCAAAAACAGGTGATTTTTGACAAAAGAGATAACACCCCCCCATTACGGCATTCTTCAGAAAGGTGAAAAATTGTCCGTTTTCAAATGTTTTATTTTTAAAAGTCAGTTCACATTTGTGGGTAGATCATCAGTTTTAGAGCTAAAATTAGCATGTTTAAAGTGATTTTCATGCTTCCAGGGGCCCGGGAAGTGAATTAAATACCATTTGGAGGCATTTAATGTTCAAGCAAAAACAGGTGATTTTTGACAAAAGAGATAACACCCCCCCAATACGTCATGCTGCAGAAAGGTGAAAAATGGTCCGTTTTCAAATGTTTTATTTTTTAACGTCAGTTCACATTTGTAGGTAGATCATCAGTTTTAGAGCTAAAATTAGCATGTTTAAAGTGATTTTCATGCTTCCAGGGGCCCAAAACACAAGATTTGTGGAATGGTTAAAAGTGCATGAAAATGGCCAATTTAATCACTCTGAGGTCTCAAAAAGTGTTTCTTCACCCCGGGAAATGAATTAAATACCATTTGGAGGCATTTAATGTTCAAGCAAAAACAGGTGATTTTTGACAAAAGAGATAACACCCCCCATTACGTCATGCTGCAGAAAGGTGAAAAATGGTCCGTTTTCAAATGTTTTCTTTTTTAACGTCAGTTCACATTTGTAGGTAGATCATCAGTTTTAGAGCTAAAATTAGCATGTTTAAAGTGATTTTTATGCTTCTAGGGGCCCGGGAAGTGAATTAAATACCATTTGAAGGCATTTAATGTTCAAGCAAAAACAGGTGATTTTTCACAAAAGAGATAACACCCCCCATTACGTCATGCTGCAGAAAGGTGAAAAATGGTCCGTTTTCAAATGTTTTATTTTTTAACGTCAGTTCACATTTGTAGGTAGATCATCAGTTTTAGAGCTAAAATTAGCATGTTTAAAGTGATTTTCATGCTTCCAGGGGCCCAAAACACAAGATTTGTGGAATGGTTAAAAGTGCATGAAAATGGCCAATTTACTCACTCTGAGGTCTCAAAAAGTGTTTCTTCACCCCGGGAAATGAATTAAATACCATTTGGAGGCATTTAATGTTCAAGCAAAAACAGGTGATTTTTGACAAAAGAGATAACACCCCCCATTACGTCATGCTGCAGAAAGGTGAAAAATGGTCCGTTTTCAAATGTTTTATTTTTTAACGTCAGTTTACATTTGTAGGTAGATCATCAGTTTTAGAGCTAAAATTAGCATGTTTAAAGTGATTTTCATGCTTCCAGGGGCCCAAAACACAAGATTTGTGGAATGGTTAAAAGTGCATGAAAATGGCCAATTTACTCACTCTGAGGTCTCAAAAAGTGTTTCTTCACCCCGGGAAGTGAATTAAATACCATTTGGAGGCATTTAATGTTCAAGCAAAAACAGGTGATTTTTGACAAAAGAGATAACACCCCCCCATTACGTCATGCTTCAGAAAGGTAAAAAATGGTCCGTTTTCAAATGTTTTATTTTTGAACGTCAGTTCACATTTGTAGGTAGATCATCAGTTTTAGAGCTAAAATTAGCATGTTTAAAGTGATTTTCATGCTTCCAGGGGCCCAAAACACAGGATTTGTGGAATGGTTAAAAGTGCTTGAAAATGGCCAATTTACTCACTCTGAGGTCTCAAAAAGTGTTTCTTCACCCCGGGAAGTGAATTAAATACCATTTGGAGGCATTTAATGTTCAAGCAAAAACAGGTGATTTTTGACAAAAGAGATAACACCCCCCCATTACGTCATGCTTCAGAAAGGTAAAAAATGGTCCGTTTTCAAATGTTTTATTTTTGAACGTCAGTTCACATTTGTAGGTAGATCATCAGTTTTAGAGCTAAAATTAGCATGTTTAAAGTGATTTTCATGCTTCTAGGGGCCCGGGAAGTGAATTAAATACCATTTGGAGGCATTTAATGTTCAAGCAAAAACAGGTGATTTTTGACAAAAGAGATAACACCCCCCATTACGTCATGCTGCAGAAAGGTGAAAAATGGTCCGTTTTCAAATGTTTTATTTTTTAACGTCAGTTCACATTTGTAGGTAGATCATCAGTTTTAGAGCTATAATTAGCATGTTTAAAGTGATTTTCATGCTTCCAGGGGCCCAAAACACAAGATTTGTGGAATGGTTAAAAGTGCATGAAAATGGCCAATTTACTCACTCTGAGGTCTCAAAAAGTGTTTCTTCACCCCGGGAAGTGAATTAAATACCATTTGGAGGCATTTAATGTTCAAGCAAAAACAGGTGATGTTTGACAAAAGAGATAACACCCCCCCATTACGTCATGCTGCAGAAAGGTGAAAAATGGTCAGTTTTCAAATGTTTTATTTTTTAACGTCAGTTCACATTTGTAGGTAGATCATCAGTTTTAGAGCTAAAATTTGCATGTTTAAAGTGATTTTCATGCTTCCAGGGGCCCGGGAAGTGAATTAAATACCATTTGGAGGCATTTAATGTTCAAGCAAAAACAGGTGATTTTTGACAAAAGAGATAACACCCCCCCATTACGTCATGCTGCAGAAAGGTGAAAAATGGTCCGTTTTCAAATGTTTTATTTGTTAACGTCAGTTCACATTTGTAGGTAGATCATCAGTTTTAGAGCTAAAATTAGCATGTTTAAAGTGATTTTCATGCTTCCAGGGGCCCAAAACACAAGATTTGTGGAATGGTTAAAAGTGCATGAAAATGGCCAATTTACTCACTCTGAGGTCTCAAAAAGTGTTTCTTCACCCCGGGAAGTGAATTAAATACCATTTGGAGGCATTTAATGTTCAAGCAAAAACAGGTGATTTTTGACAAAAGAGATAACACCCCCCCATTACGTCATGCTTCAGAAAGGTGAAAAATGGTCCGTTTTCAAATGTTTTATTTTTGAACGTCAGTTCACATTTGTAGGTAGATCATCTGTTTTAGAGCTAAAATTAGCATGTTTAAAGTGATTTTCATGCTTCTAGGGGCCCGGGAAGTGAATTAAATACCATTTGGAGGCATTTAATGTTCAAGCAAAAACAGGTGATTTTTGAGAAAAGAGATAACAACCCCCCATTACGTCATGCTGCAGAAAGGTGAAAAATGGTCCGTTTTCAAATGTTTTATTTTTTAACGTCAGTTCACATTTGTAGGTAGATCATCAGTTTTAGAGCTAAAATTAGCATGTTTAAAGTGATTTTCATGCTTCCAGGGGCCCAAAACACAAGATTTGTGGAATGGTTAAAAGTGCATGAAAATGGCCAATTTACTCGCTCTGAGGTCTCAAAAAGTGTTTCTTCACCCCGGGAAGTGAATTAAATACCATTTGGAGGCATTTAATGTTCAAGCAAAAACAGGTGATTTTTGACAAAAGAGATAACACCCCCCCATTACGTCATGCTGCAGAAAGGTGAAAAATGGTCCGTTTTCAAATGTTTTATTTTTTAACGTCAGTTCACATTTGTAGGTAGATCATCAGTTTTAGAGCTAAAATTAGCATGTTTAAAGTGATTTTCATGCTTCCAGGGGCCCAAAACACAAGATTTGTGGAATGGTTAAAAGTGCATGAAAATGGCCAATTTACTCACTCTGAGGTCTCAAAAAGTGTTTCTTCACCCCGGGAAGTGAATTAAATACCATTTGGAGGCATTTAATGTTCAAGCAAAAACAGGTGATTTTTGACAAAAGAGATAACACCCCCCCATTACGGCATGCTTCAGAAAGGTGAAAAATTGTCCGTTTTCAAATGTTTTATTTTTAAAAGTCAGTTCACATTTGTAGGTAGATCATCAGTTTTAGAGCTAAAATTAGCATGTTTAAAGTGATTTTCATGCTTCCAGGGGCCCGGGAAGTGAATTAAATACCATTTGGAGGCATTTAATGTTCAAGCAAAAACAGGTGATTTTTGACAAAAGAGATAACACCCCCCCATTACGTCATGCTGCAGAAAGGTGAAAAATGGTCCGTTTTCAAATGTTTTATTTTTTAACGTCAGTTCACATTTGTAGGTAGATCATCAGTTTTAGAGCTAAAATTAGCATGTTTAAAGTGATTTTCACGCTTCCAGGGGCCCAAAACACAAGATTTGTGGAATGGTTAAAAGTGCATGAAAATGGCCAATTTACTCACTCTGAGGTCTCAAAAAGTGTTTCTTCACCCCGGGAAATGAATTAAATACCATTTGGAGGCATTTAATGTTCAAGCAAAAACAGGTGATTTTTGACAAAAGAGATAACACCCCCCCATTACGTCATGCTTCAGAAAGGTGAAAAATGGTCCGATTTCAAATGTTTTATTTTTTAACGTCAGTTCACATTTGTAGGTAGATCATCAGTTTTAGAGCTAAAATTAGCATGTTTAAATTGATTTTCATGCTTCCAGGGGCCCAAAACACAAGATTTGTGGAATGGTTAAAAGTGCATGAAAATGGCCAATTTACTCACTCTGAGGTCTCAAAAAGTGTTTCTTCACCCCGGGAAGTGAATTAAATACCATTTGAAGGCATTTAATGTTCAAGCAAAAACAGGTGATTTTTGACAAAAGAGATAACACCCCCCCATTACGTCATGCTTCAGAAAGGTGAAAAATGGTCCGTTTTCAAATGTTTTATTTTTGAACGTTAGTTCACATTTGCAGGTAGATCATCAGTTTTAGAGCTAAAATTAGCATGTTTAAAGTGATTTTCATGCTTCCAGGGGCCCAAAACACAAGATTTGTGGAATGGTTAAAAGTGCATGAAAATGGCCAATTTACTCACTCCGAGGTCTCAAAAAGTGTTTCTTCACCCCGGGAAGTGAATTAAATACCATTTGGAGGCATTTAATGTTCAAGCAAAAACAGGTGATTTTTGACAAAAGAGATAACACCCCCCCATTACGTCATGCTGCAGAAAGGTGAAAAATGGTCCGTTTTCAAATGTTTTATTTTTTAACGTCAGTTCACATTTGTAGGTAGATCATCAGTTTTAGAGCTAAAATTAGCATGTTTAAAGTGATTTTCATGCTTCCAGGGGCCCAAAACACAAGATTTGTGGAATGGTTAAAAGTGCATGAAAATGGCCAATTTACTCACTCTGAGGTCTCAAAAAGTGTTTCTTCACCCCGGGAAGTGAATTAAATACCATTTGGAGGCATTTAATGTTCAAGCAAAAACAAGTGATTTTTGACAAAAGAGATAACACCCCCCCATTACGGCATGCTTCAGAAAGGTGAAAAATTGTCCGTTTTCAAATGTTTTATTTTTAAAAGTCAGTTCACATTTGTAGGTAGATCATCAGTTTTAGAGCTAAAATTAGCATGTTTAAAGTGATTTTCATGCTTCTAGGGGCCCGGGAAGTGAATTAAATACCATTTGGAGGCATTTAATGTTCAAGCAAAAACAGGTGATTTTTGACAAAAGAGATAACAACCCCCCATTACGTCATGCTGCAGAAAGGTGAAAAATGGTCCGTTTTCAAATGTTTTATTTTTTAACGTCAGTTCACATTTGTAGGTAGATCATCAGTTTTAGAGCTAAAATTAGCATGTTTAAAGTGATTTTCATGCTTCCAGGGGCCCAAAACACAAGATTTGTGGAATGGTTAAAAGTGCATGAAAATGGCCAATTTACTCACTCTGAGGTCTCAAAAAGTGTTTCTTCACCCCGGGAAGTGAATTAAATACCATTTGGAGGCATTTAATGTTCAAGCAAAAACAGGTGATTTTTGACAAAAGAGATAACACCCCCCCATTACGTCATGCTTCAGAAAGGTAAAAAATGGTCCGTTTTCAAATGTTTTATTTTTGAACGTCAGTTCACATTTGTAGGTAGATCATCAGTTTTAGAGCTAAAATTAGCATGTTTAAAGTGATTTTCATGCTTCCAGGGGCCCAAAACACAGGATTTGTGGAATGGTTAAAAGTGCATGAAAATGGCCAATTTACTCACTCTGAGGTCTCAAAAAGTGTTTCTTCACCCCGGGAAGTGAATTAAATACCATTTGGAGGCATTTAATGTTCAAGCAAAAACAGGTGATTTTTGACAAAAGAGATAACACCCCCCCATTACGTCATGCTTCAGAAAGGTAAAAAATGGTCCGTTTTCAAATGTTTTATTTTTGAACGTCAGTTCACATTTGTAGGTAGATCATCAGTTTTAGAGCTAAAATTAGCATGTTTAAAGTGATTTTCATGCTTCTAGGGGCCCGGGAAGTGAATTAAATACCATTTGGAGGCATTTAATGTTCAAGCAAAAACAGGTGATTTTTGACAAAAGAGATAACACCCCCCATTACGTCATGCTGCAGAAAGGTGAAAAATGGTCCGTTTTCAAATGTTTTATTTTTTAACGTCAGTTCACATTTGTAGGTAGATCATCAGTTTTAGAGCTATAATTAGCATGTTTAAAGTGATTTTCATGCTTCCAGGGGCCCAAAACACAAGATTTGTGGAATGGTCAAAAGTGCATTAAAATGGCCAATTTACTCACTCTGAGGTCTCAAAAAGTGTTTCTTCGCCCCGGGAAGTGAATTAAATACCATTTGGAGGCATTTAATGTTCAAGCAAAAACAGGTGATTTTTGACAAAAGAGATAACACCCCCCCATTACGTCATGCTGCAGAAAGGTGAAAAATGGTCAGTTTTCAAATGTTTTATTTTTTAACGTCAGTTCACATTTGTAGGTAGATCATCAGTTTTAGAGCTAAAATGTGCATGTTTAAAGTGATTTTCATGCTTCCAGGGGCCCGGGAAGTGAATTAAATACCATTTGGAGGCATTTAATGTTCAAGCAAAAACAGGTGATTTTTGACAAAAGAGATAACACCCCCCCATTACGTCATGCTGCAGAAAGGTGAAAAATGGTCCGTTTTCAAATGTTTTATTTGTTAACGTCAGTTCACATTTGTAGGTAGATCATCAGTTTTAGAGCTAAAATTAGCATGTTTAAAGTGATTTTCATGCTTCCAGGGGCCCAAAACACAAGATTTGTGGAATGGTTAAAAGTGCATGAAAATGGCCAATTTACTCACTCTGAGGTCTCAAAAAGTGTTTCTTCACCCCGGGAAGTGAATTAAATACCATTTGGAGGCATTTAATGTTCAAGCAAAAACAGGTGATTTTTGACAAAAGAGATAACACCCCCCCATTACGTCATGCTTCAGAAAGGTGAAAAATGGTCCGTTTTCAAATGTTTTATTTTTGAACGTCAGTTCACATTTGTAGGTAGATCATCTGTTTTAGAGCTAAAATTAGCATGTTTAAAGTGATTTTCATGCTTCTAGGGGCCCGGGAAGTGAATTAAATACCATTTGGAGGCTTTTAATGTTCAAGCAAAAACAGGTGATTTTTGACAAAAGAGATAACACCCCCCCATTACGTCATGCTGCAGAAAGGTGAAAAATGGTCCGTTTTCAAATGTTTTATTTTTTAACGTCAGTTCACATTTGTAGGTAGATCATCAGTTTTAGAGCTAAAATTAGCATGTTTAAAGTGATTTTCACGCTTCCAGGGGCCCAAAACACAAGATTTGTGGAATGGTTAAAAGTGCATGAAAATGGCCAATTTACTCACTCTGAGGTCTCAAAAAGTGTTTCTTCACCCCGGGAAGTGAATTAAATACCATTTGGAGGCATTTAATGTTCAAGCAAAAACAGGTGATTTTTGACAAAAGAGATAACACCCCCCCATTACGTCATGCTTCAGAAAGGTGAAAAATGGTCCGTTTTCAAATGTTTTATTTTTTAACGTCAGTTCACATTTGTAGGTAGATCATCAGTTTTAGAGCTAAAATTAGCATGTTTAAATTGATTTTCATGCTTCCAGGGGCCCAAAACACAAGATTTGTGGAATGGTTAAAAGTGCATGAAAATGGCCAATTTACTCACTCTGAGGTCTCAAAAAGTGTTTCTTCACCCCGGGAAGTGAATTAAATACCATTTGAAGGCATTTAATGTTCAAGCAAAAACAGGTGATTTTTGACAAAAGAGATAACACCCCCCCATTACGTCATGCTTCAGAAAGGTGAAAAATGGTCCGTTTTCAAATGTTTTATTTTTGAACGTTAGTTCACATTTGCAGGTAGATCATCAGTTTTAGAGCTAAAATTAGCATGTTTAAAGTGATTTTCATGCTTCCAGGGGCCCAAAACACAAGATTTGTGGAATGGTTAAAAGTGCATGAAAATGGCCAATTTACTCACTCCGAGGTCTCAAAAAGTGTTTCTTCACCCCGGGAAGTGAATTAAATACCATTTGGAGGCATTTAATGTTCAAGCAAAAACAGGTGATTTTTGACAAAAGAGATAACACCCCCCCATTACGTCATGCTGCAGAAAGGTGAAAAATGGTCCGTTTTCAAATGTTTTATTTTTTAACGTCAGTTCACATTTGTAGGTAGATCATCAGTTTTAGAGCTAAAATTAGCATGTTTAAAGTGATTTTCATGCTTCCAGGGGCCCAAAACACAAGATTTGTGGAATGGTTAAAAGTGCATGAAAATGGCCAATTTACTCACTCTGAGGTCTCAAAAAGTGTTTCTTCACCCCGGGAAGTGAATTAAATACCATTTGGAGGCATTTAATGTTCAAGCAAAAACAGGTGATTTTTGACAAAAGAGATAACACCCCCCCATTACGGCATGCTTCAGAAAGGTGAAAAATTGTCCGTTTTCAAATGTTTTATTTTTAAAAGTCAGTTCACATTTGTAGGTAGATCATCAGTTTTAGAGCTAAAATTAGCATGTTTAAAGTGATTTTCATGCTTCTAGGGGCCCGGGAAGTGAATTAAATACCATTTGGAGGCATTTAATGTTCAAGCAAAAACAGGTGATTTTTGACAAGAGATAACAACCCCCCATTACGTCATGCTGCAGAAAGGTGAAAAATGGTCCGTTTTCAAATGTTTTATTTTTTAACGTCAGTTCACATTTGTAGGTAGATCATCAGTTTTAGAGCTAAAATTAGCATGTTTAAAGTGATTTTCATGCTTCCAGGGGCCCAAAACACAAGATTTGTGGAATGGTTAAAAGTGCATGAAAATGGCCAATTTACTCACTCTGAGGTCTCAAAAAGTGTTTCTTCACCCCGGGAAGTGAATTAATTACCATTTGGAGGCATTTAATGTTCAAGCAAAAACAGGTGATTTTTGACAAAAGAGATAACACCCCCCCATTACGTCATGCTGCAGAAAGGTGAAAAATGGTCCGTTTTCAAATGTTTTATTTTTTAACGTCAGTTCACATTTGTAGGTAGATCATCAGTTTTAGAGCTAAAATTAGCATGTTTAAAGTGATTTTCATGCTTCCAGGGGCCCAAAACACAAGATTTGTGGAATGGTTAAAAGTGCATGAAAATGGCCAATTTACTCACTCTGAGGTCTCAAAAAGTGTTTCTTCACCCCGGGAAGTGAATTAAATACCATTTGGAGGCATTTAATGTTCAAGCAAAAACAGGTGATTTTTGACAAAAGAGATAACACCCCCCCATTACGGCATGCTTCAGAAAGGTGAAAAATTGTCCGTTTTCAAATGTTTTATTTTTAAAAGTCAGTTCACATTTGTAGGTAGATCATCAGTTTTAGAGCTAAAATTAGCATGTTTAAAGTGATTTTCATGCTTCCAGGGGCCCGGGAAGTGAATTAAATACCATTTGGAGGCATTTAATGTTCAAGCAAAAACAGGTGATTTTTGACAAAAGAGATAACACCCCCCCATTACGTCATGCTTCAGAAAGGTAAAAAATGGTCCGTTTTCAAATGTTTTATTTTTGAACGTCAGTTCACATTTGTAGGTAGATCATCAGTTTTAGAGCTAAAATTAGCATGTTTAAAGTGATTTTCATGCTTCCAGGGGCCCAAAACACAGGATTTGTGGAATGGTTAAAAGTGCATGAAAATGGCCAATTTACTCACTCTGAGGTCTCAAAAAGTGTTTCTTCACCCAGGGAAGTGAATTAAATACCATTTGGAGGCATTTAATGTTCAAGCAAAAACAGGTGATTTTTGACAAAAGAGATAACACCCCCCCATTACGTCATGCTTCAGAAAGGTAAAAAATGGTCCGTTTTCAAATGTTTTATTTTTGAACGTCAGTTCACATTTGTAGGTAGATCATCAGTTTTAGAGCTAAAATTAGCATGTTTAAAGTGATTTTCATGCTTCTAGGGGCCCGGGAAGTGAATTAAATACCATTTGGAGGCATTTAATGTTCAAGCAAAAACAGGTGATTTTTGACAAAAGAGATAACACCCCCCATTACGTCATGCTGCAGAAAGGTGAAAAATGGTCCGTTTTCAAATGTTTTATTTTTTAACGTCAGTTCACATTTGTAGGTAGATCATCAGTTTTAGAGCTATAATTAGCATGTTTAAAGTGATTTTCATGCTTCCAGGGGCCCAAAACACAAGATTTGTGGAATGGTTAAAAGTGCATGAAAATGGCCAATTTACTCACTCTGAGGTCTCAAAAAGTGTTTCTTCACCCCGGGAAGTGAATTAAATACCATTTGGAGGCATTTAATGTTCAAGCAAAAACAGGTGATTTTTGACAAAAGAGATAACACCCCCCCATTACGTCATGCTGCAGAAAGGTGAAAAATGGTCAGTTTTCAAATGTTTTATTTTTTAACGTCAGTTCACATTTGTAGGTAGATCATCAGTTTTAGAGCTAAAATTTGCATGTTTAAAGTGATTTTCATGCTTCCAGGGGCCCGGGAAGTGAATTAAATACCATTTGGAGGCATTTAATGTTCAAGCAAAAACAGGTGATTTTTGACAAAAGAGATAACACCCCCCCATTACGTCATGCTGCAGAAAGGTGAAAAATGGTCCGTTTTCAAATGTTTTATTTGTTAACGTCAGTTCACATTTGTAGGTAGATCATCAGTTTTAGAGCTAAAATTAGCATGTTTAAAGTGATTTTCATGCTTCCAGGGGCCCAAAACACAAGATTTGTGGAATGGTTAAAAGTGCATGAAAATGGCCAATTTACTCACTCTGAGGTCTCAAAAAGTGTTTCTTCACCCCGGGAAGTGAATTAAATACCATTTGGAGGCATTTAATGTTCAAGCAAAAACAGGTGATTTTTGACAAAAGAGATAACACCCCCCCATTACGTCATGCTTCAGAAAGGTGAAAAATGGTCCGTTTTCAAATGTTTTATTTTTGAACGTCAGTTCACATTTGTAGGTAGATCATCTGTTTTAGAGCTAAAATTAGCATGTTTAAAGTGATTTTCATGCTTCTAGGGGCCCGGGAAGTGAATTAAATACCATTTGGAGGCATTTAATGTTCAAGCAAAAACAGGTGATTTTTGACAAAAGAGATAACAACCCCCCATTACGTCATGCTGCAGAAAGGTGAAAAATGGTCCGTTTTCAAATGTTTTATTTTTTAACGTCAGTTCACATTTGTAGGTAGATCATCAGTTTTAGAGCTAAAATTAGCATGTTTAAAGTGATTTTCATGCTTCCAGGGGCCCAAAACACAAGATTTGTGGAATGGTTAAAAGTGCATGAAAATGGCCAATTTACTCGCTCTGAGGTCTCAAAAGTGTTTCTTCACCCCGGGAAGTGAATTAAATACCATTTGGAGGCATTTAATGTTCAAGCAAAAACAGGTGATTTTTGACAAAAGAGATAACACCCCCCCATTACGTCATGCTGCAGAAAGGTGAAAAATGGTCCGTTTTCAAATGTTTTATTTTTTAACGTCAGTTCACATTTGTAGGTAGATCATCAGTTTTAGAGCTAAAATTAGCATGTTTAAAGTGATTTTCATGCTTCCAGGGGCCCAAAACACAAGATTTGTGGAATGGTTAAAAGTGCATGAAAATGGCCAATTTACTCACTCTGAGGTCTCAAAAAGTGTTTCTTCACCCCGGGAAGTGAATTAAATACCATTTGGAGGCATTTAATGTTCAAGCAAAAACAGGTGATTTTTGACAAAAGAGATAACACCCCCCCATTACGGCATGCTTCAGAAAGGTGAAAAATTGTCCGTTTTCAAATGTTTTATTTTTAAAAGTCAGTTCACATTTGTAGGTAGATCATCAGTTTTAGAGCTAAAATTAGCATGTTTAAAGTGATTTTCATGCTTCCAGGGGCCCGGGAAGTGAATTAAATACCATTTGGAGGCATTTAATGTTCAAGCAAAAACAGGTGATTTTTGACAAAAGAGATAACACCCCCCCATTACGTCATGCTGCAGAAAGGTGAAAAATGGTCCGTTTTCAAATGTTTTATTTTTTAACGTCAGTTCACATTTGTAGGTAGATCATCAGTTTTAGAGCTAAAATTAGCATGTTTAAAGTGATTTTCACGCTTCCAGGGGCCCAAAACACAAGATTTGTGGAATGGTTAAAAGTGCATGAAAATGGCCAATTTACTCACTCTGAGGTCTCAAAAAGTGTTTCTTCACCCCGGGAAATGAATTAAATACCATTTGGAGGCATTTAATGTTCAAGCAAAAACAGGTGATTTTTGACAAAAGAGATAACACCCCCCCATTACGTCATGCTTCAGAAAGGTGAAAAATGGTCCGATTTCAAATGTTTTATTTTTTAACGTCAGTTCACATTTGTAGGTAGATCATCAGTTTTAGAGCTAAAATTAGCATGTTTAAATTGATTTTCATGCTTCCAGGGGCCCAAAACACAAGATTTGTGGAATGGTTAAAAGTGCATGAAAATGGCCAATTTACTCACTCTGAGGTCTCAAAAAGTGTTTCTTCACCCCGGGAAGTGAATTAAATACCATTTGAAGGCATTTAATGTTCAAGCAAAAACAGGTGATTTTTGACAAAAGAGATAACACCCCCCCATTACGTCATGCTTCAGAAAGGTGAAAAATGGTCCGTTTTCAAATGTTTTATTTTTGAACGTTAGTTCACATTTGCAGGTAGATCATCAGTTTTAGAGCTAAAATTAGCATGTTTAAAGTGATTTTCATGCTTCCAGGGGCCCAAAACACAAGATTTGTGGAATGGTTAAAAGTGCATGAAAATGGCCAATTTACTCACTCCGAGGTCTCAAAAAGTGTTTCTTCACCCCGGGAAGTGAATTAAATACCATTTGGAGGCATTTAATGTTCAAGCAAAAACAGGTGATTTTTGACAAAAGAGATAACACCCCCCCATTACGTCATGCTGCAGAAAGGTGAAAAATGGTCCGTTTTCAAATGTTTTATTTTTTAACGTCAGTTCACATTTGTAGGTAGATCATCAGTTTTAGAGCTAAAATTAGCATGTTTAAAGTGATTTTCATGCTTCCAGGGGCCCAAAACACAAGATTTGTGGAATGGTTAAAAGTGCATGAAAATGGCCAATTTACTCACTCTGAGGTCTCAAAAAGTGTTTCTTCACCCCGGGAAGTGAATTAAATACCATTTGGAGGCATTTAATGTTCAAGCAAAAACAAGTGATTTTTGACAAAAGAGATAACACCCCCCCATTACGGCATGCTTCAGAAAGGTGAAAAATTGTCCGTTTTCAAATGTTTTATTTTTAAAAGTCAGTTCACATTTGTAGGTAGATCATCAGTTTTAGAGCTAAAATTAGCATGTTTAAAGTGATTTTCATGCTTCTAGGGGCCCGGGAAGTGAATTAAATACCATTTGGAGGCATTTAATGTTCAAGCAAAAACAGGTGATTTTTGACAAAAGAGATAACAACCCCCCATTACGTCATGCTGCAGAAAGGTGAAAAATGGTCCGTTTTCAAATGTTTTATTTTTTAACGTCAGTTCACATTTGTAGGTAGATCATCAGTTTTAGAGCTAAAATTAGCATGTTTAAAGTGATTTTCATGCTTCCAGGGGCCCAAAACACAAGATTTGTGGAATGGTTAAAAGTGCATGAAAATGGCCAATTTACTCACTCTGAGGTCTCAAAAAGTGTTTCTTCACCACGGGAAGTGAATTAAATACCATTTGGAGGCATTTAATGTTCAAGCAAAAACAGGTGATTTTTGACAAAAGAGATAACACCCCCCCATTACGTCATGCTGCAGAAAGGTGAAAAATGGGCAGTTTTCAAATGTTTTATTTTTTAACGTCAGTTCACATTTGTAGGTAGATCATCAGTTTTAGAGCTAAAATTAGCATGTTTAAAGTGATTTTCATGCTTCCAGGGGCCCAAAACACAAGATTTGTGGAATGGTTAAAAGTGCATGAAAATGGCCAATTTACTCACTCTGAGGTCTCAAAAAGTGTTTCTTCACCCCGGGAAGTGAATTAAATACCATTTGGAGGCATTTAATGTTCAAGCAAAAACAGGTGATTTTTGACAAAAGAGATAACACCCCCCCATTACGGCATGCTTCAGAAAGGTGAAAAATTGTCCGTTTTCAAATGTTTTATTTTTAAAAGTCAGTTCACATTTGTAGGTAGATCATCAGTTTTAGAGCTAAAATTAGCATGTTTAAAGTGATTTTCATGCTTCCAGGGGCCCGGGAAGTGAATTAAATACCATTTGGAGGCATTTAATGTTCAAGCAAAAACAGGTGATTTTTGACAAAAGAGATAACACCCCCCCATTACGTCATGCTGCAGAAAGGTGAAAAATGGTCCGTTTTCAAATGTTTTATTTTTTAACGTCAGTTCACATTTGTAGGTAGATCATCAGTTTTAGAGCTAAAATTAGCATGTTTAAAGTGATTTTCATGCTTCCAGGGGCCCAAAACACAAGATTTGTGGAATGGTTAAAAGTGCATGAAAATGGCCAATTTACTCACTCTGAGGTCTCAAAAAGTGTTTCTTCACCCCGGGAAGTGAATTAAATACCATTTGGAGGCATTTAATGTTCAAGCAAAAACAGGTGATTTTTGACAAAAGAGATAACACCCCCCCATTACGTCATGCTTCAGAAAGGTAAAAAATGGTCCGTTTTCAAATGTTTTATTTTTGAACGTCAGTTCACATTTGTAGGTAGATCATCAGTTTTAGAGCTAAAATTAGCATGTTTAAAGTGATTTTCATGCTTCCAGGGGCCCAAAACACAGGATTTGTGGAATGGTTAAAAGTGCATGAAAATGGCCAATTTACTCACTCTGAGGTCTCAAAAAGTGTTTCTTCACCCCGGGAAGTGAATTAAATACCATTTGGAGGCATTTAATGTTCAAGCAAAAACAGGTGATTTTTGACAAAAGAGATAACACCCCCCCATTACGTCATGCTTCAGAAAGGTAAAAAATGGTCCGTTTTCAAATGTTTTATTTTTGAACGTCAGTTCACATTTGTAGGTAGATCATCAGTTTTAAAGCTAAAATTAGCATGTTTAAAGTGATTTTCATGCTTCTAGGGGCCCGGGAAGTGAATTAAATACCATTTGGAGGCATTTAATGTTCAAGCAAAAACAGGTGATTTTTGACAAAAGAGATAACACCCCCCATTACGTCATGCTGCAGAAAGGTGAAAAATGGTCCGTTTTCAAATGTTTTATTTTTTAACGTCAGTTCACATTTGTAGGTAGATCATCAGTTTTAGAGCTATAATTAGCATGTTTAAAGTGATTTTCATGCTTCCAGGGGCCCAAAACACAAGATTTGTGGAATGGTCAAAAGTGCATGAAAATGGCCAATTTACTCACTCTGAGGTCTCAAAAAGTGTTTCTTCGCCCCGGGAAGTGAATTAAATACCATTTGGAGGCATTTAATGTTCAAGCAAAAACAGGTGATTTTTGACAAAAGAGATAACACCCCCCCATTACGTCATGCTGCAGAAAGGTGAAAAATGGTCAGTTTTCAAATGTTTTATTTTTTAACGTCAGTTCACATTTGTAGGTAGATCATCAGTTTTAGAGCTAAAATGTGCATGTTTAAAGTGATTTTCATGCTTCCAGGGGCCCGGGAAGTGAATTAAATACCATTTGGAGGCATTTAATGTTCAAGCAAAAACAGGTGATTTTTGACAAAAGAGATAACACCCCCCCATTACGTCATGCTGCAGAAAGGTGAAAAATGGTCCGTTTTCAAATGTTTTATTTGTTAACGTCAGTTCACATTTGTAGGTAGATCATCAGTTTTAGAGCTAAAATTAGCATGTTTAAAGTGATTTTCATGCTTCCAGGGGCCCAAAACACAAGATTTGTGGAATGGTTAAAAGTGCATGAAAATGGCCAATTTACTCACTCTGAGGTCTCAAAAAGTGTTTCTTCACCCCGGGAAGTGAATTAAATACCATTTGGAGGCATTTAATGTTCAAGCAAAAACAGGTGATTTTTGACAAAAGAGATAACACCCCCCCATTACGTCATGCTTCAGAAAGGTGAAAAATGGTCCGTTTTCAAATGTTTTATTTTTGAACGTCAGTTCACATTTGTAGGTAGATCATCTGTTTTAGAGCTAAAATTAGCATGTTTAAAGTGATTTTCATGCTTCTAGGGGCCCGGGAAGTGAATTAAATACCATTTGGAGGCATTTAATGTTCAAGCAAAAACAGGTGATTTTTGACAAAAGAGATAACACCCCCCCATTACGTCATGCTGCAGAAAGGTGAAAAATGGTCCGTTTTCAAATGTTTTATTTTTTAACGTCAGTTCACATTTGTAGGTAGATCATCAGTTTTAGAGCTAAAATTAGCATGTTTAAAGTGATTTTCACGCTTCCAGGGGCCCAAAACACAAGATTTGTGGAATGGTTAAAAGTGCATGAAAATGGCCAATTTACTCACTCTGAGGTCTCAAAAAGTGTTTCTTCACCCCGGGAAGTGAATTAAATACCATTTGGAGGCATTTAATGTTCAAGCAAAAACAGGTGATTTTTGACAAAAGAGATAACACCCCCCCATTACGTCATGCTTCAGAAAGGTGAAAAATGGTCCGTTTTCAAATGTTTTATTTTTTAACGTCAGTTCACATTTGTAGGTAGATCATCAGTTTTAGAGCTAAAATTAGCATGTTTAAATTGATTTTCATGCTTCCAGGGGCCCAAAACACAAGATTTGTGGAATGGTTAAAAGTGCATGAAAATGGCCAATTTACTCACTCTGAGGTCTCAAAAAGTGTTTCTTCACCCCGGGAAGTGAATTAAATACCATTTGAAGGCATTTAATGTTCAAGCAAAAACAGGTGATTTTTGACAAAAGAGATAACACCCCCCCATTACGTCATGCTTCAGAAAGGTGAAAAATGGTCCGTTTTCAAATGTTTTATTTTTGAACGTTAGTTCACATTTGCAGGTAGATCATCAGTTTTAGAGCTAAAATTAGCATGTTTAAAGTGATTTTCATGCTTCCAGGGGCCCAAAACACAAGATTTGTGGAATGGTTAAAAGTGCATGAAAATGGCCAATTTACTCACTCCGAGGTCTCAAAAAGTGTTTCTTCACCCCGGGAAGTGAATTAAATACCATTTGGAGGCATTTAATGTTCAAGCAAAAACAGGTGATTTTTGACAAAAGAGATAACACCCCCCCATTACGTCATGCTGCAGAAAGGTGAAAAATGGTCCGTTTTCAAATGTTTTATTTTTTAACGTCAGTTCACATTTGTAGGTAGATCATCAGTTTTAGAGCTAAAATTAGCATGTTTAAAGTGATTTTCATGCTTCCAGGGGCCCAAAACACAAGATTTGTGGAATGGTTAAAAGTGCATGAAAATGGCCAATTTACTCACTCTGAGGTCTCAAAAAGTGTTTCTTCACCCCGGGAAGTGAATTAAATACCATTTGGAGGCATTTAATGTTCAAGCAAAAACAGGTGATTTTTGACAAAAGAGATAACACCCCCCCATTACGGCATGCTTCAGAAAGGTGAAAAATTGTCCGTTTTCAAATGTTTTATTTTTAAAAGTCAGTTCACATTTGTAGGTAGATCATCAGTTTTAGAGCTAAAATTAGCATGTTTAAAGTGATTTTCATGCTTCTAGGGGCCCGGGAAGTGAATTAAATACCATTTGGAGGCATTTAATGTTCAAGCAAAAACAGGTGATTTTTGACAAGAGATAACAACCCCCCATTACGTCATGCTGCAGAAAGGTGAAAAATGGTCCGTTTTCAAATGTTTTATTTTTTAACGTCAGTTCACATTTGTAGGTAGATCATCAGTTTTAGAGCTAAAATTAGCATGTTTAAAGTGATTTTCATGCTTCCAGGGGCCCAAAACACAAGATTTGTGGAATGGTTAAAAGTGCATGAAAATGGCCAATTTACTCACTCCGAGGTCTCAAAAAGTGTTTCTTCACCCCGGGAAGTGAATTAAATACCATTTGGAGGCATTTAATGTTCAAGCAAAAACAGGTGATTTTTGACAAAAGAGATAACACCCCCCCATTACGTCATGCTGCAGAAAGGTGAAAAATGGTCCGTTTTCAAATGTTTTATTTTTTAACGTCAGTTCACATTTGTAGGTAGATCATCAGTTTTAGAGCTAAAATTAGCATGTTTAAAGTGATTTTCATGCTTCCAGGGGCCCAAAACACAAGATTTGTGGAATGGTTAAAAGTGCATGAAAATGGCCAATTTACTCACTCTGAGGTCTCAAAAAGTGTTTCTTCACCCCGGGAAGTGAATTAAATACCATTTGGAGGCATTTAATGTTCAAGCAAAAACAGGTGATTTTTGACAAAAGAGATAACACCCCCCCATTACGGCATGCTTCAGAAAGGTGAAAAATTGTCCGTTTTCAAATGTTTTATTTTTAAAAGTCAGTTCACATTTGTAGGTAGATCATCAGTTTTAGAGCTAAAATTAGCATGTTTAAAGTGATTTTCATGCTTCTAGGGGCCCGGGAAGTGAATTAAATACCATTTGGAGGCATTTAATGTTCAAGCAAAAACAGGTGATTTTTGACAAAAGAGATAACAACCCCCCATTACGTCATGCTGCAGAAAGGTGAAAAATGGTCCGTTTTCAAATGTTTTATTTTTTAACGTCAGTTCACATTTGTAGGTAGATCATCAGTTTTAGAGCTAAAATTAGCATGTTTAAAGTGATTTTCACGCTTCCAGGGGCCCAAAACACAAGATTTGTGGAATGGTTAAAAGTGCATGAAAATGGCCAATTTACTCACTCTGAGGTCTCAAAAAGTGTTTCTTCACCACGGGAAGTGAATTAAATACCATTTGGAGGCATTTAATGTTCAAGCAAAAACAGGTGATTTTTGACAAAAGAGATAACACCCCCCCATTACGTCATGCTGCAGAAAGGTGAAAAATGGTCAGTTTTCAAATGTTTTATTTTTTAACGTCAGTTCACATTTGTAGGTAGATCATCAGTTTTAGAGCTAAAATTAGCATGTTTAAAGTGATTTTCATGCTTCCAGGGGCCCAAAACACAAGATTTGTGGAATGGTTAAAAGTGCATGAAAATGGCCAATTTACTCACTCTGAGGTCTCAAAAAGTGTTTCTTCACCCCGGGAAGTGAATTAAATACCATTTGGAGGCATTTAATGTTCAAGCAAAAACAGGTGATTTTTGACAAAAGAGATAACACCCCCCCATTACGGCATGCTTCAGAAAGGTGAAAAATTGTCCGTTTTCAAATGTTTTATTTTTAAAAGTCATTTCACATTTGTAGGTAGATCATCAGTTTTAGAGCTAAAATTAGCATGTTTAAAGTGATTTTCATGCTTCCAGGGGCCCGGGAAGTGAATTAAATACCATTTGGAGGCATTTAGTGTTCAAGCAAAAACAGGTGATTTTTGACAAAAGAGATAACACCCCCCCATTACGTCATGCTGCAGAAAGGTGAAAAATGGTCCGTTTTCAAATGTTTTATTTTTTAACGTCAGTTCACATTTGTAGGTAGATCATCAGTTTTAGAGCTAAAATTAGCATGTTTAAAGTGATTTTCACGCTTCCAGGGGCCCAAAACACAAGATTTGTGGAATGGTTAAAAGTGCATGAAAATGGCCAATTTACTCACTCTGAGGTCTCAAAAAGTGTTTCTTCACCCCGGGAAGTGAATTAAATACCATTTGGAGGCATTTAATGTTCAAGCAAAAACAGGTGATTTTTGACAAAAGAGATAACACCCCCCCATTACGTCATGCTGCAGAAAGGTGAAAAATGGTCCGTTTTCAAATGTTTTATTTTTTAACGTCAGTTCACATTTGTAGGTAGATCATCAGTTTTAGAGCTAAAATTAGCATGTTTAAAGTGATTTTCATGCTTCCAGGGGCCCAAAACACAAGATTTGTGGAATGGTTAAAAGTGCATGAAAATGGCCAATTTACTCACTCTGAGGTCTCAAAAAGTGTTTCTTCACCCCGGGAAGTGAATTAAATACCATTTGGAGGCATTTAATGTTCAAGCAAAAACAGGTGATTTTTGACAAAAGAGATAACACCCCCCCATTACGGCATGCTTCAGAAAGGTGAAAAATTGTCCGTTTTCAAATGTTTTATTTTTAAAAGTCAGTTCACATTTGTAGGTAGATCATCAGTTTTAGAGCTAAAATTAGCATGTTTAAAGTGATTTTCATGCTTCCAGGGGCCCTGGAAGTGAATTAAATACCATTTGGAGGCATTTAATGTTCAAGCAAAAACAGGTGATTTTTGACAAAAGAGATAACACCCCCCCATTACGTCATGCTGCAGAAAGGTGAAAAATGGTCCGTTTTCAAATGTTTTATTTTTTAACGTCAGTTCACATTTGTAGGTAGATCATCAGTTTTAGAGCTAAAATTAGCATGTTTAAAGTGATTTTCACGCTTCCAGGGGCCCAAAACACAAGATTTGTGGAATGGTTAAAAGTGCATGAAAATGGCCAATTTACTCACTCTGAGGTCTCAAAAAGTGTTTCTTCACCCCGGGAAATGAATTAAATACCATTTGGAGGCATTTAATGTTCAAGCAAAAACAGGTGATTTTTGACAAAAGAGATAACACCCCCCATTATGTCATGCTGCAGAAAGGTGAAAAATGGTCCGTTTTCAAATGTTTTATTTTTTAACGTCAGTTCACATTTGTAGGTAGATCATCAGTTTTAGAGCTAAAATTAGCATGTTTAAAGTGATTTTCATGCTTCTAGGGGCCCGGGAAGTGAATTAAATACCATTTGGAGGCATTTAATGTTCAAGCAAAAACAGGTGATTTTTGACAAAAGAGATAACAACCCCCCATTACGTCATGCTGCAGAAAGGTGAAAAATGGTCCGTTTTCAAATGTTTTATTTTTTAACGTCAGTTCACATTTGTAGGTAGATCGTCAGTTTTAGAGCTAAAATTAGCATGTTTAAAGTGATTTTCATGCTTCCAGGGGCCCAAAACACAAGATTTGTGGAATGGTTAAAAGTGCATGAAAATGGCCAATTTACTCACTCCGAGGTCTCAAAAAGTGTTTCTTCACCCCGGGAAGTGAATTAAATACCATTTGGAGGCATTTAATGTTCAAGCAAAAACAGGTGATTTTTGACAAAAGAGATAACACCCCCCCATTACGTCATGCTGCAGAAAGGTGAAAAATGGTCCGTTTTCAAATGTTTTATTTTTTAACGTCAGTTCACATTTGTAGGTAGATCATCAGTTTTAGAGCTAAAATTAGCATGTTTAAAGTGATTTTCATGCTTCCAGGGGCCCAAAACACAAGATTTGTGGAATGGTTAAAAGTGCATGAAAATGGCCAATTTACTCACTCTGAGGTCTCAAAAAGTGTTTCTTCACCCCGGGAAGTGAATTAAATACCATTTGGAGGCATTTAATGTTCAAGCAAAAACAGGTGATTTTTGACAAAAGAGATAACACCCCCCCATTACGGCATGCTTCAGAAAGGTGAAAAATTGTCCGTTTTCAAATGTTTTATTTTTAAAAGTCAGTTCACATTTGTAGGTAGATCATCAGTTTTAGAGCTAAAATTAGCATGTTTAAAGTGATTTTCATGCTTCTAGGGGCCCGGGAAGTGAATTAAATACCATTTGGAGGCATTTAATGTTCAAGCAAAAACAGGTGATTTTTGACAAAAGAGATAACAACCCCCCATTACGTCATGCTGCAGAAAGGTGAAAAATGGTCCGTTTTCAAATGTTTTATTTTTTAACGTCAGTTCACATTTGTAGGTAGATCATCAGTTTTAGAGCTAAAATTAGCATGTTTAAAGTGATTTTCACGCTTCCAGGGGCCCAAAACACAAGATTTGTGGAATGGTTAAAAGTGCATGAAAATGGCCAATTTACTCACTCTGAGGTCTCAAAAAGTGTTTCTTCACCACGGGAAGTGAATTAAATACCATTTGGAGGCATTTAATGTTCAAGCAAAAACAGGTGATTTTTGACAAAAGAGATAACACCCCCCCATTACGTCATGCTGCAGAAAGGTGAAAAATGGTCAGTTTTCAAATGTTTTATTTTTTAACGTCAGTTCACATTTGTAGGTAGATCATCAGTTTTAGAGCTAAAATTAGCATGTTTAAAGTGATTTTCATGCTTCCAGGGGCCCAAAACACAAGATTTGTGGAATGGTTAAAAGTGCATGAAAATGGCCAATTTACTCACTCTGAGGTCTCAAAAAGTGTTTCTTCACCCCGGGAAGTGAATTAAATACCATTTGGAGGCATTTAATGTTCAAGCAAAAACAGGTGATTTTTGACAAAAGAGATAACACCCCCCCATTACGGCATGCTTCAGAAAGGTGAAAAATTGTCCGTTTTCAAATGTTTTATTTTTAAAAGTCAGTTCACATTTGTAGGTAGATCATCAGTTTTAGAGCTAAAATTAGCATGTTTAAAGTGATTTTCATGCTTCCAGGGGCCCGGGAAGTGAATTAAATACCATTTGGAGGCATTTAATGTTCAAGCAAAAACAGGTGATTTTTGACAAAAGAGATAACACCCCCCCATTACGTCATGCTGCAGAAAGGTGAAAAATGGTCCGTTTTCAAATGTTTTATTTTTAAAAGTCAGTTCACATTTGTAGGTAGATCATCAGTTTTAGAGCTAAAATTAGCATGTTTAAAGTGATTTTCATGCTTCCAGGGGCCCGGGAAGTGAATTAAATACCATTTGGAGGCATTTAATGTTCAAGCAAAAACAGGTGATTTTTGACAAAAGAGATAACACCCCCCCATTACGGCATGCTTCAGAAAGGTGAAAAATTGTCCGTTTTCAAATGTTTTATTTTTAAAAGTCAGTTCACATTTGTAGGTAGATCATCAGTTTTAGAGCTAAAATTAGCATGTTTAAAGTGATTTTCATGCTTCCAGGGGCCCGGGAAGTGAATTAAATACCATTTGGAGGCATTTAATGTTCAAGCAAAAACAGGTGATTTTTGACAAAAGAGATAACACCCCCCCATTACGTCATGCTGCAGAAAGGTGAAAAATGGTCCGTTTTCAAATGTTTTATTTTTTAACGTCAGTTCACATTTGTAGGTAGATCATCAGTTTTAGAGCTAAAATTAGCATGTTTAAAGTGATTTTCACGCTTCCAGGGGCCCAAAACACAAGATTTGTGGAATGGTTAAAAGTGCATGAAAATGGCCAATTTACTCACTCTGAGGTCTCAAAAAGTGTTTCTTCACCCCGGGAAATGAATTAAATACCATTTGGAGGCATTTAATGTTCAAGCAAAAACAGGTGATTTTTGACAAAAGAGATAACACCCCCCATTACGTCATGCTTCAGAAAGGTGAAAAATGGTCCGTTTTCAAATGTTTTATTTTTGAACGTTAGTTCACATTTGCAGGTAGATCATCAGTTTTAGAGCTAAAATTAGCATGTTTAAAGTGATTTTCATGCTTCCAGGGGCCCAAAACCCAAGATTTGTGGAATGGTTAAAAGTGCATGAAAATGGCCAATTTACTCACTCTGAGGTCTCAAAAAGTGTTTCTTCACCCCGGGAAGTGAATTAAATACCATTTGGAGGCATTTAATGTTCAAGCAAAAACAGGTGATTTTTGACAAAAGAGATAACACCCCCCCATTACGTCATGCTGCAGAAAGGTGAAAAATGGTCCGTTTTCAAATGTTTTATTTTTTAACGTCAGTTCACATTTGTAGGTAGATCATCAGTTTTAGAGCTAAAATTAGCATGTTTAAAGTGATTTTCATGCTTCCAGGGGCCCAAAACACAAGATTTGTGGAATGGTTAAAAGTGCATGAAAATGGCCAATTTACTCACTCTGAGGTCTCAAAAAGTGTTTCTTCACCCCGGGAAGTGAATTAAATACCATTTGGAGGCATTTAATGTTCAAGCAAAATCAGGTGATTTTTGACAAAAGAGATAACACCCCCCCATTACGGCATGCTTCAGAAAGGTGAAAAATTGTCCGTTTTCAAATGTTTTATTTTTAAAAGTCAGTTCACATTTGTAGGTAGATCATCAGTTTTAGAGCTAAAATTAGCATGTTTAAAGTGATTTTCATGCTTCCAGGGGCCCTGGAAGTGAATTAAATACCATTTGGAGGCATTTAATGTTCAAGCAAAAACAGGTGATTTTTGACAAAAGAGATAACACCCCCCCATTACGTCATGCTGCAGAAAGGTGAAAAATGGTCCGTTTTCAAATGTTTTATTTTTTAACGTCAGTTCACATTTGTAGGTAGATCATCAGTTTTAGAGCTAAAATTAGCATGTTTAAAGTGATTTTCACGCTTCCAGGGGCCCAAAACACAAGATTTGTGGAATGGTTAAAAGTGCATGAAAATGGCCAATTTACTCACTCTGAGGTCTCAAAAAGTGTTTCTTCACCCCGGGAAATGAATTAAATACCATTTGGAGGCATTTAATGTTCAAGCAAAAACAGGTGATTTTTGACAAAAGAGATAACACCCCCCATTATGTCATGCTGCAGAAAGGTGAAAAATGGTCCGTTTTCAAATGTTTTATTTTTTAACGTCAGTTCACATTTGTAGGTAGATCATCAGTTTTAGAGCTAAAATTAGCATGTTTAAAGTGATTTTCATGCTTCCAGGGGCCCGGGAAGTGAATTAAATACCATTTGGAGGCATTTAATGTTCAAGCAAAAACAGGTGATTTTTGACAAAAGAGATAACACCCCCCCATTACGTCATGCTGCAGAAAGGTGAAAAATGGTCCGTTTTCAAATGTTTTATTTTTAAAAGTCAGTTCACATTTGTAGGTAGATCATCAGTTTTAGAGCTAAAATTAGCATGTTTAAAGTGATTTTCATGCTTCCAGGGGCCCGGGAAGTGAATTAAATACCATTTGGAGGCATTTAATGTTCAAGCAAAAACAGGTGATTTTTGACAAAAGAGATAACACCCCCCCATTACGGCATGCTTCAGAAAGGTGAAAAATTGTCCGTTTTCAAATGTTTTATTTTTAAAAGTCAGTTCACATTTGTAGGTAGATCATCAGTTTTAGAGCTAAAATTAGCATGTTTAAAGTGATTTTCATGCTTCCAGGGGCCCGGGAAGTGAATTAAATACCATTTGGAGGCATTTAATGTTCAAGCAAAAACAGGTGATTTTTGACAAAAGAGATAACACCCCCCCATTACGTCATGCTGCAGAAAGGTGAAAAATGGTCCGTTTTCAAATGTTTTATTTTTTAACGTCAGTTCACATTTGTAGGTAGATCATCAGTTTTAGAGCTAAAATTAGCATGTTTAAAGTGATTTTCACGCTTCCAGGGGCCCAAAACACAAGATTTGTGGAATGGTTAAAAGTGCATGAAAATGGCCAATTTACTCACTCTGAGGTCTCAAAAAGTGTTTCTTCACCCCGGGAAATGAATTAAATACCATTTGGAGGCATTTAATGTTCAAGCAAAAACAGGTGATTTTTGACAAAAGAGATAACACCCCCCATTACGTCATGCTTCAGAAAGGTGAAAAATGGTCCGTTTTCAAATGTTTTATTTTTGAACGTTAGTTCACATTTGCAGGTAGATCATCAGTTTTAGAGCTAAAA
The DNA here is from genome assembly GCF_964261635.1 of Lissotriton helveticus. Taxonomy (NCBI): domain Eukaryota; kingdom Metazoa; phylum Chordata; class Amphibia; order Caudata; family Salamandridae; genus Lissotriton; species Lissotriton helveticus. Next base: position 179,680 of record NW_027611969.1, read on the forward strand.
TTAGCATGTTTAAAGTGATTTTCATGCTTCCAGGGGCCCAAAACCCAAGATTTGTGGAATGGTTAAAAGTGCATGAAAATGGCCAATTTACTCACTCTGAGGTCTCAAAAAGTGTTTCTTCACCCCGGGAAGTGAATTAAATACCATTTGGAGGCATTTAATGTTCAAGCAAAAACAGGTGATTTTTGACAAAAGAGATAACACCCCCCCATTACGTCATGCTGCAGAAAGGTGAAAAATGGTCCGTTTTCAAATGTTTTATTTTTTAACGTCAGTTCACATTTGTAGGTAGATCATCAGTTTTAGAGCTAAAATTAGCATGTTTAAAGTGATTTTCATGCTTCCAGGGGCCCAAAACACAAGATTTGTGGAATGGTTAAAAGTGCATGAAAATGGCCAATTTACTCACTCTGAGGTCTCAAAAAGTGTTTCTTCACCCCGGGAAGTGAATTAAATACCATTTGGAGGCATTTAATGTTCAAGCAAAATCAGGTGATTTTTGACAAAAGAGATAACACCCCCCCATTACGGCATGCTTCAGAAAGGTGAAAAATTGTCCGTTTTCAAATGTTTTATTTTTAAAAGTCAGTTCACATTTGTAGGTAGATCATCAGTTTTAGAGCTAAAATTAGCATGTTTAAAGTGATTTTCATGCTTCCAGGGGCCCTGGAAGTGAATTAAATACCATTTGGAGGCATTTAATGTTCAAGCAAAAACAGGTGATTTTTGACAAAAGAGATAACACCCCCCCATTACGTCATGCTGCAGAAAGGTGAAAAATGGTCCGTTTTCAAATGTTTTATTTTTTAACGTCAGTTCACATTTGTAGGTAGATCATCAGTTTTAGAGCTAAAATTAGCATGTTTAAAGTGATTTTCACGCTTCCAGGGGCCCAAAACACAAGATTTGTGGAATGGTTAAAAGTGCATGAAAATGGCCAATTTACTCACTCTGAGGTCTCAAAAAGTGTTTCTTCACCCCGGGAAATGAATTAAATACCATTTGGAGGCATTTAATGTTCAAGCAAAAACAGGTGATTTTTGACAAAAGAGATAACACCCCCCATTATGTCATGCTGCAGAAAGGTGAAAAATGGTCCGTTTTCAAATGTTTTATTTTTTAACGTCAGTTCACATTTGTAGGTAGATCATCAGTTTTAGAGCTAAAATTAGCATGTTTAAAGTGATTTTCATTCTTCTAGGGGCCCGGGAAGTGAATTAAATACCATTTGGAGGCATTTAATGTTCAAGCAAAAACAGGTGATTTTTGACAAAAGAGATAACAACCCCCCATTACGTCATGCTGCAGAAAGGTGAAAAATGGTCCGTTTTCAAATGTTTTATTTTTTAACGTCAGTTCACATTTGTAGGTAGATCATCAGTTTTAGAGCTAAAATTAGCATGTTTAAAGTGATTTTCACGCTTCCAGGGGCCCAAAACACAAGATTTGTGGAATGGTTAAAAGTGCATGAAAATGGCCAATTTACTCACTCTGAGGTCTCAAAAAGTGTTTCTTCACCACGGGAAGTGAATTAAATACCATTTGGAGGCATTTAATGTTCAAGCAAAAACAGGGGATTTTTGACAAAAGAGATAACACCCCCCCATTACGTCATGCTGCAGAAAGGTGAAAAATGGTCAGTTTTCAAATGTTTTATTTTTTAACGTCAGTTCACATTTGTAGGTAGATCATCAGTTTTAGAGCTAAAATTAGCATGTTTAAAGTGATTTTCATGCTTCCAGGGGCCCAAAACACAAGATTTGTGGAATGGTTAAAAGTGCATGAAAATGGCCAATTTACTCACTCTGAGGTCTCAAAAAGTGTTTCTTCACCCCGGGAAGTGAATTAAATACCATTTGGAGGCATTTAATGTTCAAGCAAAAACAGGTGATTTTTGACAAAAGAGATAACACCCCCCCATTACGGCATGCTTCAGAAAGGTGAAAAATTGTCCGTTTTCAAATGTTTTATTTTTAAAAGTCAGTTCACATTTGTAGGTAGATCATCAGTTTTAGAGCTAAAATTAGCATGTTTAAAGTGATTTTCATGCTTCCAGGGGCCCGGGAAGTGAATTAAATACCATTTGGAGGCATTTAGTGTTCAAGCAAAAACAGGTGATTTTTGACAAAAGAGATAACACCCCCCCCATTACGTCATGCTGCAGAAAGGTGAAAAATGGTCCGTTTTCAAATGTTTTATTTTTTAACGTCAGTTCACATTTGTAGGTAGATCATCAGTTTTAGAGCTAAAATTAGCATGTTTAAAGTGATTTTCACGCTTCCAGGGGCCCAAAACACAAGATTTGTGGAATGGTTAAAAGTGCATGAAAATGGCCAATTTACTCACTCTGAGGTCTCAAAAAGTGTTTCTTCACCCCGGGAAATGAATTAAATACCATTTGGAGGCATTTAATGTTCAAGCAAAAACAGGTGATTTTTGACAAAAGAGATAACACCCCCCATTACGTCATGCTTCAGAAAGGTGAAAAATGGTCCGTTTTCAAATGTTTTATTTTTGAACGTTAGTTCACATTTGCAGGTAGATCATCAGTTTTAGAGCTAAAATTAGCATGTTTAAAGTGATTTTCATGCTTCCAGGGGCCCAAAACACAAGATTTGTGGAATGGTTAAAAGTGCATGAAAATGGCCAATTTACTCACTCTGAGGTCTCAAAAAGTGTTTCTTCACCCCGGGAAGTGAATTAAATACCATTTGGAGGCATTTAATGTTCAAGCAAAAACAGGTGATTTTTGACAAAAGAGATAACACCCCCCCATTACGTCATGCTGCAGAAAGGTGAAAAATGGTCTGTTTTCAAATGTTTTATTTTTTAATGTCAGTTCACATTTGTAGGTAGATCATCAGTTTTAGAGCTAAAATTAGCATGTTTAAAGTGATTTTCATGCTTCCAGGGGCCCAAAACACAAGATTTGTGGAATGGTTAAAAGTGCATGAAAATGGCCAATTTACTCACTCTGAGGTCTCAAAAAGTGTTTCTTCACCCCGGGAAGTGAATTAAATACCATTTGGAGGCATTTAATGTTCAAGCAAAAACAGGTGATTTTTGACAAAAGAGATAACACCCCCCCATTACGGCATGCTTCAGAAAGGTGAAAAATTGTCCGTTTTCAAATGTTTTATTTTTAAAAGTCAGTTCACATTTGTAGGTAGATCATCAGTTTTAGAGCTAAAATTAGCATGTTTAAAGTGATTTTCATGCTTCCAGGGGCCCTGGAAGTGAATTAAATACCATTTGGAGGCATTTAATGTTCAAGCAAAAACAGGTGATTTTTGACAAAAGAGATAACACCCCCCCATTACGTCATGCTGCAGAAAGGTGAAAAATGGTCCGTTTTCAAATGTTTTATTTTTTAACGTCAGTTCACATTTGTAGGTAGATCATCAGTTTTAGAGCTAAAATTAGCATGTTTAAAGTGATTTTCACGCTTCCAGGGGCCCAAAACACAAGATTTGTGGAATGGTTAAAAGTGCATGAAAATGGCCAATTTACTCACTCTGAGGTCTCAAAAAGTGTTTCTTCACCCCGGGAAATGAATTAAATACCATTTGGAGGCATTTAATGTTCAAGCAAAAACAGGTGATTTTTGACAAAAGAGATAACACCCCCCATTATGTCATGCTGCAGAAAGGTGAAAAATGGTCCGTTTTCAAATGTTTTATTTTTTAACGTCAGTTCACATTTGTAGGTAGATCATCAGTTTTAGAGCTAAAATTAGCATGTTTAAATTGATTTTCATGCTTCCAGGGGCCCAAAACACAAGATTTGTGGAATGGTTAAAAGTGCATGAAAATGGCCAATTTACTCACTCTGAGGTCTCAAAAAGTGTTTCTTCACCCCGGGAAGTGAATTAAATACCATTTGGAGGCATTTAATGTTCAAGCAAAAACAGGTGATTTTTGACAAAAGAGATAACACCCCCCCATTACGTCATGCTTCAGAAAGGTGAAAAATGGTCCGTTTTCAAATGTTTTATTTTTGAACGTTAGTTCACATTTGCAGGTAGATCATCAGTTTTAGAGCTAAAATTAGCATGTTTAAAGTGATTTTCATGCTTCCAGGGGCCCAAAACACAAGATTTGTGGAATGGTTAAAAGTGCATGAAAATGGCCAATTTACTCACTCTGAGGTCTCAAAACGTGTTTCTTCACCCCGGGAAGTGAATTAAATACCATTTGGAGGCATTTAATGTTCAAGCAAAAACAGGTGATTTTTGACAAAAGAGATAACACCCCCCCATTACGGCATGCTTCAGAAAGGTGAAAAATTGTCCGTTTTCAAATGTTTTATTTTTAAAAGTCAGTTCACATTTGTAGGTAGATCATCAGTTTTAGAGCTAAAATTAGCATGTATAAAGTGATTTTCATGCTTCCAGGGGCCCGGGAAGTGAATTAAATACCATTTGGAGGCATTTAATGTTCAAGCAAAAACAGGTGATTTTTGACAAAAGAGATAACACCCCCCCATTACGTCATGCTGCAGAAAGGTGAAAAATGGTCCATTTTCAAATGTTTTATTTTTTAACGTCAGTTCACATTTGTAGGTAGATCATCAGTTTTAGAGCTAAAATTAGCATGTTTAAATTGATTTTCATGCTTCCAGGGGCCCAAAACACAAGATTTGTGGAATGGTTAAAAGTGAATGAAAATGGCCAATTTACTCACTCTGAGGTCTCAAAAAGTGTTTCTTCACCCCGGGAAGTGAATTAAATACCATTTGGAGGCATTTAATGTTCAAGCAAAAACAGGTGATTTTTGACAAAAGAGATAACACCCCCCCATTACGTCATGCTTCAGAAAGGTGAAAAATGGTCCGTTTTCAAATGTTTTATTTTTGAACGTTAGTTCACATTTGCAGGTAGATCATCAGTTTTAGAGCTAAAATTAGCATGTTTAAAGTGATTTTCATGCTTCCAGGGGCCCAAAACACAAGATTTGTGGAATGGTTAAAAGTGCATGAAAATGGCCAATTTACTCACTCTGAGGTCTCAAAAAGTGTTTCTTCACCCCGGGAAGTGAATTAAATACCATTTGGAGGCATTTAATGTTCAAGCAAAAACAGGTGATTTTTGACAAAAGAGATAACACCCCCCCATTACGGCATGCTTCAGAAAGGTGAAAAATTGTCCGTTTTCAAATGTTTTATTTTTAAAAGTCAGTTCACATTTGTAGGTAGATCATCAGTTTTAGAGCTAAAATTAGCATGTTTAAAGTGATTTTCATGCTTCCAGGGGCCCGGGAAGTGAATTAAATACCATTTGGAGGCATTTAATGTTCAAGCAAAAACAGGTGATTTTTGACAAAAGAGATAACACCCCCCCAATACGTCATGCTGCAGAAAGGTGAAAAATGGTCCGTTTTCAAATGTTTTATTTTTTAACGTCAGTTCACATTTGTAGGTAGATCATCAGTTTTAGAGCTAAAATTAGCATGTTTAAAGTGATTTTCATGCTTCTAGGGGCCCGGGAAGTGAATTAAATACCATTTGGAGGCATTTAATGTTCAAGCAAAAACAGGTGATTTTTCACAAAAGAGATAACACCCCCCATTACGTCATGCTGCAGAAAGGTGAAAAATGGTCCGTTTTCAAATGTTTTATTTTTTAACGTCAGTTCACATTTGTAGGTAGATCATCAGTTTTAGAGCTAAAATTAGCATGTTTAAAGTGATTTTCATGCTTCCAGGGGCCCAAAACACAAGATTTGTGGAATGGTTAAAATTGCATGAAAATGGCCAATTTACTCACTCTGAGGTCTCAAAAAGTGTTTCTTCACCCCGGGAAGTGAATTAAATACCATTTGGAGGCATTTAATGTTCAAGCAAAAACAGGTGATTTTTGACAAAAGAGATAACACCCCTCCATTACGTCATGCTTCAGAAAGGTGAAAAATGGTCCGTTTTCAAATGTTTTATTTTTGAACGTCAGTTCACATTTGTAGGTAGATCATCAGTTTTAGAGCTAAAATTAGCATGTTTAAAGTGATTTTCATGCTTCTAGGGGCCCGGGAAGTGAATTAAATACCATTTGGAGGCATTTAATGTTCAAGCAAAAACAGGTGATTTTTCACAAAAGAGATAACACCCCCCATTACGTCATGCTGCAGAAAGGTGAAAAATGGTCCGTTTTCAAATGTTTTATTTTTTAACGTCAGTTCACATTTGTAGGTAGATCATCAGTTTTAGAGCTAAAATTAGCATGTTTAAAGTGATTTTCATGCTTCCAGGGGCCCAAAACACAAGATTTGTGGAATGGTTAAAAGTGCATGAAAATGGCCAATTTACTCACTCTGAGGTCTCAAAAAGTGTTTCTTCACCCCGGGAAGTGAATTAAATACCATTTGGAGGCATTTAATGTTCAAGCAAAAACAGGTGATTTTTGACAAAAGAGATAACACCCCCCATTACGTCATGCTGCAGAAAGGTGAAAAATGGTCCGTTTTCAAATGTTTTATTTTTGAACGTTAGTTCACATTTGCAGGTAGATCATCAGTTTTAGAGCTAAAATTAGCATGTTTAAAGTGGTTTTCATGCTTCCAGGGGCCCAAAACACAAGATTTGTGGAATGGTTAAAAGTGCATGAAAATGGCCAATTTACTCACTCTGAGGTCTCAAAAAGTGTTTCTTCACCCCGGGAAGTGAATTAAATACCATTTGGAGGCATTTAATGTTCAAGCAAAAACAGGTGATTTTTGACAAAAGAGATAACACCCCCCCATTACGTCATGCTGCAGAAAGGTGAAAAATGGTCCGTTTTCAAATGTTTTATTTTTTAACGTCAGTTCACATTTGTAGGTAGATCATCAGTTTTAGAGCTAAAATTAGCATGTTTAAAGTGATTTTCATGCTTCCAGGGGCCCAAAACACAAGATTTGTGGAATGGTTAAAAGTGCATGAAAATGGCCAATTTACTCACTCTGAGGTCTCAAAAAGTGTTTCTTCACCCCGGGAAGTGAATTAAATACCATTTGGAGGCATTTAATGTTCAAGCAAAAACAGGTGATTTTTGACAAAAGAGATAACACCCCCCCATTACGGCATGCTTCAGAAAGGTGAAAAATTGTCCGTTTTCAAATGTTTTATTTTTAAAAGTCAGTTCACATTTGTAGGTAGATCATCAGTTTTAGAGCTAAAATTAGCATGTTTAAAGTGATTTTCATGCTTCCAGGGGCCCGGGAAGTGAATTAAATACCATTTGGAGGCATTTAATGTTCAAGCAAAAACAGGTGATTTTTGACAAAAGAGATAACACCCCCCATTACGTCATGCTGCAGAAAGGTGAAAAATGGTCCATTTTCAAATGTTTTATTTTTTAACGTCAGTTCACATTTGTAGGTAGATCATCAGTTTTAGAGCTAAAATTAGCATGTTTAAAGTGATTTTCACGCTTCCAGGGGCCCAAAACACAAGATTTGTGGAATGGTTAAAAGTGCATGAAAATGGCCAATTTACTCACTCTGAGGTCTCAAAAAGTGTTTCTTCACCCCGGGAAATGAATTAAATACCATTTGGAGGCATTTAATGTTCAAGCAAAAACAGGTGATTTTTGACAAAAGAGATAACACCCCCCATTACGTCATGCTGCAGAAAGGTGAAAAATGGTCCGTTTTCAAATGTTTTATTTTTTAACGTCAGTTCACATTTGTAGGTAGATCATCAGTTTTAGAGCTAAAATTAGCATGTTTAAATTGATTTTCATGCTTCCAGGGGCCCAAAACACAAGATTTGTGGAATGGTTAAAAGTGCATGAAAATGGCCAATTTACTCACTCTGAGGTCTCAAAAAGTGTTTCTTCACCCCGGGAAGTGAATTAAATACCATTTGGAGGCATTTAATGTTCAAGCAAAAACAGGTGATTTTTGACAAAAGAGATAACACCCCCCCATTACGTCATGCTTCAGAAAGGTGAAAAATGGTCCGTTTTCAAATGTTTTATTTTTGAACGTTAGTTCACATTTGCAGGTAGATCATCAGTTTTAGAGCTAAAATTAGCATGTTTAAAGTGATTTTCATGCTTCCAGGGGCCCAAAACACAAGATTTGTGGAATGGTTAAAAGTGCATGAAAATGGCCAATTTACTCACTCTGAGGTCTCAAAAAGTGTTTCTTCACCCCGGGAAGTGAATTAAATACCATTTGGAGGCATTTAATGTTCAAGCAAAAACAGGTGATTTTTGACAAAAGAGATAACACCCCCCCATTACGGCATGCTTCAGAAAGGTGAAAAATTGTCCGTTTTCAAATGTTTTATTTTTAAAAGTCAGTTCACATTTGTAGGTAGATCATCAGTTTTAGAGCTAAAATTAGCATGTTTAAAGTGATTTTCATGCTTCCAGGGGCCCGGGAAGTGAATTAAATACCATTTGGAGGCATTTAATGTTCAAGCAAAATCAGGTGATTTTTGACAAAAGAGATAACACCCCCCCAATACGTCATGCTGCAGAAAGGTGAAAAATGGTCTGTTTTCAAATGTTTTATTTTTTAACGTCAGTTCACATTTGTAGGTAGATCATCAGTTTTAGAGCTAAAATTAGCATGTTTAAAGTGATTTTCATGCTTCCAGGGGCCCAAAACACAAGATTTGTGGAATGGTTAAAAGTGCATGAAAATGGCCAATTTACTCACTCTGAGGTCTCAAAAAGTGTTTCTTCACCCCGGGAAATGAATTAAATACCATTTGGAGGCATTTAATGTTCAAGCAAAAACAGGTGATTTTTGACAAAAGAGATAACACCCCCCATTACGTCATGCTGCAGAAAGGTGAAAAATGGTCCGTTTTCAAATGTTTTATTTTTTAACGTCAGTTCACATTTGTAGGTAGATCATCAGTTTTAGAGCTAAAATTAGCATGTTTAAAGTGATTTTCATGCTTCCAGGGGCCCAAAACACAAGATTTGTGGAATGGTTAAAATTGCATGAAAATGGCCAATTTACTCACTCTGAGGTCTCAAAAAGTGTTTCTTCACACCGGGAAGTGAATTAAATACCATTTGGAGGCATTTAATGTTCAAGCAAAAACAGGTGATTTTTGACAAAAGAGATAACACCCCCCCATTACGTCATGCTGCAGAAAGGTGAAAAATGGTCCGTTTTCAAATGTTTTATTTTTTAACGTCAGTTCACATTTGTAGGTAGATCATCAGTTTTAGAGCTAAAATTAGCATGTTTAAAGTGATTTTTATGCTTCCAGGGGCCCAAAACACAAGATTTGTGGAATGGTTAAAAGTGCATGAAAATGGCCAATTTACTCACTCTGAGGTCTCAAAAAGTGTTTCTTCACCCCGGGAAGTGAATTAAATACCATTTGGAGGCATTTAATGTTCAAGCAAAAACAGGTGATTTTTGACAAAAGAGATAACACCCCCCCATTACGGCATGCTTCAGAAAGGTGAAAAATTGTCCGTTTTCAAATGTTTTATTTTTAAAAGTCAGTTCACATTTGTAGGTAGATCATCAGTTTTAGAGCTAAAATTAGCATGTATAAAGTGATTTTCATGCTTCCAGGGGCCCGGGAAGTGAATTAAATACCATTTGGAGGCATTTAATGTTCAAGCAAAAACAGGTGATTTTTGACAAAAGAGATAACACCCCCCCCATTACGTCATGCTGCAGAAAGGTGAAAAATGGTCCGTTTTCAAATGTTTTATTTTTTAACGTCAGTTCACATTTGTAGGTAGATCATCAGTTTTAGAGCTAAAATTAGCATGTTTAAAGTGATTTTCACGCTTCCAGGGGCCCAAAACACAAGATTTGTGGAATGGTTAAAAGTGCATGAAAATGGCCAATTTACTCACTCTGAGGTCTCAAAAAGTGTTTCTTCACCCCGGGAAATGAATTAAATACCATTTGGAGGCATTTAATGTTCAAGCAAAAACAGGTGATTTTTGACAAAAGAGATAACACCCCCCATTACGTCATGCTGCAGAAAGGTGAAAAATGGTCCGTTTTCAAATGTTTTATTTTTTAACGTCAGTTCACATTTGTAGGTAGATCATCAGTTTTAGAGCTAAAATTAGCATGTTTAAATTGATTTTCATGCTTCCAGGGGCCCAAAACACAAGATTTGTGGAATGGTTAAAAGTGCATGAAAATGGCCAATTTACTCACTCTGAGGTCTCAAAAAGTGTTTCTTCACCCCGGGAAGTGAATTAAATACCATTTGGAGGCATTTAATGTTCAAGCAAAAACAGGTGATTTTTGACAAAAGAGATAACACCCCCCCATTACGTCATGCTTCAGAAAGGTGAAAAATGGTCCGTTTTCAAATGTTTTATTTTTGAACGTTAGTTCACATTTGCAGGTAGATCATCAGTTTTAGAGCTAAAATTAGCATGTTTAAAGTGATTTTCATGCTTCCAGGGGCCCAAAACACAAGATTTGTGGAATGGTTAAAAGTGCATGAAAATGCCAATTTACTCACTCTGAGGTCTCAAAAAGTGTTTCTTCACCCCGGGAAGTGAATTAAATACCATTTGGAGGCATTTAATGTTCAAGCAAAAACAGGTGATTTTTGACAAAAGAGATAACACCCCCCCATTACGGCATGCTTCAGAAAGGTGAAAAATTGTCCGTTTTCAAATGTTTTATTTTTAAAAGTCAGTTCACATTTGTAGGTAGATCATCAGTTTTAGAGCTAAAATTAGCATGTTTAAAGTGATTTTCATGCTTCCAGGGGCCCGGGAAGTGAATTAAATACCATTTGGAGGCATTTAATGTTCAAGCAAAATCAGGTGATTTTTGACAAAAGAGATAACACCCCCCCAATACGTCATGCTGCAGAAAGGTGAAAAATGGTCTGTTTTCAAATGTTTTATTTTTTAACGTCAGTTCACATTTGTAGGTAGATCATCAGTTTTAGAGCTAAAATTAGCATGTTTAAAGTGATTTTCATGCTTCCAGGGGCCCAAAACACAAGATTTGTGGAATGGTTAAAATTGCATGAAAATGGCCAATTTACTCACTCTGAGGTCTCAAAAAGTGTTTCTTCACACCGGGAAGTGAATTAAATACCATTTGGAGGCATTTAATGTTCAAGCAAAAACAGGTGATTTTTGACAAAAGAGATAACACCCCCCCATTACGTCATGCTGCAGAAAGGTGAAAAATGGTCCGTTTTCAAATGTTTTATTTTTTAACGTCAGTTCACATTTGTAGGTAGATCATCAGTTTTAGAGCTAAAATTAGCATGTTTAAAGTGATTTTCATGCTTCCAGGGGCCCAAAACACAAGATTTGTGGAATGGTTAAAAGTGCATGAAAATGGCCAATTTACTCACTCTGAGGTCTCAAAAAGTGTTTCTTCACCCCGGGAAGTGAATTAAATACCATTTGGAGGCATTTAATGTTCAAGCAAAAACAGGTGATTTTTGACAAAAGAGATAACACCCCCCCATTACGGCATGCTTCAGAAAGGTGAAAAATTGTCCGTTTTCAAATGTTTTATTTTTAAAAGTCAGTTCACATTTGTAGGTAGATCATCAGTTTTAGAGCTAAAATTAGCATGTATAAAGTGATTTTCATGCTTCCAGGGGCCCGGGAAGTGAATTAAATACCATTTGGAGGCATTTAATGTTCAAGCAAAAACAGGTGATTTTTGACAAAAGAGATAACACCCCCCCATTACGTCATGCTGCAGAAAGGTGAAAAATGGTCCGTTTTCAAATGTTTTATTTTTTAACGTCAGTTCACATTTGTAGGTAGATCATCAGTTTTAGAGCTAAAATTAGCATGTTTAAAGTGATTTTCACGCTTCCAGGGGCCCAAAACACAAGATTTGTGGAATGGTTAAAAGTGCATGAAAATGGCCAATTTACTCACTCTGAGGTCTCAAAAAGTGTTTCTTCACCCCGGGAAATGAATTAAATACCATTTGGAGGCATTTAATGTTCAAGCAAAAACAGGTGATTTTTGACAAAAGAGATAACACCCCCCATTACGTCATGCTGCAGAAAGGTGAAAAATGGTCCGTTTTCAAATGTTTTATTTTTTAACGTCAGTTCACATTTGTAGGTAGATCATCAGTTTTAGAGCTAAAATTAGCATGTTTAAATTGATTTTCATGCTTCCAGGGGCCCAAAACACAAGATTTGTGGAATGGTTAAAAGTGCATGAAAATGGCCAATTTACTCACTCTGAGGTCTCAAAAAGTGTTTCTTCACCCCGGGAAGTGAATTAAATACCATTTGGAGGCATTTAATGTTCAAGCAAAAACAGGTGATTTTTGACAAAAGAGATAACACCCCCCCATTACGTCATGCTTCAGAAAGGTGAAAAATGGTCCGTTTTCAAATGTTTTATTTTTTAACGTTAGTTTACATTTGTAGGTAGATCATCAGTTTTAGAGCTAAAATTAGCATGTTTAAAGTGATTTTCACGCTTCCAGGGGCCCAAAACACAAGATTTGTGGAATGGTTAAAAGTGCATGAAAATGGCCAATTTACTCACTCTGAGGTCTCAAAAAGTGTTTCTTCACCCCGGGAAATGAATTAAATACCATTTGGAGGCATTTAATGTTCAAGCAAAAACAGGTGATTTTTGACAAAAGAGATAACACCCCCCATTACGTCATGCTGCAGAAAGGTGAAAAATGGTCCGTTTTCAAATGTTTTATTTTTTAACGTCAGTTCACATTTGTAGGTAGATCATCAGTTTTAGAGCTAAAATTAGCATGTTTAAATTGATTTTCATGCTTCCAGGGGCCCAAAACACAAGATTTGTGGAATGGTTAAAAGTGAATGAAAATGGCCAATTTACTCACTCTGAGGTCTCAAAAAGTGTTTCTTCACCCCGGGAAGTGAATTAAATACCATTTGGAGGCATTTAATGTTCAAGCAAAAACAGGTGATTTTTGACAAAAGAGATAACACCCCCCCATTACGGCATGCTTCAGAAAGGTGAAAAATTTTCCGTTTTCAAATGTTTTATTTTTAAAAGTCAGTTCACATTTGTAGGTAGATCATCAGTTTTAGTGCTAAAATTAGCATGTTTAAAGTGATTTTCATGCTTCTAGGGGCCCGGGAAGTGAATTAAATACCATTTGGAGGCATTTAATGTTCAAGCAAAAACAGGTGATTTTTGACAAAAGAGATAACACCCCCCATTACGTCATGCTGCAGAAAGGTGAAAAATGGTCCGTTTTCAAATGTTTTATTTTTGAACGTTAGTTCACATTTGCAGGTAGATCATCAGTTTTAGAGCTAAAATTAGCATGTTTAAAGTGGTTTTCATGCTTCCAGGGGCCCAAAACACAAGATTTGTGGAATGGTTAAAAGTGCATGAAAATGGCCAATTTACTCACTCTGAGGTCTCAAAAAGTGTTTCTTCACCCCGGGAAGTGAATTAAATACCATTTGGAGGCATTTAATGTTCAAGCAAAAACAGGTGATTTTTGACAAAAGAGATAACACCCCCCCATTACGTCATGCTGCAGAAAGGTGAAAAATGGTCCGTTTTCAAATGTTTTATTTTTTAACGTCAGTTCACATTTGTAGGTAGATCATCAGTTTTAGAGCTAAAATTAGCATGTTTAAAGTGATTTTCATGCTTCCAGGGGCCCAAAACACAAGATTTGTGGAATGGTTAAAAGTGCATGAAAATGGCCAATTTACTCACTCTGAGGTCTCAAAAAGTGTTTCTTCACCCCGGGAAGTGAATTAAATACCATTTGGAGGCATTTAATGTTCAAGCAAAAACAGGTGATTTTTGACAAAAGAGATAACACCCCCCCATTACGGCATGCTTCAGAAAGGTGAAAAATTGTCCGTTTTCAAATGTTTTATTTTTAAAAGTCAGTTCACATTTGTAGGTAGATCATCAGTTTTAGAGCTAAAATTAGCATGTTTAAAGTGATTTTCATGCTTCCAGGGGCCCGGGAAGTGAATTAAATACCATTTGGAGGCATTTAATGTTCAAGCAAAAACAGGTGATTTTTGACAAAAGAGATAACACCCCCCATTACGTCATGCTGCAGAAAGGTGAAAAATGGTCCATTTTCAAATGTTTTATTTTTTAACGTCAGTTCACATTTGTAGGTAGATCATCAGTTTTAGAGCTAAAATTAGCATGTTTAAAGTGATTTTCACGCTTCCAGGGGCCCAAAACACAAGATTTGTGGAATGGTTAAAAGTGCATGAAAATGGCCAATTTACTCACTCTGAGGTCTCAAAAAGTGTTTCTTCACCCCGGGAAATGAATTAAATACCATTTGGAGGCATTTAATGTTCAAGCAAAAACAGGTGATTTTTGACAAAAGAGATAACACCCCCCATTACGTCATGCTGCAGAAAGGTGAAAAATGGTCCGTTTTCAAATGTTTTATTTTTTAACGTCAGTTCACATTTGTAGGTAGATCATCAGTTTTAGAGCTAAAATTAGCATGTTTAAATTGATTTTCATGCTTCCAGGGGCCCAAAACACAAGATTTGTGGAATGGTTAAAAGTGCATGAAAATGGCCAATTTACTCACTCTGAGGTCTCAAAAAGTGTTTCTTCACCCCGGGAAGTGAATTAAATACCATTTGGAGGCATTTAATGTTCAAGCAAAAACAGGTGATTTTTGACAAAAGAGATAACACCCCCCCATTACGTCATGCTTCAGAAAGGTGAAAAATGGTCCGTTTTCAAATGTTTTATTTTTGAACGTTAGTTCACATTTGCAGGTAGATCATCAGTTTTAGAGCTAAAATTAGCATGTTTAAAGTGATTTTCATGCTTCCAGGGGCCCAAAACACAAGATTTGTGGAATGGTTAAAAGTGCATGAAAATGGCCAATTTACTCACTCTGAGGTCTCAAAAAGTGTTTCTTCACCCCGGGAAGTGAATTAAATACCATTTGGAGGCATTTAATGTTCAAGCAAAAACAGGTGATTTTTGACAAAAGAGATAACACCCCCCCATTACGGCATGCTTCAGAAAGGTGAAAAATTGTCCGTTTTCAAATGTTTTATTTTTAAAAGTCAGTTCACATTTGTAGGTAGATCATCAGTTTTAGAGCTAAAATTAGCATGTTTAAAGTGATTTTCATGCTTCCAGGGGCCCGGGAAGTGAATTAAATACCATTTGGAGGCATTTAATGTTCAAGCAAAATCAGGTGATTTTTGACAAAAGAGATAACACCCCCCCAATACGTCATGCTGCAGAAAGGTGAAAAATGGTCTGTTTTCAAATGTTTTATTTTTTAACGTCAGTTCACATTTGTAGGTAGATCATCAGTTTTAGAGCTAAAATTAGCATGTTTAAAGTGATTTTCATGCTTCCAGGGGCCCAAAACACAAGATTTGTGGAATGGTTAAAAGTGCATGAAAATGGCCAATTTACTCACTCTGAGGTCTCAAAAAGTGTTTCTTCACCCCGGGAAATGAATTAAATACCATTTGGAGGCATTTAATGTTCAAGCAAAAACAGGTGATTTTTGACAAAAGAGATAACACCCCCCATTACGTCATGCTGCAGAAAGGTGAAAAATGGTCCGTTTTCAAATGTTTTATTTTTTAACGTCAGTTCACATTTGTAGGTAGATCATCAGTTTTAGAGCTAAAATTAGCATGTTTAAAGTGATTTTCATGCTTCCAGGGGCCCAAAACACAAGATTTGTGGAATGGTTAAAATTGCATGAAAATGGCCAATTTACTCACTCTGAGGTCTCAAAAAGTGTTTCTTCACACCGGGAAGTGAATTAAATACCATTTGGAGGCATTTAATGTTCAAGCAAAAACAGGTGATTTTTGACAAAAGAGATAACACCCCCCCATTACGTCATGCTGCAGAAAGGTGAAAAATGGTCCGTTTTCAAATGTTTTATTTTTTAACGTCAGTTCACATTTGTAGGTAGATCATCAGTTTTAGAGCTAAAATTAGCATGTTTAAAGTGATTTTTATGCTTCCAGGGGCCCAAAACACAAGATTTGTGGAATGGTTAAAAGTGCATGAAAATGGCCAATTTACTCACTCTGAGGTCTCAAAAAGTGTTTCTTCACCCCGGGAAGTGAATTAAATACCATTTGGAGGCATTTAATGTTCAAGCAAAAACAGGTGATTTTTGACAAAAGAGATAACACCCCCCCATTACGGCATGCTTCAGAAAGGTGAAAAATTGTCCGTTTTCAAATGTTTTATTTTTAAAAGTCAGTTCACATTTGTAGGTAGATCATCAGTTTTAGAGCTAAAATTAGCATGTATAAAGTGATTTTCATGCTTCCAGGGGCCCGGGAAGTGAATTAAATACCATTTGGAGGCATTTAATGTTCAAGCAAAAACAGGTGATTTTTGACAAAAGAGATAACACCCCCCCCATTACGTCATGCTGCAGAAAGGTGAAAAATGGTCCGTTTTCAAATGTTTTATTTTTTAACGTCAGTTCACATTTGTAGGTAGATCATCAGTTTTAGAGCTAAAATTAGCATGTTTAAAGTGATTTTCACGCTTCCAGGGGCCCAAAACACAAGATTTGTGGAATGGTTAAAAGTGCATGAAAATGGCCAATTTACTCACTCTGAGGTCTCAAAAAGTGTTTCTTCACCCCGGGAAATGAATTAAATACCATTTGGAGGCATTTAATGTTCAAGCAAAAACAGGTGATTTTTGACAAAAGAGATAACACCCCCCATTACGTCATGCTGCAGAAAGGTGAAAAATGGTCCGTTTTCAAATGTTTTATTTTTTAACGTCAGTTCACATTTGTAGGTAGATCATCAGTTTTAGAGCTAAAATTAGCATGTTTAAATTGATTTTCATGCTTCCAGGGGCCCAAAACACAAGATTTGTGGAATGGTTAAAAGTGCATGAAAATGGCCAATTTACTCACTCTGAGGTCTCAAAAAGTGTTTCTTCACCCCGGGAAGTGAATTAAATACCATTTGGAGGCATTTAATGTTCAAGCAAAAACAGGTGATTTTTGACAAAAGAGATAACACCCCCCCATTACGTCATGCTTCAGAAAGGTGAAAAATGGTCCGTTTTCAAATGTTTTATTTTTGAACGTTAGTTCACATTTGCAGGTAGATCATCAGTTTTAGAGCTAAAATTAGCATGTTTAAAGTGATTTTCATGCTTCCAGGGGCCCAAAACACAAGATTTGTGGAATGGTTAAAAGTGCATGAAAATGCCAATTTACTCACTCTGAGGTCTCAAAAAGTGTTTCTTCACCCCGGGAAGTGAATTAAATACCATTTGGAGGCATTTAATGTTCAAGCAAAAACAGGTGATTTTTGACAAAAGAGATAACACCCCCCCATTACGGCATGCTTCAGAAAGGTGAAAAATTGTCCGTTTTCAAATGTTTTATTTTTAAAAGTCAGTTCACATTTGTAGGTAGATCATCAGTTTTAGAGCTAAAATTAGCATGTTTAAAGTGATTTTCATGCTTCCAGGGGCCCGGGAAGTGAATTAAATACCATTTGGAGGCATTTAATGTTCAAGCAAAATCAGGTGATTTTTGACAAAAGAGATAACACCCCCCCAATACGTCATGCTGCAGAAAGGTGAAAAATGGTCTGTTTTCAAATGTTTTATTTTTTAACGTCAGTTCACATTTGTAGGTAGATCATCAGTTTTAGAGCTAAAATTAGCATGTTTAAAGTGATTTTCATGCTTCCAGGGGCCCAAAACACAAGATTTGTGGAATGGTTAAAATTGCATGAAAATGGCCAATTTACTCACTCTGAGGTCTCAAAAAGTGTTTCTTCACACCGGGAAGTGAATTAAATACCATTTGGAGGCATTTAATGTTCAAGCAAAAACAGGTGATTTTTGACAAAAGAGATAACACCCCCCCATTACGTCATGCTGCAGAAAGGTGAAAAATGGTCCGTTTTCAAATGTTTTATTTTTTAACGTCAGTTCACATTTGTAGGTAGATCATCAGTTTTAGAGCTAAAATTAGCATGTTTAAAGTGATTTTCATGCTTCCAGGGGCCCAAAACACAAGATTTGTGGAATGGTTAAAAGTGCATGAAAATGGCCAATTTACTCACTCTGAGGTCTCAAAAAGTGTTTCTTCACCCCGGGAAGTGAATTAAATACCATTTGGAGGCATTTAATGTTCAAGCAAAAACAGGTGATTTTTGACAAAAGAGATAACACCCCCCCATTACGGCATGCTTCAGAAAGGTGAAAAATTGTCCGTTTTCAAATGTTTTATTTTTAAAAGTCAGTTCACATTTGTAGGTAGATCATCAGTTTTAGAGCTAAAATTAGCATGTATAAAGTGATTTTCATGCTTCCAGGGGCCCGGGAAGTGAATTAAATACCATTTGGAGGCATTTAATGTTCAAGCAAAAACAGGTGATTTTTGACAAAAGAGATAACACCCCCCCATTACGTCATGCTGCAGAAAGGTGAAAAATGGTCCGTTTTCAAATGTTTTATTTTTTAACGTCAGTTCACATTTGTAGGTAGATCATCAGTTTTAGAGCTAAAATTAGCATGTTTAAAGTGATTTTCACGCTTCCAGGGGCCCAAAACACAAGATTTGTGGAATGGTTAAAAGTGCATGAAAATGGCCAATTTACTCACTCTGAGGTCTCAAAAAGTGTTTCTTCACCCCGGGAAATGAATTAAATACCATTTGGAGGCATTTAATGTTCAAGCAAAAACAGGTGATTTTTGACAAAAGAGATAACACCCCCCATTACGTCATGCTGCAGAAAGGTGAAAAATGGTCCGTTTTCAAATGTTTTATTTTTTAACGTCAGTTCACATTTGTAGGTAGATCATCAGTTTTAGAGCTAAAATTAGCATGTTTAAATTGATTTTCATGCTTCCAGGGGCCCAAAACACAAGATTTGTGGAATGGTTAAAAGTGCATGAAAATGGCCAATTTACTCACTCTGAGGTCTCAAAAAGTGTTTCTTCACCCCGGGAAGTGAATTAAATACCATTTGGAGGCATTTAATGTTCAAGCAAAAACAGGTGATTTTTGACAAAAGAGATAACACCCCCCCATTACGTCATGCTTCAGAAAGGTGAAAAATGGTCCGTTTTCAAATGTTTTATTTTTTAACGTTAGTTTACATTTGTAGGTAGATCATCAGTTTTAGAGCTAAAATTAGCATGTTTAAAGTGATTTTCACGCTTCCAGGGGCCCAAAACACAAGATTTGTGGAATGGTTAAAAGTGCATGAAAATGGCCAATTTACTCACTCTGAGGTCTCAAAAAGTGTTTCTTCACCCCGGGAAATGAATTAAATACCATTTGGAGGCATTTAATGTTCAAGCAAAAACAGGTGATTTTTGACAAAAGAGATAACACCCCCCATTACGTCATGCTGCAGAAAGGTGAAAAATGGTCCGTTTTCAAATGTTTTATTTTTTAACGTCAGTTCACATTTGTAGGTAGATCATCAGTTTTAGAGCTAAAATTAGCATGTTTAAATTGATTTTCATGCTTCCAGGGGCCCAAAACACAAGATTTGTGGAATGGTTAAAAGTGAATGAAAATGGCCAATTTACTCACTCTGAGGTCTCAAAAAGTGTTTCTTCACCCCGGGAAGTGAATTAAATACCATTTGGAGGCATTTAATGTTCAAGCAAAAACAGGTGATTTTTGACAAAAGAGATAACACCCCCCCATTACGGCATGCTTCAGAAAGGTGAAAAATTTTCCGTTTTCAAATGTTTTATTTTTAAAAGTCAGTTCACATTTGTAGGTAGATCATCAGTTTTAGTGCTAAAATTAGCATGTTTAAAGTGATTTTCATGCTTCTAGGGGCCCGGGAAGTGAATTAAATACCATTTGGAGGCATTTAATGTTCAAGCAAAAACAGGTGATTTTTGACAAAAGAGATAACACCCCCCCAATACGTCATGCTGCAGAAAGGTGAAAAATGGTCCGTTTTCAAATGTTTTATTTTTTAACGTCAGTTCACATTTGTAGGTAGATCATCAGTTTTAGAGCTAAAATTAGCATGTTTAAAGTGATTTTCATGCTTCTAGGGGCCCGGGAAGTGAATTAAATACCATTTGGAGGCATTTAATGTTCAAGCAAAAACAGGTGATTTTTCACAAAAAAAATAACACCCCCCATTACGTCATGCTGCAGAAAGGTGAAAAATGGTCCGTTTTCAAATGTTTTATTTTTTAACGTCAGTTCACATTTGTAGGTAGATCATCAGTTTTAGAGCTAAAATTAGCATGTTTAAAGTGATTTTCATGCTTCCAGGGGCCCAAAACACAAGATTTGTGGAATGGTTAAAATTGCATGAAAATGGCCAATTTACTCACTCTGAGGTCTCAAAAAGTGTTTCTTCACCCCGGGAAGTGAATTAAATACCATTTGGAGGCATTTAATGTTCAAGCAAAAACAGGTGATTTTTGACAAAAGAGATAACACCCCTCCATTACGTCATGCTGCAGAAAGGTGAAAAATGGTCCGTTTTCAAATGTTTTATTTTTTAACGTCAGTTCACATTTGTAGGTAGATCATCAGTTTTAGAGCTAAAATTAGCATGTTTAAAGTGATTTTCATGCTTCCAGGGGCCCAAAACACAAGATTTGTGGAATGGTTAAAAGTGCATGAAAATGGCCAATTTACTCACTCTGAGGTCTCAAAAAGTGTTTCTTCACCCCGGGAAGTGAATTAAATACCATTTGGAGGCATTTAATGTTCAAGCAAAAACAGGTGATTTTTGACAAAAGAGATAACACCCCCCCATTACGGCATGCTTCAGAAAGGTGAAAAATTGTCCGTTTTCAAATGTTTTATTTTTAAAAGTCAGTTCACATTTGTAGGTAGATCATCAGTTTTAGAGCTAAAATTAGCATGTATAAAGTGATTTTCATGCTTCCAGGGGCCCGGGAAGTGAATTAAATACCATTTGGAGGCATTTAATGTTCAAGCAAAAACAGGTGATTTTTGACAAAAGAGATAACACCCCCCCATTACGTCATGCTGCAGAAAGGTGAAAAATGGTCCGTTTTCAAATGTTTTATTTTTTAACGTCAGTTCACATTTGTAGGTAGATCATCAGTTTTAGAGCTAAAATTAGCATGTTTAAAGTGATTTTCACGCTTCCAGGGGCCCAAAACACAAGATTTGTGGAATGGTTAAAAGTGCATGAAAATGGCCAATTTACTCACTCTGAGGTCTCAAAAAGTGTTTCTTCACCCCGGGAAATGAATTAAATACCATTTGGAGGCATTTAATGTTCAAGCAAAAACAGGTGATTTTTGACAAAAGAGATAACACCCCCCATTACGTCATGCTGCAGAAAGGTGAAAAATGGTCCGTTTTCAAATGTTTTATTTTTTAACGTCAGTTCACATTTGTAGGTAGATCATCAGTTTTAGAGCTAAAATTAGCATGTTTAAATTGATTTTCATGCTTCCAGGGGCCCAAAACACAAGATTTGTGGAATGGTTAAAAGTGCATGAAAATGGCCAATTTACTCACTCTGAGGTCTCAAAAAGTGTTTCTTCACCCCGGGAAGTGAATTAAATACCATTTGGAGGCATTTAATGTTCAAGCAAAAACAGGTGATTTTTGACAAAAGAGATAACACCCCCCCATTACGTCATGCTGCAGAAAGGTGAAAAATGGTCCGTTTTCAAATGTTTTATTTTTTAACGTCAGTTCACATTTGTAGGTAGATCATCAGTTTTAGAGCTAAAATTAGCATGTTTAAAGTGATTTTCATGCTTCCAGGGGCCCAAAACACAAGATTTGTGGAATGGTTAAAAGTGCATGAAAATGGCCAATTTACTCACTCTGAGGTCTCAAAAAGTGTTTCTTCACCCCGGGAAGTGAATTAAATACCATTTGGAGGCATTTAATGTTCAAGCAAAAACAGGTGATTTTTGACAAAAGAGATAACACCCCCCCATTACGGCATGCTTCAGAAAGGTGAAAAATTGTCCGTTTTCAAATGTTTTATTTTTAAAAGTCAGTTCACATTTGTAGGTAGATCATCAGTTTTAGAGCTAAAATTAGCATGTTTAAAGTGATTTTCATGCTTCCAGGGGCCCGGGAAGTGAATTAAATACCATTTGGAGGCATTTAATGTTCAAGCAAAAACAGGTGATTTTTGACAAAAGAGATAACACCCCCCATTACGTCATGCCGCAGAAAGGTGAAAAATGGTCCGTTTTCAAATGTTTTATTTTTTAACGTTAGTTTACATTTGTAGGTAGATCATCAGTTTTAGAGCTAAAATTAGCATGTTTAAAGTGATTTTCACGCTTCCAGGGGCCCAAAACACAAGATTTGTGGAATGGTTAAAAGTGCATGAAAATGGCCAATTTACTCACTCTGAGGTCTCAAAAAGTGTTTCTTCACCCCGGGAAATGAATTAAATACCATTTGGAGGCATTTAATGTTCAAGCAAAAACAGGTGATTTTTGACAAAAGAGATAACACCCCCCATTACGTCATGCTGCAGAAAGGTGAAAAATGGTCCGTTTTCAAATGTTTTATTTTTTAACGTCAGTTCACATTTGTAGGTAGATCATCAGTTTTAGAGCTAAAATTAGCATGTTTAAATTGATTTTCATGCTTCCAGGGGCCCAAAACACAAGATTTGTGGAATGGTTAAAAGTGAATGAAAATGGCCAATTTACTCACTCTGAGGTCTCAAAAAGTGTTTCTTCACCCCGGGAAGTGAATTAAATACCATTTGGAGGCATTTAATGTTCAAGCAAAAACAGGTGATTTTTGACAAAAGAGATAACACCCCCCCATTACGTCATGCTTCAGAAAGGTGAAAAATGGTCCGTTTTCAAATGTTTTATTTTTGAACGTTAGTTCACATTTGCAGGTAGATCATCAGTTTTAGAGCTAAAATTAGCATGTTTAAAGTGATTTTCATGCTTCCAGGGGCCCAAAACACAAGATTTGTGGAATGGTTAAAAGTGCATGAAAATGGCCAATTTACTCACTCTGAGGTCTCAAAAAGTGTTTCTTCACCCCGGGAAGTGAATTAAATACCATTTGGAGGCATTTAATGTTCAAGCAAAAACAGGTGATTTTTGACAAAAGAGATAACACCCCCCCATTACGGCATGCTTCAGAAAGGTGAAAAATTTTCCGTTTTCAAATGTTTTATTTTTAAAAGTCAGTTCACATTTGTAGGTAGATCATCAGTTTTAGAGCTAAAATTAGCATGTTTAAAGTGATTTTCATGCTTCCAGGGGCCCGGGAAGTGAATTAAATACCATTTGGAGGCATTTAATGTTCAAGCAAAAACAGGTGATTTTTGACAAAAGAGATAACACCCCCCCAATACGTCATGCTGCAGAAAGGTGAAAAATGGTCCGTTTTCAAATGTTTTATTTTTTAACGTCAGTTCACATTTGTAGGTAGATCATCAGTTTTAGAGCTAAAATTAGCATGTTTAAAGTGATTTTCATGCTTCTAGGGGCCCGGGAAGTGAATTAAATACCATTTGGAGGCATTTAATGTTCAAGCAAAAACAGGTGATTTTTCACAAAAAAATAACACCCCCCATTACGTCATGCTGCAGAAAGGTGAAAAATGGTCCGTTTTCAAATGTTTTATTTTTTAACGTCAGTTCACATTTGTAGGTAGATCATCAGTTTTAGAGCTAAAATTAGCATGTTTAAAGTGATTTTCATGCTTCCAGGGGCCCAAAACACAAGATTTGTGGAATGGTTAAAATTGCATGAAAATGGCCAATTTACTCACTCTGAGGTCTCAAGAAGTGAATTAAATACCATTTGGAGGCATTTAATGTTCAAGCAAAAACAGGTGATTTTTGACAAAAGAGATAACACCCCTCCATTACGTCATGCTTCAGAAAGGTGAAAAATGGTCCGTTTTCAAATGTTTTATTTTTGAACGTCAGTTCACATTTGTAGGTAGATCATCAGTTTTAGAGCTAAAATTAGCATGTTTAAAGTGATTTTCATGCTTCTAGGGGCCCGGGAAGTGAATTAAATACCATTTGGAGGCATTTAATGTTCAAGCAAAAACAGGTGATTTTTCACAAAAGAGATAACACCCCCCATTACGTCATGCTGCAGAAAGGTGAAAAATGGAATGGTTAAAAGTGCATGAAAATGGCCAATTTACTCACTCTGAGGTCTCAAAAAGTGTTTCTTCACCCCGGGAAATGAATTAAATACCATTTGGAGGCATTTAATGTTCAAGCAAAAACAGGTGATTTTTGACAAAAGAGATAACACCCCCCATTACGTCATGCTGCAGAAAGGTGAAAAATGGTCCGTTTTCAAATGTTTTATTTTTTAACGTCATTTTACATTTGTAGGTAGATCATCAGTTTTAGAGCTAAAATTAGCATGTTTAAAGTGATTTTCATGCTTCCAGGGGCCCAAAACACAAGATTTGTGGAATGGTTAAAAGTGCATGAAAATGGCCAATTTACTCACTCTGAGGTCTCAAAAAGTGTTTCTTCACCCCGGGAAGTGAATTAAATACCATTTGGAGGCATTTAATGTTCAAGCAAAAACAGGTGATTTTTGACAAAAGAGATAACACCCCCCCATTACGTCATGCTTCAGAAAGGTAAAAAATGGTCCGTTTTCAAATGTTTTATTTTTAAAAGTCAGTTCACATTTGTAGGTAGATCATCAGTTTTAGAGCTAAAATTAGCATGTTTAAAGTGATTTTCATGCTTCCAGGGGCCCGGGAAGTGAATTAAATACCATTTGGAGGCATTTAATGTTCAAGCAAAAACAGGTGATTTTTGACAAAAGAGATAACACCCCCCATTACGTCATGCTTCAGAAAGGTGAAAAATGGTCAGTTTTCAAATGTTTTATTTTTTAACGTCAGTTCACATTTGTAGGTAGATCATCAGTTTTAGAGCTAAAATTAGCATGTTTAAAGTGATTTTCATGCTTCCAGGGGCCCAAAACACAAGATTTGTGGAATGGTTAAAAGTGCATGAAAATGGCCAATTTACTCACTCTGAGGTCTCAAAAAGTGTTTCTTCATCCCGGGAAGTGAATTAAATACCATTTGGAGGCATTTAATGTTCAAGCAAAAACAGGTGATTTTTGACAAAAGAGATAACACCCCCCCATTACGGCATGCTTCAGAAAGGTGAAAAATTGTCCGTTTTCAAATGTTTTATTTTTAAAAGTCAGTTCACATTTGTAGGTAGATCATCAGTTTTAGAGCTAAAATTAGCATGTTTAAAGTGATTTTCATGCTTCCAGGGGCCCAAAACACAAGATTTGTGGAATGGTTAAAAGTGCATGAAAATGGCCAATTTACTCACTCTGAGGTCTCAAAAAGTGTTTCTTCACCCCGGGAAGTGAATTAAATACCATTTGGAGGCATTTAATGTTCAAGCAAAAACAGGTGATTTTTGACAAAAGAGATAACACCCCCCCATTACGGCATGCTTCAGAAAGGTGAAAAATTGTCCGTTTTCAAATGTTTTATTTTTAAAAGTCAGTTCACATTTGTAGGTAGATCATCAGTTTTAGAGCTAAAATTAGCATGTATAAAGTGATTTTCATGCTTCCAGGGGCCCGGGAAGTGAATTAAATACCATTTGGAGGCATTTAATGTTCAAGCAAAAACAGGTGATTTTTGACAAAAGAGATAACACCCCCCCATTACGTCATGCTGCAGAAAGGTGAAAAATGGTCCGTTTTCAAATGTTTTATTTTTTAACGTCAGTTCACATTTGTAGGTAGATCATCAGTTTTAGAGCTAAAATTAGCATGTTTAAAGTGATTTTCACGCTTCCAGGGGCCCAAAACACAAGATTTGTGGAATGGTTAAAAGTGCATGAAAATGGCCAATTTACTCACTCTGAGGTCTCAAAAAGTGTTTCTTCACCCCGGGAAATGAATTAAATACCATTTGGAGGCATTTAATGTTCAAGCAAAAACAGGTGATTTTTGACAAAAGAGATAACACCCCCCATTACGTCATGCTGCAGAAAGGTGAAAAATGGTCCGTTTTCAAATGTTTTATTTTTTAACGTCAGTTCACATTTGTAGGTAGATCATCAGTTTTAGAGCTAAAATTAGCATGTTTAAATTGATTTTCATGCTTCCAGGGGCCCAAAACACAAGATTTGTGGAATGGTTAAAAGTGCATGAAAATGGCCAATTTACTCACTCTGAGGTCTCAAAAAGTGTTTCTTCACCCCGGGAAGTGAATTAAATACCATTTGGAGGCATTTAATGTTCAAGCAAAAACAGGTGATTTTTGACAAAAGAGATAACACCCCCCCATTACGTCATGCTTCAGAAAGGTGAAAAATGGTCCGTTTTCAAATGTTTTATTTTTTAACGTTAGTTTACATTTGTAGGTAGATCATCAGTTTTAGAGCTAAAATTAGCATGTTTAAAGTGATTTTCACGCTTCCAGGGGCCCAAAACACAAGATTTGTGGAATGGTTAAAAGTGCATGAAAATGGCCAATTTACTCACTCTGAGGTCTCAAAAAGTGTTTCTTCACCCCGGGAAATGAATTAAATACCATTTGGAGGCATTTAATGTTCAAGCAAAAACAGGTGATTTTTGACAAAAGAGATAACACCCCCCATTACGTCATGCTGCAGAAAGGTGAAAAATGGTCCGTTTTCAAATGTTTTATTTTTTAACGTCAGTTCACATTTGTAGGTAGATCATCAGTTTTAGAGCTAAAATTAGCATGTTTAAATTGATTTTCATGCTTCCAGGGGCCCAAAACACAAGATTTGTGGAATGGTTAAAAGTGAATGAAAATGGCCAATTTACTCACTCTGAGGTCTCAAAAAGTGTTTCTTCACCCCGGGAAGTGAATTAAATACCATTTGGAGGCATTTAATGTTCAAGCAAAAACAGGTGATTTTTGACAAAAGAGATAACACCCCCCCATTACGGCATGCTTCAGAAAGGTGAAAAATTTTCCGTTTTCAAATGTTTTATTTTTAAAAGTCAGTTCACATTTGTAGGTAGATCATCAGTTTTAGTGCTAAAATTAGCATGTTTAAAGTGATTTTCATGCTTCTAGGGGCCCGGGAAGTGAATTAAATACCATTTGGAGGCATTTAATGTTCAAGCAAAAACAGGTGATTTTTGACAAAAGAGATAACACCCCCCCAATACGTCATGCTGCAGAAAGGTGAAAAATGGTCCGTTTTCAAATGTTTTATTTTTTAACGTCAGTTCACATTTGTAGGTAGATCATCAGTTTTAGAGCTAAAATTAGCATGTTTAAAGTGATTTTCATGCTTCTAGGGGCCCGGGAAGTGAATTAAATACCATTTGGAGGCATTTAATGTTCAAGCAAAAACAGGTGATTTTTCACAAAAAAAATAACACCCCCCATTACGTCATGCTGCAGAAAGGTGAAAAATGGTCCGTTTTCAAATGTTTTATTTTTTAACGTCAGTTCACATTTGTAGGTAGATCATCAGTTTTAGAGCTAAAATTAGCATGTTTAAAGTGATTTTCATGCTTCCAGGGGCCCAAAACACAAGATTTGTGGAATGGTTAAAATTGCATGAAAATGGCCAATTTACTCACTCTGAGGTCTCAAAAAGTGTTTCTTCACCCCGGGAAGTGAATTAAATACCATTTGGAGGCATTTAATGTTCAAGCAAAAACAGGTGATTTTTGACAAAAGAGATAACACCCCTCCATTACGTCATGCTGCAGAAAGGTGAAAAATGGTCCGTTTTCAAATGTTTTATTTTTTAACGTCAGTTCACATTTGTAGGTAGATCATCAGTTTTAGAGCTAAAATTAGCATGTTTAAAGTGATTTTTATGCTTCCAGGGGCCCAAAACACAAGATTTGTGGAATGGTTAAAAGTGCATGAAAATGGCCAATTTACTCACTCTGAGGTCTCAAAAAGTGTTTCTTCACCCCGGGAAGTGAATTAAATACCATTTGGAGGCATTTAATGTTCAAGCAAAAACAGGTGATTTTTGACAAAAGAGATAACACCCCCCCATTACGGCATGCTTCAGAAAGGTGAAAAATTGTCCGTTTTCAAATGTTTTATTTTTAAAAGTCAGTTCACATTTGTAGGTAGATCATCAGTTTTAGAGCTAAAATTAGCATGTATAAAGTGATTTTCATGCTTCCAGGGGCCCGGGAAGTGAATTAAATACCATTTGGAGGCATTTAATGTTCAAGCAAAAACAGGTGATTTTTGACAAAAGAGATAACACCCCCCCATTACGTCATGCTGCAGAAAGGTGAAAAATGGTCCGTTTTCAAATGTTTTATTTTTTAACGTCAGTTCACATTTGTAGGTAGATCATCAGTTTTAGAGCTAAAATTAGCATGTTTAAAGTGATTTTCACGCTTCCAGGGGCCCAAAACACAAGATTTGTGGAATGGTTAAAAGTGCATGAAAATGGCCAATTTACTCACTCTGAGGTCTCAAAAAGTGTTTCTTCACCCCGGGAAATGAATTAAATACCATTTGGAGGCATTTAATGTTCAAGCAAAAACAGGTGATTTTTGACAAAAGAGATAACACCCCCCATTACGTCATGCTGCAGAAAGGTGAAAAATGGTCCGTTTTCAAATGTTTTATTTTTTAACGTCAGTTCACATTTGTAGGTAGATCATCAGTTTTAGAGCTAAAATTAGCATGTTTAAATTGATTTTCATGCTTCCAGGGGCCCAAAACACAAGATTTGTGGAATGGTTAAAAGTGCATGAAAATGGCCAATTTACTCACTCTGAGGTCTCAAAAAGTGTTTCTTCACCCCGGGAAGTGAATTAAATACCATTTGGAGGCATTTAATGTTCAAGCAAAAACAGGTGATTTTTGACAAAAGAGATAACACCCCCCCATTACGTCATGCTGCAGAAAGGTGAAAAATGGTCCGTTTTCAAATGTTTTATTTTTTAACGTCAGTTCACATTTGTAGGTAGATCATCAGTTTTAGAGCTAAAATTAGCATGTTTAAAGTGATTTTCATGCTTCCAGGGGCCCAAAACACAAGATTTGTGGAATGGTTAAAAGTGCATGAAAATGGCCAATTTACTCACTCTGAGGTCTCAAAAAGTGTTTCTTCACCCCGGGAAGTGAATTAAATACCATTTGGAGGCATTTAATGTTCAAGCAAAAACAGGTGATTTTTGACAAAAGAGATAACACCCCCCCCATTACGGCATGCTTCAGAAAGGTGAAAAATTGTCCGTTTTCAAATGTTTTATTTTTAAAAGTCAGTTCACATTTGTAGGTAGATCATCAGTTTTAGAGCTAAAATTAGCATGTTTAAAGTGATTTTCATGCTTCCAGGGGCCCGGGAAGTGAATTAAATACCATTTGGAGGCATTTAATGTTCAAGCAAAAACAGGTGATTTTTGACAAAAGAGATAACACCCCCCATTACGTCATGCCGCAGAAAGGTGAAAAATGGTCCGTTTTCAAATGTTTTATTTTTTAACGTTAGTTTACATTTGTAGGTAGATCATCAGTTTTAGAGCTAAAATTAGCATGTTTAAAGTGATTTTCACGCTTCCAGGGGCCCAAAACACAAGATTTGTGGAATGGTTAAAAGTGCATGAAAATGGCCAATTTACTCACTCTGAGGTCTCAAAAAGTGTTTCTTCACCCCGGGAAATGAATTAAATACCATTTGGAGGCATTTAATGTTCAAGCAAAAACAGGTGATTTTTGACAAAAGAGATAACACCCCCCATTACGTCATGCTGCAGAAAGGTGAAAAATGGTCCGTTTTCAAATGTTTTATTTTTTAACGTCAGTTCACATTTGTAGGTAGATCATCAGTTTTAGAGCTAAAATTAGCATGTTTAAATTGATTTTCATGCTTCCAGGGGCCCAAAACACAAGATTTGTGGAATGGTTAAAAGTGAATGAAAATGGCCAATTTACTCACTCTGAGGTCTCAAAAAGTGTTTCTTCACCCCGGGAAGTGAATTAAATACCATTTGGAGGCATTTAATGTTCAAGCAAAAACAGGTGATTTTTGACAAAAGAGATAACACCCCCCCATTACGTCATGCTTCAGAAAGGTGAAAAATGGTCCGTTTTCAAATGTTTTATTTTTGAACGTTAGTTCACATTTGCAGGTAGATCATCAGTTTTAGAGCTAAAATTAGCATGTTTAAAGTGATTTTCATGCTTCCAGGGGCCCAAAACACAAGATTTGTGGAATGGTTAAAAGTGCATGAAAATGGCCAATTTACTCACTCTGAGGTCTCAAAAAGTGTTTCTTCACCCCGGGAAGTGAATTAAATACCATTTGGAGGCATTTAATGTTCAAGCAAAAACAGGTGATTTTTGACAAAAGAGATAACACCCCCCCATTACGGCATGCTTCAGAAAGGTGAAAAATTTTCCGTTTTCAAATGTTTTATTTTTAAAAGTCAGTTCACATTTGTAGGTAGATCATCAGTTTTAGAGCTAAAATTAGCATGTTTAAAGTGATTTTCATGCTTCCAGGGGCCCGGGAAGTGAATTAAATACCATTTGGAGGCATTTAATGTTCAAGCAAAAACAGGTGATTTTTGACAAAAGAGATAACACCCCCCCAATACGTCATGCTGCAGAAAGGTGAAAAATGGTCCGTTTTCAAATGTTTTATTTTTTAACGTCAGTTCACATTTGTAGGTAGATCATCAGTTTTAGAGCTAAAATTAGCATGTTTAAAGTGATTTTCATGCTTCTAGGGGCCCGGGAAGTGAATTAAATACCATTTGGAGGCATTTAATGTTCAAGCAAAAACAGGTGATTTTTCACAAAAAAAATAACACCCCCCATTACGTCATGCTGCAGAAAGGTGAAAAATGGTCCGTTTTCAAATGTTTTATTTTTTAACGTCAGTTCACATTTGTAGGTAGATCATCAGTTTTAGAGCTAAAATTAGCATGTTTAAAGTGATTTTCATGCTTCCAGGGGCCCAAAACACAAGATTTGTGGAATGGTTAAAATTGCATGAAAATGGCCAATTTACTCACTCTGAGGTCTCAAGAAGTGAATTAAATACCATTTGGAGGCATTTAATGTTCAAGCAAAAACAGGTGATTTTTGACAAAAGAGATAACACCCCTCCATTACGTCATGCTTCAGAAAGGTGAAAAATGGTCCGTTTTCAAATGTTTTATTTTTGAACGTCAGTTCACATTTGTAGGTAGATCATCAGTTTTAGAGCTAAAATTAGCATGTTTAAAGTGATTTTCATGCTTCTAGGGGCCCGGGAAGTGAATTAAATACCATTTGGAGGCATTTAATGTTCAAGCAAAAACAGGTGATTTTTCACAAAAGAGATAACACCCCCCATTACGTCATGCTGCAGAAAGGTGAAAAATGGAATGGTTAAAAGTGCATGAAAATGGCCAATTTACTCACTCTGAGGTCTCAAAAAGTGTTTCTTCACCCCGGGAAATGAATGAAATACCATTTGGAGGCATTTAATGTTCAAGCAAAAACAGGTGATTTTTGACAAAAGAGATAACACCCCCCATTACGTCATGCTGCAGAAAGGTGAAAAATGGTCCGTTTTCAAATGTTTTATTTTTTAACGTCATTTTACATTTGTAGGTAGATCATCAGTTTTAGAGCTAAAATTAGCATGTTTAAAGTGATTTTCATGCTTCCAGGGGCCCAAAACACAAGATTTGTGGAATGGTTAAAAGTGCATGAAAATGGCCAATTTACTCACTCTGAGGTCTCAAAAAGTGTTTCTTCACCCCGGGAAGTGAATTAAATACCATTTGGAGGCATTTAATGTTCAAGCAAAAACAGGTGATTTTTGACAAAAGAGATAACACCCCCCCATTACGTCATGCTTCAGAAAGGTAAAAAATGGTCCGTTTTCAAATGTTTTATTTTTAAAAGTCAGTTCACATTTGTAGGTAGATCATCAGTTTTAGAGCTAAAATTAGCATGTTTAAAGTGATTTTCATGCTTCCAGGGGCCCGGGAAGTGAATTAAATACCATTTGGAGGCATTTAATGTTCAAGCAAAAACAGGTGATTTTTGACAAAAGAGATAACACCCCCCATTACGTCATGCTTCAGAAAGGTGAAAAATGGTCAGTTTTCAAATGTTTTATTTTTTAACGTCAGTTCACATTTGTAGGTAGATCATCAGTTTTAGAGCTAAAATTAGCATGTTTAAAGTGATTTTCATGCTTCCAGGGGCCCAAAACACAAGATTTGTGGAATGGTTAAAAGTGCATGAAAATGGCCAATTTACTCACTCTGAGGTCTCAAAAAGTGTTTCTTCATCCCGGGAAGTGAATTAAATACCATTTGGAGGCATTTAATGTTCAAGCAAAAACAGGTGATTTTTGACAAAAGAGATAACACCCCCCCATTACGGCATGCTTCAGAAAGGTGAAAAATTGTCCGTTTTCAAATGTTTTATTTTTAAAAGTCAGTTCACATTTGTAGGTAGATCATCAGTTTTAGAGCTAAAATTAGCATGTTTAAAGTGATTTTCATGCTTCCAGGGGCCCGGGAAGTGAATTAAATACCATTTGGAGGCATTTAATGTTCAAGCAAAAACAGGTGATTTTTGACAAAAGAGATAACACCCCCCCATTACGTCATGCTGCAGAAAGGTGAAAAATGGTCCGTTTTCAAATGTTTTAGTTTTTTAACGTCAGTTCACATTTGTAGGTAGATCATCAGTTTTAGAGCTAAAATTAGCATGTTTAAAGTGATTTTCACGCTTCCAGGGGCCCAAAACACAAGATTTGTAGAATGGTTAAAAGTGCATGAAAATGGCCAATTTACTCACTCTGAGGTCTCAAAAAGTGTTTCTTCACCCCGGGAAATGAATTAAATACCATTTGGAGGCATTTAATGTTCAAGCAAAAACAGGTGATTTTTGACAAAAGAGATAACACCCCCCATTACGTCATGCTGCAGAAAGGTGAAAAATGGTCCGTTTTCAAATGTTTTATTTTTTAACGTCAGTTCACATTTGTAGGTAGATCATCAGTTTTAGAGCTAAAATTAGCATGTTTAAAGTGATTTTCATGCTTCCAGGGGCCCAAAACACAAGATTTGTGGAATGGTTAAAAGTGCATGAAAATGGCCAATTTACTCACTCTGAGGTCTCAAAAAGTGTTTCTTCACCCCGGGAAGTGAATTAAATACCATTTGGAGGCATTTAATGTTCAAGCAAAAACAGGTGATTTTTGACAAAAGAGATAACACCCCCCCATTACGGCATGCTTCAGAAAGGTGAAAAATTGTCCGTTTTCAAATGTTTTATTTTTAAAAGTCAGTTCACATTTGTAGGTAGATCATCAGTTTTAGAGCTAAAATTAGCAT
Organism: Lissotriton helveticus; assembly: GCF_964261635.1. Taxonomy (NCBI): domain Eukaryota; kingdom Metazoa; phylum Chordata; class Amphibia; order Caudata; family Salamandridae; genus Lissotriton; species Lissotriton helveticus. Next base: position 212,872 of record NW_027611969.1, read on the forward strand.
GTTTAAAGTGATTTTCATGCTTCCAGGGGCCCGGGAAGTGAATTAAATACCATTTGGAGGCATTTAATGTTCAAGCAAAAACAGGTGATTTTTGACAAAAGAGATAACACCCCCCCATTACGTCATGCTGCAGAAAGGTGAAAAATGGTCCGTTTTCAAATGTTTTATTTTTAACGTCAGTTCACATTTGTAGGTAGATCATCAGTTTTAGAGCTAAAATTAGCATGTTTAAAGTGATTTTCATGCTTCCAGGGGCCCAAAACACAAGATTTGTGGAATGGTTAAAAGTGCATGAAAATGGCCAATTTACTCACTCTGAGGTCTCAAAAAGTGTTTCTTCACCCCGGGAAATGAATTAAATACCATTTGGAGGCATTTAATGTTCAAGCAAAAACAGGTGATTTTTGACAAAAGAGATAACACCCCCCATTACGTCATGCTGCAGAAAGGTGAAAAATGGTCCGTTTTCAAATGTTTTATTTTTTAACGTCAGTTCACATTTGTAGGTAGATCATCAGTTTTAGAGCTAAAATTAGCATGTTTAAAGTGATTTTCATGCTTCCAGGGGCCCAAAACACAAGATTTGTGGAATGGTTAAAAGTGCATGAAAATGGCCAATTTACTCACTCTGAGGTCTCAAAAAGTGTTTCTTCACCCCGGGAAGTGAATTAAATACCATTTGGAGGCATTTAATGTTCAAGCAAAAACAGGTGATTTTTGACAAAAGAGATAACACCCCCCCATTACGTCATGCTTCAGAAAGGTGAAAAATGGTCCGTTTTCAAATGTTTTATTTTTGAACGTCAGTTCACATTTGTAGGTAGATCATCAGTTTTAGAGCTAAAATTAGCATGTTTAAAGTGATTTTCATGCTTCTAGGGGCCCGGGAAGTGAATTAAATACCATTTGGAGGCATTTAATGTTCAAGCAAAAACAGGTGATTTTTCACAAAAGAGATAACACCCCCCATTACGTCATGCTGCAGAAAGGTTAAAAATGGTCCGTTTTCAAATGTTTTATTTTTTAACGTCAGTTCACATTTGTAGGTAGATCATCAGTTTTAGAGCTAAAATTAGCATGTTTAAAGTGATTTTCATGCTTCCAGGGGCCCAAAACACAAGATTTGTGGAATGGTTAAAAGTGCATGAAAATGGCCAATTTACTCACTCTGAGGTCTCAAAAAGTGTTTCTTCACCCCGGGAAATGAATTAAATACCATTTGGAGGCATTTAATGTTCAAGCAAAAACAGGTGAGATTTGACAAAAGAGATAACACCCCCCATTACGTCATGCTGCAGAAAGGTGAAAAATGGTCCGTTTTCAAATGTTTTATTTTTTAACGTCATTTTACATTTGTAGGTAGATCATCAGTTTTAGAGCTAAAATTAGCATGTTTAAAGTGATTTTCATGCTTCCAGGGGCCCAAAACACAAGATTTGTGGAATGGTTAAAAGTGCATGAAAATGGCCAATTTACTCACTCTGAGGTCTCAAAAAGTGTTTCTTCACCCCGGGAAGTGAATTAAATACCATTTGGAGGCATTTAATGTTCAAGCAAAAACAGGTGATTTTTGACAAAAGAGATAACACCCCCCATTACGTCATGCTTCAGAAAGGTAAAAAAATGGTCCGTTTTCAAATGTTTTATTTTTGAACGTCAGTTCACATTTGTAGGTAGATCATCAGTTTTAGAGCTAAAATTAGCATGTTTAAAGTGATTTTCATGCTTCCAGGGGCCCAAAACACAGGATTTGTGGAATGGTTAAAAGTGCATGAAAATGGCCAATTTACTCACTCTGAGGTCTCAAAAAGTGTTTCTTCACCCCGGGAAGTGAATTAAATACCATTTGGAGGCATTTAATGTTCAAGCAAAAACAGGTGATTTTTGACAAAAGAGATAACACCCCCCCATTACGTCATGCTTCAGAAAGGTAAAAAATGGTCCGTTTTCAAATGTTTTATTTTTGAACGTCAGTTCACATTTGTAGGTAGATCATCAGTTTTAGAGCTAAAATTAGCATGTTTAAAGCGATTTTCATGCTTCTAGGGGCCCCGGAAGTGAATTAAATACCATTTGGAGGCATTTAATGTTCAAGCAAAAACAGGTGATTTTTGACAAAAGAGATAACACCCCCCATTACGTCATGCTGCAGAAAGGTGAAAAATGGTCCGTTTTCAAATGTTTTATTTTTTAACGTCAGTTCACATTTGTAGGTAGATCATCAGTTTTAGAGCTATAATTAGCATGTTTAAAGTGATTTTCATGCTTCCAGGGGCCCAAAACACAAGATTTGTGGAATGGTTAAAAGTGCATGAAAATGGCCAATTTACTCACTCTGAGGTCTCAAAAAGTGTTTCTTCACCCCGGGAAGTGAATTAAATACCATTTGGAGGCATTTAATGTTCAAGCAAAAACAGGTGATTTTTGACAAAAGAGATAACACCCCCCCATTACGTCATGCTGCAGAAAGGTGAAAAATGGTCCGTTTTCAAATGTTTTATTTTTTAACGTCAGTTCACATTTGTAGGTAGATCATCAGTTTTAGAGCTAAAATTAGCATGTTTAAAGTGATTTTCATGCTTCCAGGGGCCCAAAACACAATATTTGTGGAATGGTTAAAAGTGCATGAAAATGGCCAATTTACTCACTCTGAGGTCTCAAAAAGTGTTTCTTCACCCCGGGAAGTGAATTAAATATCATTTGGAGGCATTTAATGTTCAAGCAAAAACAGGTGATTTTTGACAAAAGAGATAACACCCCCCCCAATACGTCATGCTGCAGAAAGGTGAAAAATGGTCCGTTTTCAAATGTTTTATTTTTTAACGTCAGTTCACATTTGTAGGTAGATCATCAGTTTTAGAGCTAAAATTAGCATGTTTAAAGTGATTTTCATGCTTCCAGGGGCCCAAAACACAAGATTTGTGGAATGGTTAAAAGTGCATGAAAATGGCCAATTTACTCACTCTGAGGTCTCAAAAAGTGTTTCTTCACCCCGGGAAATGAATTAAATACCATTTGGAGGCATTTAATGTTCAAGCAAAAACAGGTGATTTTTGACAAAAGAGATAACACCCCCCATTACGTCATGCTGCAGAAAGGTGAAAAATGGTCCGTTTTCAAATGTTTTATTTTTTAACGTCAGTTCACATTTGTAGGTAGATCATCAGTTTAGAGCTAAAATTAGCATGTTTAAAGTGATTTTCATGCTTCCAGGGGCCCAAAACACAAGATTTGTGGAATGGTTAAAAGTGCATGAAAATGGCCAATTTACTCACTCTGAGGTCTCAAAAAGTGTTTCTTCACCCCGGGAAATGAATTAAATACCATTTGGAGGAATTTAATGTTCAAGCAAAAACAGGTGATTTTTGACAAAAGAGATAACACCCCCCATTACGTCATGCTGCAGAAAGGTGAAAAATGGTCCGTTTTCAAATGTTTTATTTTTTAACGTCAGTTCACATTTGTAGGTAGATCATCAGTTTTAGAGCTAAAATTAGCATGTTTAAAGTGATTTTCATGCTTCCAGGGGCCCAAAACACAAGATTTGTGGAATGGTTAAAAGTGCATGAAAATGGCCAATTTACTCACTCTGAGGTCTCAAAAAGTGTTTCTTCACCCCGGGAAGTGAATTAAATACCATTTGGAGGCATTTAATGTTCAAGCAAAAACAGGTGATTTTTGACAAAAGAGATAACACCCCCCCATTACGTCATGCTTCAGAAAGGTAAAAAATGGTCCGTTTTCAAATGTTTTATTTTTGAACATCAGTTCACATTTGTAGGTAGATCATCAGTTTTAGAGCTAAAATTAGCATGTTTAAAGTGATTTTCATGCTTCTAGGGACCCGGGAAGTGAATTAAATACCATTTGGAGGCATTTAATGTTCAAGCAAAAACAGGTGATTTTTCACAAAAGAGATAACACCCCCCATTACGTCATGCTGCAGAAAGGTGAAAAATGGTCCGTTTTCAAATGTTTTATTTTTTAACGTCAGTTCACATTTGTAGGTAGATCATCAGTTTTAGAGCTAAAATTAGCATGTTTAAAGTGATTTTCATGCTTCCAGGGGCCCAAAACACAAGATTTGTGGAATGGTTAAAAGTGCATGAAAATGGCCAATTTACTCACTCTGAGGTCTCAAAAAGTGTTTCTTCACCCCGGGAAATGAATTAAATACCATTTGGAGGCATTTAATGTTCAAGCAAAAACAGGTGATTTTTGACAAAAGAGATAACACCCCCCATTATGTCATGCAGCAGAAAGGTGAAAAATGGTCCGTTTTCAAATGTTTTAGTTTTTTAACGTCAGTTCACATTTGTAGGTAGATCATCAGTTTTAGAGCTAAAATTAGCATGTTTAAAGTGATTTTCATGCTTCCAGGGGCCCAAAACACAAGATTTGTGGAATGGTTAAAAGTGCATGAAAATGGCCAATTTACTCACTCTGAGGTCTCAAAAAGTGTTTCTTCACCCGGGAAGTGAATTAAATACCATTTGGAGGCATTTAATGTTCAAGCAAAAACAGGTGATTTTTGACAAAAGAGATAACACCCCCCCATTACGTCATGCTTCAGAAAGGTAAAAAATGGTCCGTTTTCAAATGTTTTATTTTTGAACGTCAGTTCACATTTGTAGGTAGATCATCAGTTTTAGAGCTAAAATTAGCATGTTTAAAGTGATTTTCATGATTCCAGGGGCCCAAAACACAAGATTTGTGGAATGGTTAAAAGTGCATGAAAATGGCCAATTTACTCACTCTGAGGTCTCAAAAAGTGTTTCTTCACCCCGGGAAGTGAATTAAATACCATTTGGAGGCATTTAATGTTCAAGCAAAAACAGGTGATTTTTGACAAAAGAGATAACACCCCCCCATTACGTCATGCTTCAGAAAGGTGAAAAATGGTCCGTTTTCAAATGTTTTATTTTTGAACGTCAGTTCACATTTGTAGGTAGATCATCAGTTTTAGAGCTAAAATTAGCATGTTTAAAGTGATTTTCATGCTTCTAGGGGCCCGGGAAGTGAATTAAATACCATTTGGAGGCATTTAATGTTCAAGCAAAAACAGGTGATTTTTGACAAAAGAGATAACAACCCCCCATTACGTCATGCTGCAGAAAGGTGAAAAATGGTCCGTTTTCAAATGTTTTATTTTTTAACGTCAGTTCACATTTGTAGGTAGATCATCAGTTTTAGAGCTAAAATTAGCATGTTTAAAGTGATTTTCATGCTTCCAGGGGCCCAAAACACAAGATTTGTGGAATGGTTAAAAGTGCATGAAAATGGCCAATTTACTCACTCTGAGGTCTCAAAAGGTGTTTCTTCACCCCGGGAAGTGAATTAAATACCATTTGGAGGCATTTAATGTTCAAGCAAAAACAGGTGATTTTTGACAAAAGAGATAACACCCCCCCATTACGTCATGCTGCAGAAAGGTGAAAAATGGTCCGTTTTCAAATGTTTTATTTTTTAACGTCAGTTCACATTTGTAGGTAGATCATCAGTTTTACAGCTAAAATTAGCATGTTTAAAGTGATTTTCATGCTTCCAGGGGCCCAAAACACAAGATTTGTGGAATGGTTAAAAGTGCATGAAAATGGCCAATTTACTCACACTGAGGTCTCAAAAAGTGTTTCTTCACCCCGGGAAGTGAATTAAATACCATTTGGAGGCATTTAATGTTCAAGCAAAAACAGGTGATTTTTGACAAAAGAGATAACACTCCCCCATTACGTCATGCTTCAGAAAGGTGAAAAATGGTCCGTTTTCAAATGTTTTATTTTTGAACTTCAGTTCACATTTGTAGGTAGATCATCAGTTTTAGAGCTAAAATTAGCATGTTTAAAGTAATTTTCATGCTTCTAGGGGCCCGGGAAGTGAATTAAATACCATTTGGAGGCATTTAATGTTCAAGCAAAAACAGGTGATTTTTGACAAAAGAGATAACAACCCCCCATTACGTCATGCTGCAGAAAGGTGAAAAATGGTCCGTTTTCAAATGTTTTATTTTTTAACGTCAGTTCACATTTGTAGGTAGATCATCAGTTTTAGAGCTAAAATTAGCATGTTTAAAGTGATTTTCATGCTTCCAGGGGCCCAAAACACAAGATTTGTGGAATGGTTAAAAGTGCATGAAAATGGCCAATTTACTCACTCTGAGGTCTCAAAAAGTGTTTCTTCACCCCGGGAAGTGAATTAAATACCATTTGGAGGCATTTAATGTTCAAGCAAAAACAGGTGATTTTTGACAAAAGAGATAACACCCCCCCATTACGGCATGCTTCAGAAAGGTGACAATTTGACCGTTTTCAAATGTTTTATTTTTAAAAGTCAGTTCACATTTGTAGGTAGATCATCAGTTTTAGAGCTAAAATTAGCATGTTTAAAGTGATTTTCATGCTTCCAGGGGCCCGGGAAGTGAATTAAATACCATTTGGAGGCATTTAATGTTCAAGCAAAAACAGGTGATTTTTGACAAAAGAGATAACACCCCCCCAATACGTCATGCTGCAGAAAGGTGAAAAATGGTCCGTTTTCAAATGTTTTATTTTTTAACGTCAGTTCACATTTGTAGGTAGATCATCAGTTTTAGAGCTAAAATTAGCATGTTTAAAGTGAATTTCATGCTTCCAGGGGCCCAAAACACAAGATTTGTGGAATGGTTAAAAGTGCATGAAAATGGCCAATTTACTCACTCTGAGGTCTCAAAAAGTGTTTCTTCACCCCGGGAAATGAATTAAATACCATTTGGAGGCATTTAATGTTCAAGCAAAAACAGGTGATTTTTGACAAAAGAGATAACACCCCCCATTACGTCATGCTGCAGAAAGGTGAAAAATGGTCCGTTTTCAAATGTTTTATTTTTTAACGTCAGTTCACATTTGTAGGTAGATCATCAGTTTTAGAGCTAAAATTAGCATGTTTAAAGTGATTTTCATGCTTCCAGGGGCCCAAAACACAAGATTTGTGGAATGGTTAAAATTGCATGAAAATGGCCAATTTACTCACTCTGAGTTCTTAAAAAGTGTTTCTTCACCCCGGGAAGTGAATTAAATACCATTTGGAGGCATTTAATGTTCAAGCAAAAACAGGTGATTTTTGACAAAAGAGATAACACCCCCCCATTACGTCATGCTTCAGAAAGGTGAAAAATGGTCCGTTTTCAAATGTTTTATTTTTGAACGTCAGTTCACATTTGTAGGTAGATCATCAGTTTTAGAGCTAAAATTAGCATGTTTAAAGTGATTTTCATGCTTCTAGGGGCCCGGGAAGTGAATTAAATACCATTTGGAGGCATTTAATGTTCAAGCAAAAACAGGTGATTTTTGACAAAAGAGATAACAACCCCCCATTACGTCATGCTGCAGAAAGGTGAAAAATGGTCCGTTTTCAAATGTTTTATTTTTTAACGTCAGTTCACATTTGTAGGTAGATCATCAGTTTTAGAGCTAAAATTAGCATGTTTAAAGTGATTTTCATGCTTCCAGGGGCCCAAAACACAAGATTTGTGGAATGGTTAAAAGTGCATGAAAATGGCCAATTTACTCACTCTGAGGTCTCAAAAAGTGTTTCTTCACCCCGGGAAGTGAATTAAATACCATTTGGAGGCATTTAATGTTCAAGCAAAAACAGGTGATTTTTGACAAAAGAGATAACACCCCCCCATTACGTCATGCTGCAGAAAGGTGAAAAATGGTCCGTTTTCAAATGTTTTATTTTTTAACGTCAGTTCACATTTGTAGGTAGATCATCAGTTTTAGAGCTAAAATTAGCATGTTTAAAGTGATTTTCATGCTTCCAGGGGCCCAAAACACAAGATTTGTGGAATGGTTAAAAGTGCATGAAAATGGCCAATTTACTCACTCTGAGGTCTCAAAAAGTGTTTCTTCACCCCGGGAAGTGAATTAAATACCATTTGGAGGCATTTAATGTTCAAGCAAAAACAGGTGATTTTTGACAAAAGAGATAACACCCCCCCCATTACGGCATGCTTCAGAAAGGTGACAATTTGACCGTTTTCAAATGTTTTATTTTTAAAAGTCAGTTCACATTTGTAGGTAGATCATCAGTTTTAGAGCTAAAATTAGCATGTTTAAAGTGATTTTCATGCTTCCAGGGGCCCGGGAAGTGAATTAAATACCATTTGGAGGCATTTAATGTTCAAACAAAAACAGGTGATTTTTGACAAAAGAGATAACACCCCCCCAATACGTCATGCTGCAGAAAGGTGAAAAATGGTCCGTTTTCAAATGTTTTATTTTTTAACGTCAGTTCACATTTGTAGGTAGATCATCAGTTTTAGAGCTAAAATTAGCATGTTTAAAGTGATTTTCATGCTTCCAGGGGCCCAAAACACAAGATTTGTGGAATGGTTAAAAGTGCATGAAAATGGCCAATTTACTCACTCTGAGGTCTCAAAAAGTGTTTCTTCACCCCGGGAAATGAATTAAATACCATTTGGAGGCATTTAATGTTCAAGCAAAAACAGGTGATTTTTGACAAAAGAGATAACACCCCCCATTACGTCATGCTGCAGAAAGGTGAAAAATGGTCCGTTTTCAAATGTTTTATTTTTTAACGTCAGTTCACATTTGTAGGTAGATCATCAGTTTTAGAGCTAAAATTAGCATGTTTAAAGTGATTTTCATGCTTCCAGGGGCCCAAAACACAAGATTTGTGGAATGGTTAAAATTGCATGAAAATGGCCAATTTACTCACTCTGAGTTCTCAAAAAGTGTTTCTTCACCCCGGGAAGTGAATTAAATACCATTTGGAGGCATTTAATGTTCAAGCAAAAACAGGTGATTTTTGACAAAAGAGATAACACCCCCCCATTACGTCATGCTTCAGAAAGGTGAAAAATGGTCCGTTTTCAAATGTTTTATTTTTGAACGTCAGTTCACATTTGTAGGTAGATCATCAGTTTTAGAGCTAAAATTAGCATGTTTAAAGTGATTTTCATGCTTCTAGGGGCCCGGGAAGTGAATTAAATACCATTTGGAGGCATTTAATGTTCAAGCAAAAACAGGTGATTTTTCACAAAAGAGATAACACCCCCCATTACGTCATGCTGCAGAAAGGTGAAAAATGGTCAGTTTTCAAATGTTTTATTTTTTAATGTCAGTTCACATTTGTAGGTAGATCATCAGTTTTAGAGCTAAAATTAGCATGTTTAAAGTGATTTTCATGCTTCCAGGGGCCCAAAACACAAGATTTGTGGAATGGTTAAAAGTGCATGAAAATGGCCAATTTACTCACTCTGGGGTCTCAAAAAGTGTTTCTTCACCCCGGGAAATGAATTAAATACCATTTGGAGGCATTTAATGTTCAAGCAAAAACAGGTGATTTTTGACAAAAGAGATAACACCCCCCATTACGTCATGCTGCAGAAAGGTGAAAAATGGTCCGTTTTCAAATGTTTTATTTTTTAACGTCAGTTTACATTTGTAGGTAGATCATCAGTTTTAGAGCTAAAATTAGCATGTTTAAAGTGATTTTCATGCTTCCAGGGGCCCAAAACACAAGATTTGTGGAATGGTTAAAAGTGCATGAAAATGGCCAATTTACTCACTCTGAGGTCTCAAAAAGTGTTTCTTCACCCCGGGAAGTGAATTAAATACCATTTGGAGGCATTTAATGTTCAAGCAAAAACAGGTGATTTTTGACAAAAGAGATAACACCCCCCCATTACGTCATGCTTCAGAAAGGTAAAAAATGGTCCGTTTTCAAATGTTTTATTTTTGAACGTCAGTTCACATTTGTAGGTAGATCATCAGTTTTAGAGCTAAAATTAGCATGTTTAAAGTGATTTTCATGCTTCTAGGGGCCCGGGAAGTGAATTAAATACCATTTGGAGACATTTAATGTTCAAGCAAAAACAGGTGATTTTTGACAAAAGAGATAACACCCCCCATTACGTCATGCTGCAGAAAGGTGAAAAATGGTCCGTTTTCAAATGTTTTATTTTTTAACGTCAGTTCACATTTGTAGGTAGATCATCAGTTTTAGAGCTATAATTAGCATGTTTAAAGTGATTTTCATGCTTCCAGGGGCCCAAAACACAAGATTTGTGGAATGGTTAAAAGTGCATGAAAATGGCCAATTTACTCACTCTGAGGTCTCAAAAAGTGTTTCTTCACCCCGGGAAGTGAATTAAATACCATTTGGAGGCATTTAATGTTCAAGCAAAAACAGGTGATTTTTGACAAAAGAGATAACACCCCCCCATTACGTCATGCTGCAGAAAGGTGAAAAATGGTCCGTTTTCAAATGTTTTATTTTTTAACGTCAGTTCACATTTGTAGGTAGATCATCAGTTTTAGAGCTAAAATTAGCATGTTTAAAGTGATTTTCATGCTTCCAGGGGCCCGGGAAGTGAATTAAATACCATTTGGAGGCATTTAATGTTCAAGCAAAAACAGGTGATTTTTGACAAAAGAGATAACACCCCCCCATTACGTCATGCTGCAGAAAGGTGAAAAATGGTCCGTTTTCAAATGTTTTATTTGTTAACGTCAGTTCACATTTGTAGGTAGATCATCAGTTTTAGAGCTAAAATTAGCATGTTTAAAGTGATTTTCATGCTTCCAGGGGCCCAAAACACAAGATTTGTGGAATGGTTAAAAGTGCATGAAAATGGCCAATTTACTCACTCTGAGGTCTCAAAAAGTGTTTCTTCACCCCGGGAAGTGAATTAAATACCATTTGGAGGCATTTAATGTTCAAGCAAAAACAGGTGATTTTTTACAAAAGAGATAACACCCCCCCCCATTACGTCATGCTTCAGAAAGGTGAAAAATGGTCCGTTTTCAAATGTTTTATTTTTGAACGTCAGTTCACATTTGTAGGTAGATCATCAGTTTTAGAGCTAAAATTAGCATGTTTAAAGTGATTTTCATGCTTCTAGGGGCCCGGGAAGTGAATTAAATACCATTTGGAGGCATTTAATGTTCAAGCAAAAACAGGTGATTTTTGACAAAAGAGATAACAACCCCCCATTACGTCATGCTGCAGAAAGGTGAAAAATGGTCCGTTTTCAAATGTTTTATTTTTTAACGTCAGTTCACATTTGTAGGTAGATCATCAGTTTTAGAGCTAAAATTAGCATGTTTAAAGTGATTTTCATGCTTCCAGGGGCCCAAAACACAAGATTTGTGGAATGGTTAAAAGTGCATGAAAATGGCCAATTTACTCACTCTGAGGTCTCAAAAAGTGTTTCTTCACCCCGGGAAGTGAATTAAATACCATTTGGAGGCATTTAATGTTCAAGCAAAAACAGGTGATTTTTGACAAAAGAGATAACACCCCCCCATTACGTCATGCTGCAGAAAGGTGAAAAATGGTCCGTTTTCAAATGTTTTATTTTTTAACGTCAGTTCACATTTGTAGGTAGATCATCAGTTTTAGAGCTAAAATTAGCATGTTTAAAGTGATTTTCATGCTTCCAGGGGCCCAAAACACAAGATTTGTGAAATGGTTAAAAGTGCATGAAAATGGCCAATTTACTCACTCTGAGGTCTCAAAAAGTGTTTCTTCACCCAGGGAAGTGAATTAAATACCATTTGGAGGCATTTAATGTTCAAGCAAAAACAGGTGATTTTTGACAAAAGAGATAACACCCCCCCATTACGGCATGCTTCAGAAAGGTGAAAAATTGTCCGTTTTCAAATGTTTTATTTTTAAAAGTCAGTTCACATTTGTAGGTAGATCATCAGTTTTAGAGCTAAAATTAGCATGTTTAAAGTGATTTTCATGCTTCCAGGGGCCCAGGAAGTGAATTAAATACCATTTGGAGGCATTTAATGTTCAAGCAAAAACAGGTGATTTTTGACAAAAGAGATAACACCCCCCCATTACGTCATGCTGCAGAAAGGTGAAAAATGGTCCGTTTTCAAATGTTTTATTTTTTAACGTCAGTTCACATTTGTAGGTAGATCATCAGTTTTAGAGCTAAAATTAGCATGTTTAAAGTGATTTTCACGCTTCCAGGGGCCCAAAGCACAAGATTTGTGGAATGGTTAAAAGTGCATGAAAATGGCCAATTTACTCACTCTGAGGTCTCAAAAAGTGTTTCTTCACCCCGGGAAATGAATTAAATACCATTTGGAGGCATTTAATGTTCAAGCAAAAACAGGTGATTTTTGACAAAAGAGATAACACCCCCCATTACGTCATGCTGCAGAAAGGTGAAAAATGGTCCGTTTTCAAATGTTTTATTTTTTAACGTCAGTTCACATTTGTAGGTAGATCATCAGTTTTAGAGCTAAAATTAGCATGTTTAAATTGATTTTCATGCTGCCAGGGGCCCAAAACACAAGATTTGTGGAATGGTTAAAAGTGCATGAAAATGGCCAATTTACTCACTCTGAGGTCTCAAAAAGTGTTTCTTCACCCCGGGAAGTGAATTAAATACCATTTGGAGGCATTTAATGTTCAAGCAAAAACAGGTGATTTTTGACAAAAGAGATAACACCCCCCCATTACGTCATGCTTCAGAAAGGTGAAAAATGGTCCGTTTTCAAATGTTTTATTTTTGAACGTTAGTTCACATTTGTAGGTAGATCATCAGTTTTAGAGCTAAAATTAGCATGTTTAAAGTGATTTTCATGCTTCCAGGGGCCCAAAACACAAGATTTGTGGAATGGTTAAAAGTGCATGAAAATGGCCAATTTACTCACTCTGAGGTCTCAAAAAGTGTTTCTTCACCCCGGGAAGTGAATTAAATACCATTTGGAGGCATTTAATCTTCAAGCAAAAACAGGTGATTTTTGACAAAAGAGATAACACCCCCCCATTACGGCATGCTTCAGAAAGGTGAAAAATTGTCCGTTTTCAAATGTTTTATTTTTAAAAGTCAGTTCACATTTGTAGGTAGATCATCAGTTTTAGAGCTAAAATTAGCATGTTTAAAGTGATTTTCATGCTTCCAGGGGCCCGGGAAGTGAATTAAATACCATTTGGAGGCATTTAATGTTCAAGCAAAAACAGGTGATTTTTGACAAAAGAGATAACACCCCCCCAATACGTCATGCTGCAGAAAGGTGAAAAATGGTCCGTTTTCAAATGTTTTATTTTTTAACGTCAGTTCACATTTGTAGGTAGATCATCAGTTTTAGAGCTAAAATTAGCATGTTTAAAGTGATTTTCATGCTTCCAGGGGCCCAAAACACAAGATTTGTGGAATGGTTAAAAGTGCATGAAAATGGCCAATTTACTCACTCTGAGGTCTCAAAAAGTGTTTCTTCACCCCGGGAAATGAATTGAATACCATTTGGAGGCATTTAATGTTCAAGCAAAAACAGGTGATTTTTGACAAAAGAGATAACACCTCCCATTACGTCATGCTGCAGAAAGGTGAAAAATGGTCCGTTTTCAAATGTTTTATTTTTTAACGTCAGTTCACATTTGTAGGTAGATCATCAGTTTTAGAGCTAAAATTAGCATGTTTAAAGTGATTTTCATGCTTCCAGGGGCCCAAAACACAAGATTTGTGGAATGGTTAAAATTGCATGAAAATGGCCAATTTACTCACTCTGAGGTCTCAAAAAGTGTTTCTTCACCCCGGGAAGTGAATTAAATACCATTTGGAGGCATTTAATGTTCAAGCAAAAACAGGTGATTTTTGACAAAAGAGATAACACCCCCCCATTACGTCATGCTTCAGAAAGGTGAAAAATGGTCCATTTTCAAATGTTTTATTTTTGAACGTCAGTTCACATTTGTAGGTAGATCATCAGTTTTAGAGCTAAAATTAGCATGTTTAAAGTGATTTTCATGCTTCTAGGGGCCCGGGAAGTGAATTAAATACCATTTGGAGGCATTTAATGTTCAAGCAAAAACAGGTGATTTTTCACAAAAGAGATAACACCCCCCATTACGTCATGCTGTAGAAAGGTGAAAAATGGTCCGTTTTCAAATGTTTCATTTTTTAACGTCAGTTCACATTTGTAGGTAGATCATCAGTTTTAGAGCTAAAATTAGCATGTTTAAAGTGATTTTCATGGTTCCATGGGCCCAAAACACAAGATTTGTGGAATGGTTAAAAGTGCATGAAAATGGCCAATTTACTCACTCTGAGGTCTCAAAAAGTGTTTCTTCACCCCGGGAAATGAATTAAATACCATTTGGAGGCAATTAATGTTCAAGCAAAAACAGGTGATTTTTGACAAAAGAGATAACACCCCCCATTACGTCATGCTGCAGAAAGGTGAAAAATGGTCGGTTTTCAAATGTTTTATTTTTTAACGTCAGTTTACATTTGTAGGTAGATCATCAGTTTTAGAGCTAAAATTAGCATGTTTAAAGTGATTTTCATGCTTCCAGGGGCCCAAAACATAAGATTTGTGGAATGGTTAAAAGTGCATGAAAATGGCCAATTTACTCACTCTGAGGTCTCAAAAAGTGTTTCTTCACCCCGGGAAGTGAATTAAATACCATTTGGAGGCATTTAATGTTCAAGCAAAAACAGGTGATTTTTGACAAAAGAGATAACACCCCCCCATTACGTCATGCTTCAGAAAGGTAAAAAATGGTCCGTTTTCAAATGTTTTATTTTTGAACGTCAGTTCACATTTGTAGGTAGATCATCAGTTTTAGAGCTAAAATTAGCATGTTTAAAGTGATTTTCATGCTTCTAGGGGCCCGGGAAGTGAATTAAATACCATTTGGAGGCATTTAATGTTCAAGCAAAAACAGGTGATTTTTGACAAAAGAGATAACAACCCCCCATTACGTCATGCTGCAGAAAGGTGAAAAATGGTCCGTTTTCAAATGTTTTATTTTTTAACGTCAGTTCACATTTGTAGGTAGATCATCAGTTTTAGAGCTAAAATTAGCATGTTTAAAGTGATTTTCATGCTTCCAGGGGCCCAAAACACAAGATTTGTGGAATGGTTAAAAGTGCATGAAAATGGCCAATTTACTCACTCTGAGGTCTCAAAAAGTGTTTCTTCACCCCGGGAAGTGAATTAAATACCATTTGGAGGCATTTAATGTTCAAGCAAAAACAGGTGATTTTTGACAAAAGAGATAACACCCCCCATTACGTCATGCTGCAGAAAGGTGAAAAATGGTCCGTTTTCAAATGTTTTATTTTTTAACGTCAGTTCACATTTGTAGGTAGATCATCAGTTTTAGAGCTAAAATTAGCATGTTTTAAGTGATTTTCATGCTTCCAGGGGCCCGGGAAGTGAATTGAATACCATTTGGAGGCATTTAATGTGCAAGCAAAAACAGGTGATTTTTGACAAAAGAGATAACACCCCCCCCATTACGTCATGCTGCAGAAAGGTGTAAAATGGTCCGTTTTCAAATGTTTTATTTTTTAATGTCAGTTCACATTTGTAGGTAGATCATCAGTTTTAGAGCTAAAATTAGCATGTTTAAAGTGATTTTCATGCTTCCAGGGGCCCAAAACACAAGATTTGTGGAATGGTTAAAAGTGCATGAAAATGGCCAATTTACTCACTCTGAGGTCTCAAAAAGTGTTTCTTCACCCCGGGAAATGAATTAAATACCATTTGGAGGCATTTAATGTTCAAGCAAAAACAGGTGATTTTTGACAAAAGAGATAACACCCCCCATTACGTCATGCTGCAGAAAGGTGAAAAATGGTCCGTTTTCAAATGTTTTATTTTTTAACGTCAGTTTACATTTGTAGGTAGATCATCAGTTTTAGAGCTAAAATTAGCATGTTTAAAGTGATTTTCATGCTTCCAGGGGCCCAAAACACAAGATTTGTGGAATGGTTAAAAGTGCATGAAAATGGCCAATTTACTCACTCTGAGGTCTCAAAAAGTGTTTCTTCACCCCGGGAAGTGAATTAAATACCATTTGGAGGCATTTAATGTTCAAGCAAAAACAGGTGATTTTTGACAAAAGAGATAACACCCCCCCATTACGTCATGCTTCAGAAAGGTAAAAAATGGTCCGTTTTCAAATGTTTTATTTTTGAACGTCAGTTCACATTTGTAGGTAGATCATCAGTTTTAGAGCTAAAATTAGCATGTTTAAAGTGATTTTCATGCTTCTAGGGGCCCGGGAAGTGAATTAAATACCATTTGGAGACATTTAATGTTCAAGCAAAAACAGGTGATTTTTGACAAAAGAGATAACACCCCCATTACGTCATGCTGCAGAAAGGTGAAAAATGGTCCGTTTTCAAATGTTTTATTTTTTAACGTCAGTTCACATTTGTAGGTAGATCATCAGTTTTAGAGCTATAATTAGCATGTTTAAAGTGATTTTCATGCTTCCAGGGGCCCAAAACACAAGATTTGTGGAATGGTTAAAAGTGCATGAAAATGGCCAATTTACTCACTCTGAGGTCTCAAAAAGTGTTTCTTCACCCCGGGAAGTGAATTAAATACCATTTGGAGGCATTTAATGTTCAAGCAAAAACAGGTGATTTTTGACAAAAGAGATAACACCCCCCCATTACGTCATGCTGCAGAAAGGTGAAAAATGGTCCGTTTTCAAATGTTTTATTTGTTAACGTCAGTTCACATTTGTAGGTAGATCATCAGTTTTAGAGCTAAAATTAGCATGTTTAAAGTGATTTTCATGCTTCCAGGGGCCCAAAACACAAGATTTGTGGAATGGTTAAAAGTGCATGAAAATGGCCAATTTACTCACTCTGAGGTCTCAAAAAGTGTTTCTTCACCCCGGGAAGTGAATTAAATACCATTTGGAGGCATTTAATGTTCAAGCAAAAACAGGTGATTTTTTACAAAAGAGATAACACCCCCCCCCCATTACGTCATGCTTCAGAAAGGTGAAAAATGGTCCGTTTTCAAATGTTTTATTTTTGAACGTCAGTTCACATTTGTAGGTAGATCATCAGTTTTAGAGCTAAAATTAGCATGTTTAAAGTGATTTTCATGCTTCCAGGGGCCCGGGAAGTGAATTAAATACCATTTGGAGGCATTTAATGTTCAAGCAAAAACAGGTGATTTTTGACAAAAGAGATAACACCCCCCATTACGTCATGCTGCAGAAAGGTGAAAAATGGTCCGTTTTCAAATGTTTTATTTGTTAACGTCAGTTCACATTTGTAGGTAGATCATCAGTTTTAGAGCTAAAATTAGCATGTTTAAAGTGATTTTCATGCTTCCAGGGGCCCAAAACACAAGATTTGTGGAATGGTTAAAAGTGCATGAAAATGGCCAATTTACTCACTCTGAGGTCTCAAAAAGTGTTTCTTCACCCCGGGAAGTGAATTAAATACCATTTGGAGGCATTTAATGTTCAAGCAAAAACAGGTGATTTTTGACAAAAGAGATAACACCCCCCCATTACGTCATGCTGCAGAAAGGTGAAAAATGGTCCGTTTTCAAATGTTTTATTTTTTAACGTCAGTTCATATTTGTAGGTAGATCATCAGTTTTAGAGCTAAAATTAGCATGTTTAAAGTGATTTTCATGCTTCCAGGGGCCCAAAACACAAGATTTGTGGAATGGTTAAAAGTGCATGAAAATGGCCAATTTACTCACTCTGAGGTCTCAAAAAGTGTTTCTTCACCCAGGGAAGTGAATTAAATACCATTTGGAGGCATTTAATGTTCAAGCAAAAACAGGTGATTTTTGACAAAAGAGATAACACCCCCCCATTACGGCATGCTTCAGAAAGGTGAAAAATTGTCCGTTTTCAAATGTTTTATTTTTAAAAGTCAGTTCACATTTGTAGGTAGATCATCAGTTTTAGAGCTAAAATTAGCATGTTTAAAGTGATTTTCATGCTTCCAGGGGCCCAGGAAGTGAATTAAATACCATTTGGAGGCATTTAATGTTCAAGCAAAAACAGGTGATTTTTGACAAAAGAGATAACACCCCCCCATTACGTCATGCTGCAGAAAGGTGAAAAATGGTCCGTTTTCAAATGTTTTATTTTTTAACGTCAGTTCACATTTGTAGGTAGATCATCAGTTTTAGAGCTAAAATTAGCATGTTTAAAGTGATTTTCACGCTTCCAGGGGCCCAAAACACAAGATTTGTGGAATGGTTAAAAGTGCATGAAAATGGCCAATTTACTCACTCTGAGGTCTCAAAAAGTGTTTCTTCACCCCGGGAAATGAATTAAATACCATTTGGAGGCATTTAATGTTCAAGCAAAAACAGGTGATTTTTGACAAAAGAGATAACACCCCCCATTACGTCATGCTGCAGAAAGGTGAAAAATGGTCCGTTTTCAAATGTTTTATTTTTTAACGTCAGTTCACATTTGTAGGTAGATCATCAGTTTTAGAGCTAAAATTAGCATGTTTAAATTGATTTTCATGCTTCCAGGGGCCCAAAACACAAGATTTGTGGAATGGTTAAAAGTGCATGAAAATGGCCAATTTACTCACTCTGAGGTCTCAAAAAGTGTTTCTTCACCCCGGGAAGTGAATTAAATACCATTTGGAGGCATTTAATGTTCAAGCAAAAACAGGTGATTTTTGACAAAAGAGATAACACCCCCCCATTACGTCATGCTTCAGAAAGGTGAAAAATGGTCCGTTTTCAAATGTTTTATTTTTGAACGTTAGTTCACATTTGTAGGTAGATCATCAGTTTTAGAGCTAAAATTAGCATGTTTAAAGTGATTTTCATGCTTCCAGGGGCCCAAAACACAAGATTTGTGGAATGGTTAAAAGTGCATGAAAATGGCCAATTTACTCACTCTGAGGTCTCAAAAAGTGTTTCTTCACCCCGGGAAGTGAATTAAATACCATTTGGAGGCATTTAATGTTCAAGCAAAAACAGGTGATTTTTGACAAAAGAGATAACACCCCCCCCATTACGGCATGCTTCAGAAAGGTGAAAAATTGTCCATTTTCAAATGTTTTATTTTTAAAAGTCAGTTCACATTTGTAGGTAGATCATCAGTTTTAGAGCTAAAATTAGCATGTTTAAAGTGATTTTCATGCTTCCAGGGGCCCGGGAAGTGAATTAAATACCATTTGGAGGCATTTAATGTTCAAGCAAAAACAGGTGATTTTTGACAAAAGAGATAACACCCCCCCAATACGTCATGCTGCAGAAAGGTGAAAAATGGTCCGTTTTCAAATGTTTTATTTTTTAACGTCAGTTCACATTTGTAGGTAGATCATCAGTTTTAGAGCTAAAATTAGCATGTTTAAAGTGATTTTCATGCTTCCAGGGGCCCAAAACACAAGATTTGTGGAATGGTTAAAATTGCATGAAAATGGCCAATTTACTCACTCTGAGGTCTCAAAAAGTGTTTCTTCACCCCGGGAAGTGAATTAAATACCATTTGGAGGCATTTAATGTTCAAGCAAAAACAGGTGATTTTTGACAAAAGAGATAACACCCCCCCATTACGTCATGCTTCAGAAAGGTGAAAAATGGTCCATTTTCAAATGTTTTATTTTTGAACGTCAGTTCACATTTGTAGGTAGATCATCAGTTTTAGAGCTAAAATTAGCATGTTTAAAGTGATTTTCATGCTTCTAGGGGCCCGGGAAGTGAATTAAATACCATTTGGAGGCATTTAATGTTCAAGCAAAAACAGGTGATTTTTCACAAAAGAGATAACACCCCCCATTACGTCATGCTGTAGAAAGGTGAAAAATGGTCCGTTTTCAAATGTTTTATTTTTTAACGTCAGTTCACATTTGTAGGTAGATCATCAGTTTTAGAGCTAAAATTAGCATGTTTAAAGTGATTTTCATGCTTCCAGGGGCCCAAAACACAAGATTTGTGGAATGGTTAAAAGTGCATGAAAATGGCCAATTTACTCACTCTGAGGTCTCAAAAAGTGTTTCTTCACCCCGGGAAATGAATTAAATACCATTTGGAGGCATTTAATGTTCAAGCAAAAACAGGTGATTTTTGACAAAAGAGATAACACCCCCCATTACGTCATGCTGCAGAAAGGTGAAAAATGGTCCGTTTTCAAATGTTTTATTTTTTAACGTCAGTTTACATTTGTAGGTAGATCATCAGTTTTAGAGCTAAAATTAGCATGTTTAAAGTGATTTTCATGCTTCCAGGGGCCCAAAACACAAGATTTGTGGAATGGTTAAAAGTGCATGAAAATGGCCAATTTACTCACTCTGAGGTCTCAAAAAGTGTTTCTTCACCCCGGGAAGTGAATTAAATACCATTTGGAGGCATTTAATGTTCAAGCAAAAACAGGTGATTTTTGACAAAAGAGATAACACCCCCCCATTACGTCATGCTTCAGAAAGGTAAAAAATGGTCCGTTTTCAAATGTTTTATTTTTGAACGTCAGTTCACATTTGTAGGTAGATCATCAGTTTTAGAGCTAAAATTAGCATGTTTAAAGTGATTTTCATGCTTCTAGGGGCCCGGGAAGTGAATTAAATACCATTTGGAGGCATTTAATGTTCAAGCAAAAACAGGTGATTTTTGACAAAAGAGATAACACCCCCCATTACGTCATGCTGCAGAAAGGTGAAAAATGGTCCGTTTTCAAATGTTTTATTTTTTAACGTCAGTTCACATTTGTAGGTAGATCATCAGTTTTAGAGCTATAATTAGCATGTTTAAAGTGATTTTCATGCTTCCAGGGGCCCAAAACACAAGATTTGTGGAATGGTTAAAAGTGCATGAAAATGGCCAATTTACTCACTCTGAGGTCTCAAAAAGTGTTTCTTCACCCCGGGAAGTGAATTAAATACCATTTGGAGGCATTTAATGTTCAAGCAAAAACAGGTGATTTTTGACAAAAGAGATAACACCCCCCATTACGTCATGCTGCAGAAAGGTGAAAAATTGTCCGTTTTCAAATGTTTTATTGTTTAACGTCAGTTCACATTTGTAGGTAGATCATCAGTTTTAGAGCTAAAATTAGCATGTTTAAAGTGATTTTCATGCTTCCAGGGGCCCAAAACACAATATTTGTGGAATGGTTAAAAGTGCATGAAAATGGCCAATTTACTCACTCTGAGGTCTCAAAAAGTGTTTCTTCACCCCGGGAAATGAATTAAATACCATTTGGAGGCATTTAATGTTCAAGCAAAAACAGGTGATTTTTCACAAAAGAGATAACACCCCCATTACGTCATGCTGCAGAAAGGTGAAAAATGGTCCGTTTTCAAATGTTTTATTTTTTAACGTCAGTTCACATTTGTAGGTAGGTCATCAGTTTTAGAGCTAAAATTAGCATGTTTAAAGTTATTTTCATGCTTCCAGGGGCCCAAAACACAAGGGGGTATATTATCAACAACTAGCGATAATTTTTGTCTCTAACTTGTTTAGAGACAAAAATTATCGCCGCACATCGGCGATTTTTATCGCAGATAAACCTTGCTATTAGCAAGGTTTATCGCAAATGCGATACAAAACGCCCGCAATGCATGAATATCGCTGAAAAGTCAGCGATATTCATGCATTATCGAGCAAATGCTCTTAGCCATGTTATCCACCTCCCATTGGATAACATGGCTAAGAACTGCTCAGGGCAGGTGTTAGCTTTTGGAGATATTCGCCCTTAGTGCAAATATCTCCAAAAGTTGGTAATAGGAGATAGCGATGTTAGCGACTGTTTCCAGTCGCTAACATCTTGGCACGCCCACTTTGCATATCATTAGTGATAAATATCACTGACATGCAAACTGGGGCCCATGATGGTCGCTATCTCCTATTAGCTGTCGCTAACTGGTGTTAGCGACAGCTTGGTAATAGGGAGATAATTTTATCTCCGCTTTCTTGGCTTTTAAAGCCAAAAAAGCGGAGATAAAACCCCTTGATAATATACCCCAAGATTTGTGGAATGGTTAAAAGTGCATGAAAATGGCCAATTTACTCACTCTGAGGTCTCAAAAAGTGTTTCTTCACCCCGGGAAGTGAATTAAATACCATTTGGAGGCATTTAATGTTCAAGCAAAAACAGGTGATTTTTGACAAAAGAGATAACACCCCCCCATTACGTCATGCTTCAGAAAGATAAAAAATGGTCCGTTTTCAAATGTTTTATTTTTGAACGTCAGTTCACATTTGTAGGTAGATCATCAGTTTTAGAGCTAAAATTAGCATGTTTAAAGTGATTTTCATGCTTCTAGGGGCCCGGGAAGTGAATTAAATACCATTTGGAGGCATTTAATGTTCAAGCAAAAACAGGTGATTTTTGACAAAAGAGATAACACCCCCCATTACGTCATGCTGCAGAAAGGTGAAAAATGGTCCGTTTTCAAATGTTTTATTTTTTAACGTCAGTTCACATTTGTAGGTAGATCATCAGTTTTAGAGCTATAATTAGCATGTTTAAAGTGATTTTCATGCTTCCAGGGGCCCAAAACACAAGATTTGTGGAATGGTTAAAAGTGCATGAAAATGGCCAATTTACTCACTCTGAGGTCTCAAAAAGTGTTTCTTCACCCCGGGAAGTGAATTAAATACCATTTGGAGGCATTTAATGTTCAAGCAAAAACAGGTGATTTTTGACAAAAGAGATAACACCCCCCCCCATTACGTCATGCTGCAGAAAGGTGAAAAATGGTCCGTTTTCAATTGTTTTATTTTTTAACGTCAGTTCACATTTGTAGGTAAATCATCAGTTTTAGAGCTAAAATTAGCATGTTTAAAGTGATTTTCATGCTTCCAGGGGCCCAAAACACAATATTTGTGGAATGGTTAAAATTGCATGAAAATGGCCAATTTACTCACTCTGAGTTCTCAAAAAGTGTTTCTTCCCCCCCGGGAAGTGAATTAAATACCATTTGGAGGCATTTAATGTTCAAGCAAAAACAGGTGATTTTTGACAAAAGAGATAACACCCCCCCATTACGTCATGCTTCAGAAAGGTGAAAAATGGTCCGTTTTCAAATGTTTTATTTTTGAATGTCAGTTCACATTTGTAGGTAGATCATCAGTTTTAGAGCTAAAATTAGCATGTTTAAAGTGATTTTCATGCTTCTAGGGGCCCGGGAAGTGAATTAAATACCATTTGGAGGCATTTAATGTTTAAGCAAAAACAGGTGATTTTTGACAAAAGAGATAACAACCCCCCATTACGTCATGCTGCAGAAAGGTGAAAAATGGTCCGTTTTCAAATGTTTTATTTTTTAACGTCAGTTCACATTTGTAGGTAGATCATCAGTTTTAGAGCTAAAATTAGCATGTTTAAAGTGATTTTCATGCTTCCAGGGGCCCAAAACACAAGATTTGTGGAATGGTTAAAAGTGCATGAAAATGGCCAATTTACTCACTCTGAGGTCTCAAAAAGTGTTTCTTCACCCCGGGAAGTGAATTAAATACCATTTGGAGGCATTTAATGTTCAAGCAAAAACAGGTGATTTTTGACAAAAGAGATAACACCCCCCCATTACGTCATGCTGCAGAAAGGTGAAAAATGGTCCGTTTTCAAATGTTTTATTTTTTAACGTCAGTTCACATTTGTAGGTAGATCATCAGTTTTAGAGCTAAAATTAGCATGTTTAAAGTGATTTTCATGCTTCCAGGGGCCCAAAACACAAGATTTGTGGAATGGTTAAAAGTGCATGAAAATGGCCAATTTACTCACTCTGAGGTCTCAAAAAGTGTTTCTTCACCCCGGGAAGTGAATTAAATACCATTTGGAGGCATTTAATGTTCAAGCAAAAACAGGTGATTTTTGACAAAAGAGATAACACCCCCCCATTACGGCATGCTTCAGAAAGGTGACAATTTGACCGTTTTCAAATGTTTTATTTTTAAAAGTCAGTTCACATTTGTAGGTAGATCATCAGTTTTAGAGCTAAAATTAGCATGTTTAAAGTGATTTTCATGCTTCCAGGGGCCCGGGAAGTGAATTAAATACCATTTGGAGGCATTTAATGTTCAAGCAAAAACAGGTGATTTTTGACAAAAGAGATAACACCCCCCCAATACGTCATGCTGCAGAAAGGTGAAAAATGGTCCGTTTTCAAATGTTTTATTTTTTAACGTCAGTTCACATTTGTAGGTACATCATCAGTTTTAGAGCTAAAATTAGCATGTTTAAAGTGATTTTCATGCTTCCAGGGGCCCAAAACACAAGATTTGTGGAATGGTTAAAAGTGCATGAAAATGGCCAATTTACTCACTCTGAGGTCTCAAAAAGTGTTTCTTCACCCCGGGAAATGAATTAAATACCATTTGGAGGCATTTAATGTTCAAGCAATAACAGGTGATTTTTGACAAAAGAGATAACACCCCCCATTACGTCATGCTGCAGAAAGGTGAAAAATGGTCCGTTTTCAAATGTTTTATTTTTTAACGTCAGTTCACATTTGTAGGTAGATCATCAGTTTTAGAGCTAAAATTAGCATGTTTAAAGTGATTTTCATGCGTCCAGGGGCCCAAAACACAAGATTTGTGGAATGGTTAAAATTGCATGAAAATGGCCAATTTACTCACTCTGAGTTCTCAAAAAGTGTTTCTTCACCCCGGGGATGTGAATTAAATACCATTTGGAGGCATTTAATGTTCAAGCAAAAACAGGTGATTTTTGACAAAAGAGATAACACCCCCCCATTACGTCATGCTTCAGAAAGGTGAAAAATGGTCCGTTTTCAAATGTTTTATTTTTGAACGTCAGTTCACATTTGTAGGTAGATCATCAGTTTTAGAGCTAAAATTAGCATGTTTAAAGTGATTTTCATGCTTCTAGGGGCCCGGGAAGTGAATTAAATACCATTTGGAGGCATTTAATGTTCAAGCAAAAACAGGTGATTTTTCACAAAAGAGATAACACCCCCCATTACGTCATGCTGCAGAAAGGTGAAAAATGGTCCGTTTTCAAATGTTTTATTTTTTAATGTCAGTTCACATTTGTAGGTAGATCATCAGTTTTAGAGCTAAAATTAGCATGTTTAAAGTGATTTTCATGCTTCCAGGGGCCCAAAACACAAGATTTGTGGAATGGTTAAAAGTGCATGAAAATGGCCAATTTACTCACTCTGAGGTCTCAAAAAGTGTTTCTTCACCCCGGGAAATGAATTAAATACCATTTGGAGGCATTTAATGTTCAAGCAAAAACAGGTGATTTTTGACAAAAGAGATAACACCCCCCATTACGTCATGCTGCAGAAAGGTGAAAAATGGTCCGTTTTCAAATGTTTTATTTTTTAACGTCAGTTTACATTTGTAGGTAGATCATCAGTTTTAGAGCTAAAATTAGCATGTTTAAAGTGATTTTCATGCTTCCAGGGGCCCAAAACACAAGATTTGTGGAATGGTTAAAAGTGCATGAAAATGGCCAATTTACTCACTCTGAGGTCTCAAAAAGTGTTTCTTCACCCCGGGAAGTGAATTAAATACCATTTGGAGGCATTTAATGTTCAAGCAAAAACAGGTGATTTTTGACAAAAGAGATAACACCCCCCCATTACGTCATGCTTCAGAAAGGTAAAAAATGGTCCGTTTTCAAATGTTTTATTTTTGAACGTCAGTTCACATTTGTAGGTAGATCATCAGTTTTAGAGCTAAAATTAGCATGTTTAAAGTGATTTTCATGCTTCTAGGGGCCCGGGAAGTGAATTAAATACCATTTGGAGACATTTAATGTTCAAGCAAAAACAGGTGATTTTTGACAAAAGAGATAACACCCCCCATTACGTCATGCTGCAGAAAGGTGAAAAATGGTCCGTTTTCAAATGTTTTATTTTTTAACGTCAGTTCACATTTGTAGGTAGATCATCAGTTTTAGAGCTATAATTAGCATGTTTAAAGTGATTTTCATGCTTCCAGGGGCCCAAAACACAAGATTTGTGGAATAGTTAAAAGTGCATGAAAATGGCCAATTTACTCACTCTGAGGTCTCAAAAAGTGTTTCTTCACCCCGGGAAGTGAATTAAATACCATTTGGAGGCATTTAATGTTCAAGCAAAAACAGGTGATTTTTGACAAAAGAGATAACACCCCCCCATTACGTCATGCTGCAGAAAGGTGAAAAATGGTCCGTTTTCAAATGTTTTATTTTTTAACGTCAGTTCACATTTGTAGGTAGATCATCAGTTTTAGAGCTAAAATTAGCATGTTTAAAGTGATTTTCATGCTTCCAGGGGCCCGGGAAGTGAATTAAATACCATTTGGAGGCATTTAATGTTCAAGCAAAAACAGGTGATTTTTGACAAAAGAGATAACACCCCCCCATTACGTCATGCTGCAGAAAGGTGAAAAATGGTCCGTTTTCAAATGTTTTATTTGTTAACGTCAGTTCACATTTGTAGGTAGATCATCAGTTTTAGAGCTAAAATTAGCATGTTTAAAGTGATTTTCATGCTTCCAGGGGCCCAAAACACAAGATTTGTGGAATGGTTAAAAGTGCATGAAAATGGCCAATTTACTCACTCTGAGGTCTCAAAAAGTGTTTCTTCACCCCGGGAAGTGAATTAAATACCATTTGGAGGCATTTAATGTTCAAGCAAAAACAGGTGATTTTTTACAAAAGAGATAACACCCCCCCCCATTACGTCATGCTTCAGAAAGGTGAAAAATGGTCCGTTTTCAAATGTTTTATTTTTGAACGTCAGTTCACATTTGTAGGTAGATCATCAGTTTTAGAGCTAAAATTAGCATGTTTAAAGTGATTTTCATGCTTCTAGGGGCCCGGGAAGTGAATTAAATACCATTTGGAGGCATTTAATGTTCAAGCAAAAACAGGTGATTTTTGACAAAAGAGATAACAACCCCCCATTACGTCATGCTGCAGAAAGGTGAAAAATGGTCCGTTTTCAAATGTTTTATTTTTTAACGTCAGTTCACATTTGTAGGTAGATCATCAGTTTTAGAGCTAAAATTAGCATGTTTAAAGTGATTTTCATGCTTCCAGGGGCCCAAAACACAAGATTTGTGGAATGGTTAAAAGTGCATGAAAATGGCCAATTTACTCACTCTGAGGTCTCAAAAAGTGTTTCTTCACCCCGGGAAGTGAATTAAATACCATTTGGAGGCATTTAATGTTCAAGCAAAAACAGGTGATTTTTGACAAAAGAGATAACACCCCCCCATTACGTCATGCTGCAGAAAGGTGAAAAATGGTCCGTTTTCAAATGTTTTATTTTTTAACGTCAGTTCACATTTGTAGGTAGATCATCAGTTTTAGAGCTAAAATTAGCATGTTTAAAGTGATTTTCATGCTTCCAGGGGCCCAAAACACAAGATTTGTGAAATGGTTAAAAGTGCATGAAAATGGCCAATTTACTCACTCTGAGGTCTCAAAAAGTGTTTCTTCACCCAGGGAAGTGAATTAAATACCATTTGGAGGCATTTAATGTTCAAGCAAAAACAGGTGATTTTTGACAAAAGAGATAACACCCCCCCATTACGGCATGCTTCAGAAAGGTGAAAAATTGTCCGTTTTCAAATGTTTTATTTTTAAAAGTCAGTTCACATTTGTAGGTAGATCATCAGTTTTAGAGCTAAAATTAGCATGTTTAAAGTGATTTTCATGCTTCCAGGGGCCCAGGAAGTGAATTAAATACCATTTGGAGGCATTTAATGTTCAAGCAAAAACAGGTGATTTTTGACAAAAGAGATAACACCCCCCCATTACGTCATGCTGCAGTAAGGTGAAAAATGGTCCGTTTTCAAATGTTTTATTTTTTAACGTCAGTTCACATTTGTAGGTAGATCATCAGTTTTAGAGCTAAAATTAGCATGTTTAAAGTGATTTTCACGCTTCCAGGGGCCCAAAACACAAGATTTGTGGAATGGTTAAAAGTGCATGAAAATGGCCAATTTACTCACTCTGAGGTCTCAAAAAGTGTTTCTTCACCCCGGGAAATGAATTAAATACCATTTGGAGGCATTTAATGTTCAAGCAAAAACAGGTGATTTTTGACAAAAGAGATAACACCCCCCATTACGTCATGCTGCAGAAAGGTGAAAAATGGTCCGTTTTCAAATGTTTTATTTTTTAACGTCAGTTCACATTTGTAGGTAGATCATCAGTTTTAGAGCTAAAATTAGCATGTTTAAATTGATTTTCATGCTGCCAGGGGCCCAAAACACAAGATTTGTGGAATGGTTAAAAGTGCATGAAAATGGCCAATTTACTCACTCTGAGGTCTCAAAAAGTGTTTCTTCACCCCGGGAAGTGAATTAAATACCATTTGGAGGCATTTAATGTTCAAGCAAAAACAGGTGATTTTTGACAAAAGAGATAACACCCCCCCATTACGTCATGCTTCAGAAAGGTGAAAAATGGTCCGTTTTCAAATGTTTTATTTTTGAACGTTAGTTCACATTTGTAGGTAGATCATCAGTTTTAGAGCTAAAATTAGCATGTTTAAAGTGATTTTCATGCTTCCAGGGGCCCAAAACACAAGATTTGTGGAATGGTTAAAAGTGCATGAAAATGGCCAATTTACTCACTCTGAGGTCTCAAAAAGTGTTTCTTCACCCCGGGAAGTGAATTAAATACCATTTGGAGGCATTTAATCTTCAAGCAAAAACAGGTGATTTTTGACAAAAGAGATAACACCCCCCCATTACGGCATGCTTCAGAAAGGTGAAAAATTGTCCGTTTTCAAATGTTTTATTTTTAAAAGTCAGTTCACATTTGTAGGTAGATCATCAGTTTTAGAGCTAAAATTAGCATGTTTAAAGTGATTTTCATGCTTCCAGGGGCCCGGGAAGTGAATTAAATACCATTTGGAGGCATTTAATGTTCAAGCAAAAACAGGTGATTTTTGACAAAAGAGATAACACCCCCCCAATACGTCATGCTGCAGAAAGGTGAAAAATGGTCCGTTTTTCAAATGTTTTATTTTTTAACGTCAGTTCACATTTGTAGGTAGATCATCAGTTTTAGAGCTAAAATTAGCATGTTTAAAGTGATTTTCATGCTTCCAGGGGCCCAAAACACAAGATTTGTGGAATGGTTAAAAGTGCATGAAAATGGCCAATTTACTCACTCTGAGGTCTCAAAAAGTGTTTCTTCACCCCGGGAAATGAATTGAATACCATTTGGAGGCATTTAATGTTCAAGCAAAAACAGGTGATTTTTGACAAAAGAGATAACACCTCCCATTACGTCATGCTGCAGAAAGGTGAAAAATGGTCCGTTTTCAAATGTTTTATTTTTTAACGTCAGTTCACATTTGTAGGTAGATCATCAGTTTTAGAGCTAAAATTAGCATGTTTAAAGTGATTTTCATGCTTCCAGGGGCCCAAAACACAAGATTTGTGGAATGGTTAAAATTGCATGAAAATGGCCAATTTACTCACTCTGAGGTCTCAAAAAGTGTTTCTTCACCCCGGGAAGTGAATTAAATACCATTTGGAGGCATTTAATGTTCAAGCAAAAACAGGTGATTTTTGACAAAAGAGATAACACCCCCCCATTACGTCATGCTTCAGAAAGGTGAAAAATGGTCCATTTTCAAATGTTTTATTTTTGAACGTCAGTTCACATTTGTAGGTAGATCATCAGTTTTAGAGCTAAAATTAGCATGTTTAAAGTGATTTTCATGCTTCTAGGGGCCCGGGAAGTGAATTAAATACCATTTGGAGGCATTTAATGTTCAAGCAAAAACAGGTGATTTTTCACAAAAGAGATAACACCCCCCATTACGTCATGCTGTAGAAAGGTGAAAAATGGTCAGTTTTCAAATGTTTCATTTTTTAACGTCAGTTCACATTTGTAGGTAGATCATCAGTTTTAGAGCTAAAATTAGCATGTTTAAAGTGATTTTCATGGTTCCAGGGGCCCAAAACACAAGATTTGTGGAATGGTTAAAAGTGCATGAAAATGGCCAATTTACTCACTCTGAGGTCTCAAAAAGTGTTTCTTCACCCCGGGAAATGAATTAAATACCATTTGGAGGCAATTAATGTTCAAGCAAAAACAGGTGATTTTTGACAAAAGAGATAACACCCCCCATTACGTCATGCTGCAGAAAGGTGAAAAATGGTCGGTTTTCAAATGTTTTATTTTTTAACGTCAGTTTACATTTGTAGGTAGATCATCAGTTTTAGAGCTAAAATTAGCATGTTTAAAGTGATTTTCATGCTTCCAGGGGCCCAAAACACAAGATTTGTGGAATGGTTAAAAGTGCATGAAAATGGCCAATTTACTCACTCTGAGGTCTCAAAAAGTGTTTCTTCACCCCGGGAAGTGAATTAAATACCATTTGGAGGCATTTAATGTTCAAGCAAAAACAGGTGATTTTTGACAAAAGAGATAACACCCCCCCATTACGTCATGCTTCAGAAAGGTAAAAAATGGTCCGTTTTCAAATGTTTTATTTTTGAACGTCAGTTCACATTTGTAGGTAGATCATCAGTTTTAGAGCTAAAATTAGCATGTTTAAAGTGATTTTCATGCTTCTAGGGGCCCGGGAAGTGAATTAAATACCATTTGGAGGCATTTAATGTTCAAGCAAAAACAGGTGATTTTTGACAAAAGAGATAACACCCCCCATTACGTCATGCTGCAGAAAGGTGAAAAATGGTCCGTTTTCAAATGTTTTATTTTTTAACGTCAGTTCACATTTGTAGGTAGATCATCAGTTTTAGAGCTATAATTAGCATGTTTAAAGTGATTTTCATGCTTCCAGGGGCCCAAAACACAAGATTTGTGGAATGGTTAAAAGTGCATGAAAATGGCCAATTTACTCACTCTGAGGTCTCAAAAAGTGTTTCTTCACCCCGGGAAGTGAATTAAATACCATTTGGAGGCATTTAATGTTCAAGCAAAAACAGGTGATTTTTGACAAAAGAGATAACACCCCCCATTAGGTCATGCTGCAGAAAGGTGAAAAATTGTCCGTTTTCAAATGTTTTATTGTTTAACGTCAGTTCACATTTGTAGGTAGATCATCAGTTTTAGAGCTAAAATTAGCATGTTTAAAGTGATTTTCATGCTTCCAGGGGCCCAAAACACAATATTTGTGGAATGGTGAAAAGTGCATGAAAATGGCCAATTTACTCACTCTGAGGTCTCAAAAAGTGTTTCTTCACCCCGGGAAATGAATTAAATACCATTTGGAGGCATTTAATGTTCAAGCAAAAACAGGTGATTTTTCACAAAAGAGATAACACCCCCCATTACGTCATGCTGCAGAAAGGTGAAAAATGGTCCGTTTTCAAATGTTTTATTTTTTAACGTCAGTTCACATTTGTAGGTAGGTCATCAGTTTTAGAGCTAAAATTAGCATGTTTAAAGTTATTTTCATGCTTCCAGGGGCCCAAAACACAAGGGGGTATATTATCAACAACTAGCGATAATTTTTGTCTCTAACTTGTTTAGAGACAAAAATTATCGCCGCACATCGGCGATTTTTATCGCAGATAAACCTTGCTATTAGCAAGGTTTATCGCAAATGCGATACAAAACGCCCGCAATGCATGAATATCGCTGAAAAGTCAGCGATATTCATGCATTATCGAGCAAATGCTCTTAGCCATGTTATCCACCTCCCATTGGATAACATGGCTAAGAACTGCTCAGGGCAGGTGTTAGCTTTTGGAGATATTCGCCCTTAGCGCAAATATCTCCAAAAGTTGGTAATAGGAGATAGCGATGTTAGCGACTGTTTCCAGTCGCTAACATCTTGGCACGCCCACTTTGCATATCATTAGTGATAAATATCACTGACATGCAAAGTGGGGCCCATGATGGTCGCTATCTCCTATTAGCTGTCGCTAACTGGTGTTAGCGACAGCTTGGTAATAGGGAGATAATTTTATCTCCGCTTTCTTGGCTTTTAAAGCCAAAAAAGCGGAGATAAAACCCCTTGATAATATACCCCAAGATTTGTGGAATGGTTAAAAGTGCATGAAAATGGCCAATTTACTCACTCTGAGGTCTCAAAAAGTGTTTCTTCACCCCGGGAAGTGAATTAAATACCATTTGGAGGCATTTAATGTTCAAGCAAAAACAGGTGATTTTTGACAAAAGAGATAACACCCCCCCCATTACGTCATGCTTCAGAAAGGTAAAAAATGGTCCGTTTTCAAATGTTTTATTTTTGAACGTCAGTTCACATTTGTAGGTAGATCATCAGTTTTAGAGCTAAAATTAGCATGTTTAAAGTGATTTTCATGCTTCTAGGGGCCCGGGAAGTGAATTAAATACCATTTGGAGGCATTTAATGTTCAAGCAAAAACAGGTGATTTTTGACAAAAGAGATAACACCCCCCATTACGTCATGCTGCAGAAAGGTGAAAAATGGTCCGTTTTCAAATGTTTTATTTTTTAACGTCAGTTCACATTTGTAGGTAGATCATCAGTTTTAGAGCTATAATTAGCATGTTTAAAGTGATTTTCATGCTTCCAGGGGCCCAAAACACAAGATTTGTGGAATGGTTAAAAGTGCATGAAAATGGCCAATTTACTCACTCTGAGGTCTCAAAAAGTGTTTCTTCACCCCGGGAAGTGAATTAAATACCATTTGGAGGCATTTAATGTTCAAGCAAAAACAGGTGATTTTTGACAAAAGAGATAACACCCCCCCCCATTACGTCATGCTGCAGAAAGGTGAAAAATGGTCCTTTTTCAATTGTTTTATTTTTTAACGTCAGTTCACATTTGTAGGTAAATCATCAGTTTTAGAGCTAAAATTAGCATGTTTAAAGTGATTTTCATGCTTCCAGGGGCCCAAAACACAATATTTGTGGAATGGTTAAAAGTGCATGAAAATGGCCAATTTACTCACTCTGAGGTCTCAAAAAGTGTTTCTTCACCCCGGGAAGTGAATTAAATATCATTTGGAGGCATTTAATGTTCAAGCAAAAACAGGTGATTTTTGACAAAAGAGATAACACCCCCCCATTATGTCATGCTGCAGAAAGGTGAAAAATGGTCCGTTTTCAAATGTTTTATTTTTTAACGTCAGTTCACATTTGTAGGTAGATCATCAGTTTTAGAGCTAAAATTAGCATGTTTAAAGTGATTTTCATGATTCCAGGGGCCCAAAACACAAGATTTGTGGAATGGTTAAAAGTGCTTGAAAATGGCCAATTTACTCACTCTGAGGTCTCAAAAAGTTTTTCTTCACCCCGGGAAGTGAATTAAATACCATTTGGAGGCATTTAATGTTCAAGCAAAAACAGGTGATTTTTGACAAAAGAGATAACCCCCCCCCCATTACGTCATGCTTCAGAAAGGTGAAAAATGGTCCATTTTCAAATGTTTTATTTTTTAACGTCAGTTCACATTTGTAGGTAGATCATCAGTTTTAGAGCTAAAATTCGCATGTTTAAAGTGATTTTCATGCTTCCAGGGGCCCAAAACACAAGATTTGTGGAATGGTTAAAAGTGCATGAAAATGGCCAATTTACTCACTCTGAGGTCTCAAACAGTGTTTCTTCACCCCGGGAAGTGAATTAAATACCATTTGGAGGCATTTAATGTTCAAGCAAAAACAGGTGATTTTTGACAAAAGAGATAACACCCCCCCATTACGTCATGCTTCAGAAAGGTGAAAAATGGTCCGTTTTCAAATGTTTTATTTTTGAACGTCAGTTCACATTTGTAGGTAGATCATCAGTTTTAGAGCTAAAATTAGCATGTTTAAAGTGATTTTCATGATTCTAGGGGCCCGGGAAGTGAATTAAATACCATTTGGAGGCATTTAATGTTCAAGCAAAAACAGGTGATTTTTGACAAAAGAGATAACACCCCCCCATTACGTCATGCTGCAGAAAGGTGAAAAATGGTCCGTTTTCAAATGTTTTATTTGTTAACGTCAGTTCACATTTGTAGGTAGATCATCAGTTTTAGAGCTAAAATTAGCATGTTTAAAGTGATTTTCATGCTTCCAGGGGCCCAAAACACAAGATTTGTGGAATGGTTAAAAGTGCATGAAAATGGCCAATTTACTCACTCTGAGGTCTCAAAAAGTGTTTCTTCACCCCGGGAAGTGAATTAAATACCATTTGGAGGCATTTAATGTTCAAGCAAAAACAGGTGATTTTTGACAAAAGAGATAACACCCCCCCATTACGTCATGCTTCAGAAAGGTGAAAAATGGTCCATTTTCAAATGTTTTATTTTTGAACGTCAGTTCACATTTGTAGGTAGATCATCAGTTTTAGAGCTAAAATTAGCATGTTTAAAGTGATTTTCATGCTTCTAGGGGCCCGGGAAGTGAATTAAATACCATTTGGAGGCATTTAATGTTCAAGCAAAAACAGGTGATTTTTGACAAAAGAGATAACAACCCCCCATTACGTCATGCTGCAGAAAGGTGAAAAATGGTCCGTTTTCAAATGTTTTATTTTTTAACGTCAGTTCACATTTGTAGGTAGATCATCAGTTTTAGAGCTAAAATTAGCATGTTTAAAGTGATTTTCATGACTCCAGGGGCCCAAAACACAAGATTTGTGGAATGGTTAAAAGTGCATGAAAATGGGCAATTTACTCACTCTGAGGTCTCAAAAAGTGTTTCTTCACCCCGGGAAGTGAATTAAATACCATTTGGAGGCATTTAATGTTCAAGCAAAAACTGGTGATTTTTGACAAAAGAGATAACACCCCCCCATTACGTCATGCTGCAGAAAGGTGAAAAATGGTCCGTTTTCAAATGTTTTATTTTTTGACGTCAGTTCACATTTGTAGGTAGATCATCAGTTTTAGAGCTAAAATTAGCATGTTTAAAGTGATTTTCATGCTTCCAGGGGCCCAAAACACAAGATTTGTGGAATGGTTAAAAGTGCATGAAAATGGCCAATTTACTCACTCTGAGGTCTCAAAAAGTGTTTCTTCACCCCGGGAAGTGAATTAAATACCATTTGGAGGCATTTAATGTTCAAGCAAAAACAGGTGATTTTTGACAAAAGAGATAACACCCCCCCATTACGGCATGCTTCAGAAAGGTGAAAAATTGTCCGTTTTCAAATGTTTTATTTTTAAAAGTCAGTTCACATTTGTAGGTAGATCATCAGTTTTAGAGCTAAAATTAGCATGTTTAAAGTGATTTTCATGCTTCCAGGGGCCCGGGAAGTGAATTAAATACCATTTGGAGGCATTTAATGTTCAAGCAAAAACAGGTGATTTTTGACAAAAGAGATAACACCCCCCATTACGTCATGCTGCAGAAAGGTGAAAAATGGTCCGTTTTCAAATGTTTTATTTTTTAACGTCAGTTCACATTTGTAGGTAGATCATCAGTTTTAGAGCTATAATTAGCATGTTTAAAGTGATTTTCATGCTTCCAGGGGCCCAAAACACAAGATTTGTGGAATGGTTAAAAGTGCATGAAAATGGCCAATTTACTCACTCTGAGGTCTCAAAAAGTGTTTCTTCACCCCGGGAAGTGAATTAAATACCATTTGGAGGCATTTAATGTTCAAACAAAAACAGGTGATTTTTGACAAAAGAGATAACACCCCCCCATTACGTCATGCTGCAGAAAGGTGAAAAATGGTCCGTTTTCAATTGTTTTATTTTTTAACGTCAGTTCACATTTGTAGGTAAATCATCAGTTTTAGAGCTAAAATTAGCA
Organism: Lissotriton helveticus; assembly: GCF_964261635.1. Taxonomy (NCBI): domain Eukaryota; kingdom Metazoa; phylum Chordata; class Amphibia; order Caudata; family Salamandridae; genus Lissotriton; species Lissotriton helveticus. The sequence continues at coordinate 248,243 of NW_027611969.1, forward strand.
TGTTTAAAGTGATTTTCATGCTTCCAGGGGCCCAAAACACAATATTTGTGGAATGGTTAAAAGTGCATGAAAATGGCCAATTTACTCACTCTGAGGTCTCAAAAAGTGTTTCTTCACCCCGGGAAGTGAATTAAATATCATTTGGAGGCATTTAATGTTCAAGCAAAAACAGGTGATTTTTGACGAAAGAGATAACACCCCCCCCATTACGTCATGCTGCAGAAAGGTGAAAAATGGTCCGTTTTCAAATGTTTTATTTTTTAACGTCAGTTCACATTTGTAGGTAGATCATCAGTTTTAGAGCTAAAATTAGCATGTTTAAAGTGATTTTAATGATTCCAGGGGCCCAAAACACAAGATTTGTGGAATGGTTAAAAGTGCTTGAAAATGGCCAATTTACTCACTCTGAGGTCTCAAAAAGTGTTTCTTCACCCCGGGAAGTGAATTAAATACCATTTGGAGGCATTTAATGTTCAAGCAAAAACAGGTGATTTTTGACAAAAGAGATAACCCCCCCCATTACGTCATGCTTCAGAAAGGTGAAAAATGGTCCGTTTTCAAATGTTTTATTTTTTAACGTCAGTTCACATTTGTAGGTAGATCATCAGTTTTAGAGCTAAAATTAGCATGTTTAAAGTGATTTTCATGCTTCCAGGGGCCCAAAACACAAGATTTGTGGAATGGTTAAAAGTGCATGAAAATGGCCAATTTACTCACTCTGAGGTCTCAAAAAGTGTTTCTTCACCCCGGGAAGTGAATTAAATACCATTTGGAGGCATTTAATGTTCAAGCAAAAACAGGTGATTTTTGACAAAAGAGATAACACCCCCCCATAACGTCATGCTTCAGAAAGGTGAAAAATGGTCCGTTTTCAAATGTTTTATTTTTGAACGTCAGTTCACATTTGTAGGTAGATCATCAGTTTTAGAGCTAAAATTAGCATGTTTAAAGTGATTTTCATGCTTCCAGGGGCCCGGGAAGTGAATTAAATACCATTTGGAGGCATTTAATGTTCAAGCAAAAACAGGTGATTTTTGACAAAAGAGATAACACCCCCCCATTACGTCATGCTGCAGAAAGGTGAAAAATGGTCCGTTTTCAAATGTTTTATTTGTTAACGTCAGTTCACATTTGTAGGTAGATCATCAGTTTTAGAGCTAAAATTAGCATGTTTAAAGTGATTTTCATGCTTCCAGGGGCCCAAAACACAAGATTTGTGGAATGGTTAAAAGTGCATGAAAATGGCCAATTTACTCACTCTGAGGTCTCAAAAAGTGTTTCTTCACCCCGGGAAGTGAATTAAATACCATTTGGAGGCATTTAATGTTCAAGCAAAAACAGGTGATTTTTGACAAAAGAGATAACACCCCCCCATTACGTCATGCTTCAGAAAGGTGAAAAATGGTCCGTTTTCAAATGTTTTATTTTTGAACGTCAGTTCACATTTGTAGGTAGATCATCAGTTTTAGAGCTAAAATTAGCATGTTTAAAGTGATTTTCATGATTCCAGGGGCCCAAAACACAAGATTTGTGGAATGGTTAAAAGTGCTTGAAAATGGCCAATTTACTCACTCTGAGGTCTCAAAAAGTTTTTCTTCACCCCGGGAAGTGAATTAAATACCATTTGGAGGCATTTAATGTTCAAGCAAAAACAGGTGATTTTTGACAAAAGAGATAACCCCCCCCCATTACGTCATGCTTCAGAAAGGTGAAAAATGGTCCATTTTCAAATGTTTTATTTTTTAACGTCAGTTCACATTTGTAGGTAGATCATCAGTTTTAGAGCTAAAATTAGCATGTTTAAAGTGATTTTCATGCTTCCAGGGGCCCAAAACACAAGATTTGTGGAATGGTTAAAAGTGCATGAAAATGGCCAATTTACTCACTCTGAGGTCTCAAACAGTGTTTCTTCACCCCGGGAAGTGAATTAAATACCATTTGGAGGCATTTAATGTTCAAGCAAAAACAGGTGATTTTTGACAAAAGAGATAACACCCCCCCATTACGTCATGCTTCAGAAAGGTGAAAAATGGTCCGTTTTCAAATGTTTTATTTTTGAACGTCAGTTCACATTTGTAGGTAGATCATCAGTTTTAGAGCTAAAATTAGCATGTTTAAAGTGATTTTCATGATTCTAGGGGCCCGGGAAGTGAATTAAATACCATTTGGAGGCATTTAATGTTCAAGCAAAAACAGGTGATTTTTGACAAAAGAGATAACACCCCCCCATTACGTCATGCTGCAGAAAGGTGAAAAATGGTCCGTTTTCAAATGTTTTATTTGTTAACGTCAGTTCACATTTGTAGGTAGATCATCAGTTTTAGAGCTAAAATTAGCATGTTTAAAGTGATTTTCATGCTTCCAGGGGCCCAAAACACAAGATTTGTGGAATGGTTAAAAGTGCATGAAAATGGCCAATTTACTCACTCTGAGGTCTCAAAAAGTGTTTCTTCACCCCGGGAAGTGAATTAAATACCATTTGGAGGCATTTAATGTTCAAGCAAAAACAGGTGATTTTTGACAAAAGAGATAACACCCCCCCATTACGTCATGCTTCAGAAAGGTGAAAAATGGTCCATTTTCAAATGTTTTATTTTTGAACGTCAGTTCACATTTGTAGGTAGATCATCAGTTTTAGAGCTAAAATTAGCATGTTTAAAGTGATTTTCATGCTTCTAGGGGCCCGGGAAGTGAATTAAATACCATTTGGAGGCATTTAATGTTCAAGCAAAAACAGGTGATTTTTGACAAAAGAGATAACAACCCCCCATTACGTCATGCTGCAGAAAGGTGAAAAATGGTCCGTTTTCAAATGTTTTATTTTTTAACGTCAGTTCACATTTGTAGGTAGATCATCAGTTTTAGAGCTAAAATTAGCATGTTTAAAGTGATTTTCATGCCTCCAGGGGCCCAAAACACAAGATTTGTGGAATGGTTAAAAGTGCATGAAAATGGCCAATTTACTCACTCTGAGGTCTCAAAAAGTGTTTCTTCACCCCGGGAAGTGAATTAAATACCATTTGGAGGCATTTAATGTTCAAGCAAAAACAGGTGATTTTTGACAAAAGAGATAACACCCCCCCATTACGTCATGCTGCAGAAAGGTGAAAAATGGTCCGTTTTCAAATGTTTTATTTTTTGACGTCAGTTCACATTTGTAGGTAGATCATCAGTTTTAGAGCTAAAATTAGCATGTTTAAAGTGATTTTCATGCTTCCAGGGGCCCAAAACACAAGATTTGTGGAATGGTTAAAAGTGCATGAAAATGGCCAATTTACTCACTCTGAGGTCTCAAAAAGTGTTTCTTCACCCCGGGAAGTGAATTAAATACCATTTGGAGGCATTTAATGTTCAAGCAAAAACAGGTGATTTTTGACAAAAGAGATAACACCCCCCCATTACGGCATGCTTCAGAAAGGTGAAAAATTGTCCGTTTTCAAATGTTTTATTTTTAAAAGTCAGTTCACATTTGTAGGTAGATCATCAGTTTTAGAGCTAAAATTAGCATGTTTAAAGTGATTTTCATGCTTCCAGGGGCCCGGGAAGTGAATTAAATACCATTTGGAGGCATTTAATGTTCAAGCAAAAACAGGTGATTTTTGACAAAAGAGATAACACCCCCCATTACGTCATGCTGCAGAAAGGTGAAAAATGGTCCGTTTTCAAATGTTTTATTTTTTAACGTCAGTTCACATTTGTAGGTAGATCATCAGTTTTAGAGCTATAATTAGCATGTTTAAAGTGATTTTCATGCTTCCAGGGGCCCAAAACACAAGATTTGTGGAATGGTTAAAAGTGCATGAAAATGGCCAATTTACTCACTCTGAGGTCTCAAAAAGTGTTTCTTCACCCCGGGAAGTGAATTAAATACCATTTGGAGGCATTTAATGTTCAAACAAAAACAGGTGATTTTTGACAAAAGAGATAACACCCCCCCATTACGTCATGCTGCAGAAAGGTGAAAAATGGTCCGTTTTCAATTGTTTTATTTTTTAACGTCAGTTCACATTTGTAGGTAAATCATCAGTTTTAGAGCTAAAATTAGCATGTTTAAAGTGATTTTCATGCTTCCAGGGGCCCAAAACACAATATTTGTGGAATGGTTAAAAGTGCATGAAAATGGCCAATTTACTCACTCTGAGGTCTCAAAAAGTGTTTCTTCACCCCGGGAAGTGAATTAAATATCATTTGGAGGCATTTAATGTTCAAGCAAAAACAGGTGATTTTTGACGAAAGAGATAACACCCCCCCCATTACGTCATGCTGCAGAAAGGTGAAAAATGGTCCGTTTTCAAATGTTTTATTTTTTAACGTCAGTTCACATTTGTAGGTAGATCATCAGTTTTAGAGCTAAAATTAGCATGTTTAAAGTGATTTTAATGATTCCAGGGGCCCAAAACACAAGATTTGTGGAATGGTTAAAAGTGCTTGAAAATGGCCAATTTACTCACTCTGAGGTCTCAAAAAGTGTTTCTTCACCCCGGGAAGTGAATTAAATACCATTTGGAGGCATTTAATGTTCAAGCAAAAACAGGTGATTTTTGACAAAAGAGATAACCCCCCCCATTACGTCATGCTTCAGAAAGGTGAAAAATGGTCCGTTTTCAAATGTTTTATTTTTTAACGTCAGTTCACATTTGTAGGTAGATCATCAGTTTTAGAGCTAAAATTAGCATGTTTAAAGTGATTTTCATGCTTCCAGGGGCCCAAAACACAAGATTTGTGGAATGGTTAAAAGTGCATGAAAATGGCCAATTTACTCACTCTGAGGTCTCAAAAAGTGTTTCTTCACCCCGGGAAGTGAATTAAATACCATTTGGAGGCATTTAATGTTCAAGCAAAAACAGGTGATTTTTGACAAAAGAGATAACACCCCCCCATAACGTCATGCTTCAGAAAGGTGAAAAATGGTCCGTTTTCAAATGTTTTATTTTTGAACGTCAGTTCACATTTGTAGGTAGATCATCAGTTTTAGAGCTAAAATTAGCATGTTTAAAGTGATTTTCATGCTTCCAGGGGCCCGGGAAGTGAATTAAATACCATTTGGAGGCATTTAATGTTCAAGCAAAAACAGGTGATTTTTGACAAAAGAGATAACACCCCCCCATTACGTCATGCTGCAGAAAGGTGAAAAATGGTCCGTTTTCAAATGTTTTATTTGTTAACGTCAGTTCACATTTGTAGGTAGATCATCAGTTTTAGAGCTAAAATTAGCATGTTTAAAGTGATTTTCATGCTTCCAGGGGCCCAAAACACAAGATTTGTGGAATGGTTAAAAGTGCATGAAAATGGCCAATTTACTCACTCTGAGGTCTCAAAAAGTGTTTCTTCACCCCGGGAAGTGAATTAAATACCATTTGGAGGCATTTAATGTTCAAGCAAAAACAGGTGATTTTTGACAAAAGAGATAACACCCCCCATTACGTCATGCTGCAGAAAGGTGAAAAATGGTCCGTTTTCAAATGTTTTTTTTTTTTTTAACGTCAGTTCACATTTGTAGGTAGATCATCAGTTTTAGAGCTAAAATTAGCGTGTTTAAAGTGATTTTCATGCTTCCAGGGGCCCAAAACACAATATTTGTGGAATGGTTAAAAGTGAATGAAAATGGCCATTTTACTCACTCTGAGGTCTCAAAAAGTGTTTCTTCACCCCGGGAAGTGAATTAAATATCATTTGGAGGCATTTAATGTTCAAGCAAAAACAGGTGATTTTTGACAAAAGAGATAACACCCCCCCATTACGTCATGCTTCAGAAAGGTGAAAAATGGTCCGTTTTCAAATGTTTTATTTTTGAACGTCAGTTCACATTTGTAGGTAGATCATCAGTTTTAGAGCTAAAATTAGCATGTTTAAAGTGATTTTCATGCTTCTAGGGGCCCGGGAAGTGAATTAAATACCATTTGGAGGCATTTAATGTTCAAGCAAAAACAGGTGATTTTTCACAAAAGAGATAATACCCCCCATTACGTCATGCTGCAGAAAGGTGAAAAATGGTCCGTTTTCAAATGTTTTATTTTTTAACGTCAGTTCACATTTGTAGGTAGATCATCAGTTTTAGAGCTAAAATTAGCATGTTTAAAGTGATTTTCATGCTTCCAGGGGCCCAAAACACAAGATTTGTGGAATGGTTAAAAGTGCATGATAATGGCCAATTTACTCACTCTGAGGTCTCAAAAAGTGTTTCTTCACCCCGGGAAATGAATTAAATACCATTTGGAGGCATTTAATGTTCAAGCAAAAACAGGTGATTTTTCACAAAAGAAATAACACCCCCATTACGTCATGCTGCAGAAAGGTGAAAAATGGTCCGTTTTCAAATGTTTTATTTTTTAACGTCAGTTCACATTTGTAGGTAGATCATCAGTTTTAGAGCTAAAATTAGCATGTTTAAAGTGATTTTCATGCTTCCAGGGGCCCAAAACACAAGATTTGTGGAATGGTTAAAAGTGCATGAAAATGGCCAATTTACTCACTCTGAGGTCTCAAAAAGTGTTTCTTCACCCCGGGAAGTGAATTAAATACCATTTGGAGGCATTTAATGTTCAAGCAAAAACAGGTGATTTTTGACAAAAGAGATAACACCCCCCCATTACGTCATGCTTCAGAAAGGTAAAAAATGGTCCGTTTTCAAATGTTTTATTTTTGAACGTCAGTTCACATTTGTAGGTAGATCATCAGTTTTAGAGCTAAAATTAGCATGTTTAAAGTGATTTTCATGCTTCTAGGGGCCCGGGAAGTGAATTAAATACCATTTGGAGGCATTTAATGTTCAAGCAAAAACAGGTGATTTTTGATAAAAGAGATAACACCCCCCATTACGTCATGCTGCAGAAAGGTGAAAAATGGTCCGTTTTCAAATGTTTTATTTTTTAACGTCAGTTCACATTTGTAGGTAGATCATCAGTTTTAGAGCTATAATTAGCATGTTTAAAGTGATTTTCATGCTTCCAGGGGCCCAAAACACAAGATTTGTGGAATGGTTAAAAGTGCATGAAAATGGCCAATTTACTCACTCTGAGGTCTCAAAAAGTGTGTCTTCACCCCGGGAAGTGAATTAAATACCATTTGGAGGCATTTAATGTTCAAGCAAAAACAGGTGATTTTTGACAAAAGAGATAACACCCCCCCCCCCATTACGTCATGCTGCAGAAAGGTGAAAAATGGTCCGTTTTCAATTGTTTTATTTTTTAACGTCAGTTCACATTTGTAGGTAAATCATCAGTTTTAGAGCTAAAATTAGCATGTTTAAAGTGATTTTCATGCTTCCAGGGGCCCAAAACACAATATTTGTGGAATGGTTAAAAGTGCATGAAAATGGCCAATTTACTCACTCTGAGGTCTCAAAAAGTGTTTCTTCACCCCGGGAAGTGAATTAAATATCATTTGGAGGCATTTAATGTTCAAGCAAAAACAGGTGATTTTTGACAAAAGAGATAACACCCCCCCCCCATTACGTCATGCTTCAGAAAGGTGAAAAATGGTCCATTTTCAAATGTTTTATTTTTTAACGTCAGTTCACATTTGTAGGTAGATCATCAGTTTTAGAGCTAAAATTAGCATGTTTAAAGTGATTTTCATGCTTCCAGGGGCCCAAAACACAAGATCTGTGGAATGGTTAAAAGTGCATGAAAATGGCCAATTTACTCACTCTGAGGTCTCAAACAGTGTTTCTTCACCCCGGGAAGTGAATTAAATACCATTTGGAGGCATTTAATGTTCAAGCAAAAACAGGTGATTTTTGACAAAAGAGATAACCCCCCCCATTACGTCATGCTTCAGAAAGGTGAAAAATGGTCCATTTTCAAATGTTTTACTTTTTTAACGTCAGTTCACATTTGTAGGTAGATCATCAGTTTTAGAGCTAAAATTAGCATGTTTAAAGTGATTTTCATGCTTCCAGGGGCCCAAAACACAAGATCTGTGGAATGGTTAAAAGTGCATGAAAATGGCCAATTTACTCACTCTGAGGTCTCAAACAGTGTTTCTTCACCCCGGGAAGTGAATTAAATACCATTTGGAGGCATTTAATGTTCAAGCAAAAACAGGTGATTTTTGACAAAAGAGATAACACCCCCCCATTAAGTCATGCTTCAGAAAGGTGAAAAATGGTCCGTTTTCAAATGTTTTATTTTTGAACGTCAGTTCACATTTGTAGGTAGATCATCAGTTTTAGAGCTAAAATTAGCATGTTTAAAGTGATTTTCATGCTTCTAGGGGCCCGGGAAGTGAATTAAATACCATTTGGAGGCATTTAATGTTCAAGCAAAAACAGGTGATTTTTGACAAAAGAGATAACACCCCCCCATTACGTCATGCTGCAGAAAGGTGAAAAATGGTCCGTTTTCAAATGTTTTATTTGTTAACGTCAGTTCACATTTGTAGGTAGATCATCAGTTTTAGAGCTAAAATTAGCATGTTTAAAGTGATTTTCATGCTTCCAGGGGCCCAAAACACAAGATTTGTGGAATGGTTAAAAGTGCATGAAAATGGCCAATTTACTCACTCTGAGGTCTCAAAAAGTGTTTCTTCACCCCGGGAAGTGAATTAAATACCATTTGGAGGCATTTAATGTTCAAGCAAAAACAGGTGATTTTTGACAAAAGAGATAACACCCCCCCATTACGTCATGCTTCAGAAAGGTGAAAAATGGTCCGTTTTCAAATGTTTTATTTTTGAACGTCAGTTCACATTTGTAGGTAGATCATCAGTTTTAGAGCTAAAATTAGCATGTTTAAAGTGATTTTCATGCTTCTAGGGGCCCGGGAAGTGAATTAAATACCATTTGGAGGCATTTAATGTTCAAGCAAAAACAGGTGATTTTTGACAAAAGAGATAACAACCCCCCATTACGTCATGCTGCAGAAAGGTGAAAAATGGTCCGTTTTCAAATGTTTTATTTTTTAACGTCAGTTCACATTTGTAGGTAGATCATCAGTTTTAGAGCTAAAATTAGCTTTTTTAAAGTGATTTTCATGCTTCCAGGGGCCCAAAACACAAGATTTGTGGAATGGTTAAAAGTGCATGAAAATGGCCAATTTACTCACTCTGAGGTCTCAAAAAGTGTTTCTTCACCCCGGGAAGTGAATTAAATACCATTTGGAGGCATTTAATGTTCAAGCAAAAACAGGTGATTTTTGACAAAAGAGATAACACCCCCCCATTACGGCATGCTTCAGAAAGGTGAAAAATTGTCCGTTTTCAAATGTTTTATTTTTAAAAGTCAGTTCACATTTGTAGGTAGATCATCAGTTTTAGAGCTAAAATTAGCATGTTGAAAGTGATTTTCATGCTTCCAGGGGCCCGGGAAGTGAATTAAATACCATTTGGAGGCATTTAATGTTCAAGCAAAAACAGGTGATTTTTGACAAAAGAGATAACACCCCCCATTACGTCATGCTGCAGAAAGGTGAAAAATGGTCCGTTTTCAAATGTTTTATTTTTTAACGTCAGTTCACATTTGTAGGTAGATCATCAGTTTTAGAGCTATAATTAGCATGTTTAAAGTGATTTTCATGCTTCCAGGGGCCCAAAACACAAGATTTGTGGAATGGTTAAAAGTGCATGAAAATGGCCAATTTACTCACTCTGAGGTCTCAAAAAGTGTTTCTTCACCCCGGGAAGTGAATTAAATACCATTTGGAGGCATTTAATGTTCAAACAAAAACAGGTGATTTTTGACAAAAGAGATAACACCCCCCCATTACGTCATGCTGCAGAAAGGTGAAAAATGGTCCGTTTTCAAATGTTTTATTTTTTAACGTCAGTTCACATTTGTAGGTAGATCATCAGTTTTAGAGCTAAAATTAGCATGTTTAAAGTGATTTTCATGCTTCCAGGGGCCCAAAACACAAGATTTGTGGAATGGTTAAAAGTGCATGAAAATGGCCAATTTACTCACTCTGAGGTCTCAAAAAGTGTTTCTTCACCCCGGGAAGTGAATTAAATACCATTTGGAGGCATTTAATGTTCAAGCAAAAACAGGTGATTTTTGACAAAAGAGATAACACCCCCCATTACGTCATGCTGCAGAAAGGTGAAAAATGGTCCGTTTTCAAATGTTTTAGTTTTTTAACGTCAGTTCACATTTGTAGGTAGATCATCAGTTTTAGAGCTAAAATTAGCGTGTTTAAAGTCATTTTCATGCTTCCAGGGGCCCAAAACACTACATTTGTGGAATGGTTAAAAGTGAATGAAAATGGCCAATTTACTCACTCTGAGGTCTCAAAAAGTGTTTCTTCACCCCGGGAAGTGAATTAAATATCATTTGGAGGCATTTAATGTTCAAGCAAAAACAGGTGATTTTTGACAAAAGAGATAACACCCCCCCATTACGTCATGCTTCAGAAAGGTGAAAAATGGTCCGTTTTCAAATGTTTTATTTTTGAACGTCAGTTCACATTTGTAGGTAGATCATCAGTTTTAGAGCTAAAATTAGCATGTTTAAAGTGATTTTCATGCTTCTAGGGGCCCGGGAAGTGAATTAAATACCATTTGGAGGCATTTAATGTTCAAGCAAAAACAGGTGATTTTTCACAAAAGAGATAATACCCCCCATTACGTCATGCTGCAGAAAGGTGAAAAATGGTCGGTTTTCAAATGTTTTATTTTTTAACGTCAGTTTACATTTGTAGGTAGATCATCAGTTTTAGAGCTAAAATTAGCATGTTTAAAGTGATTTTCATGCTTCCAGGGGCCCAAAACACAAGATTTGTGGAATGGTTAAAAGTGCATGAAAATGGCCAATTTACTCACTCTGAGGTCTCAAAAAGTGTTTCTTCACCCCGGGAAGTGAATTAAATACCATTTGGAGGCATTTAATGTTCAAGCAAAAACAGGTGATTTTTGACAAAAGAGATAACACCCCCCCATTACGTCATGCTTCAGAAAGGTAAAAAATGGTCCGTTTTCAAATGTTTTATTTTTGAACGTCAGTTCACATTTGTAGGTAGATCATCAGTTTTAGAGCTAAAATTAGCATGTTTAAAGTGATTTTCATGCTTCTAGGGGCCCGGGAAGTGAATTAAATACCATTTGGAGGCATTTAATGTTCAAGCAAAAACAGGTGATTTTTGACAAAAGAGATAACACCCCCCATTACGTCATGCTGCAGAAAGGTGAAAAATGGTCCGTTTTCAAATGTTTTATTTTTTAACGTCAGTTCACATTTGTAGGTAGATCATCAGTTTTAGAGCTATAATTAGCATGTTTAAAGTGATTTTCATGCTTCCAGGGGCCCAAAACACAAGATTTGTGGAATGGTTAAAAGTGCATGAAAATGGCCAATTTACTCACTCTGAGGTCTCAAAAAGTGTTTCTTCACCCCGGGAAGTGAATTAAATACCATTTGGAGGCATTTAATGTTCAAGCAAAAACAGGTGATTTTTGACAAAAGAGATAACACCCCCCATTAGGTCATGCTGCAGAAAGGTGAAAAATTGTCCGTTTTCAAATGTTTTATTGTTTAACGTCAGTTCACATTTGTAGGTAGATCATCAGTTTTAGAGCTAAAATTAGCATGTTTAAAGTGATTTTCATGCTTCCAGGGGCCCAAAACACAATATTTGTGGAATGGTTAAAAGTGCATGAAAATGGCCAATTTACTCACTCTGAGGTCTCAAAAAGTGTTTCTTCACCCCGGGAAATGAATTAAATACCATTTGGAGGCATTTAATGTTCAAGCAAAAACAGGTGATTTTTCACAAAAGAGATAACACCCCCCATTACGTCATGCTGCAGAAAGGTGAAAAATGGTCCGTTTTCAAATGTTTTATTTTTTAACGTCAGTTCACATTTGTAGGTAGGTCATCAGTTTTAGAGCTAAAATTAGCATGTTTAAAGTTATTTTCATGCTTCCAGGGGCCCAAAACACAAGGGGGTATATTATCAACAACTAGCGATAATTTTTGTCTCTAACTTGTTTAGAGACAAAAATTATCGCCGCACATCGGCGATTTTTATCGCAGATAAACCTTGCTATTAGCAAGGTTTATCGCAAATGCGATACAAAACGCCCGCAATGCATGAATATCGCTGAAAAGTCAGCGATATTCATGCATTATCGAGCAAATGCTCTTAGCCATGTTATCCACCTCCCATTGGATAACATGGCTAAGAACTGCTCAGGGCAGGTGTTAGCTTTTGGAGATATTCGCCCTTAGCGCAAATATCTCCAAAAGTTGGTAATAGGAGATAGCGATGTTAGCGACTGTTTCCAGTCGCTAACATCTTGGCACGCCCACTTTGCATATCATTAGTGATAAATATCACTGACATGCAAAGTGGGGCCCATGATGGTCGCTATCTCCTATTAGCTGTCGCTAACTGGTGTTAGCGACAGCTTGGTAATAGGGAGATAATTTTATCTCCGCTTTCTTGGCTTTTAAAGCCAAAAAAGCGGAGATAAAACCCCTTGATAATATACCCCAAGATTTGTGGAATGGTTAAAAGTGCATGAAAATGGCCAATTTACTCACTCTGAGGTCTCAAAAAGTGTTTCTTCACCCCGGGAAGTGAATTAAATACCATTTGGAGGCATTTAATGTTCAAGCAAAAACAGGTGATTTTTGACAAAAGAGATAACACCCCCCCCATTACGTCATGCTTCAGAAAGGTAAAAAATGGTCCGTTTTCAAATGTTTTATTTTTGAACGTCAGTTCACATTTGTAGGTAGATCATCAGTTTTAGAGCTAAAATTAGCATGTTTAAAGTGATTTTCATGCTTCTAGGGGCCCGGGAAGTGAATTAAATACCATTTGGAGGCATTTAATGTTCAATCAAAAACAGGTGATTTTTGACAAAAGAGATAACACCCCCCATTACGTCATGCTGCAGAAAGGTGAAAAATGGTCCGTTTTCAAATGTTTTATTTTTTAACGTCAGTTCACATTTGTAGGTAGATCATCAGTTTTAGAGCTATAATTAGCATGTTTAAAGTGATTTTCATGCTTCCAGGGGCCCAAAACACAAGATTTGTGGAATGGTTAAAAGTGCATGAAAATGGCCAATTTACTCACTCTGAGGTCTCAAAAAGTGTTTCTTCACCCCGGGAAGTGAATTAAATACCATTTGGAGGCATTTAATGTTCAAGCAAAAACAGGTGATTTTTGACAAAAGAGATAACACCCCCCCCATTACGTCATGCTGCAGAAAGGTGAAAAATGGTCCGTTTTCAATTGTTTTATTTTTTAACGTCAGTTCACATTTGTAGGTAAATCATCAGTTTTAGAGCTAAAATTAGCATGTTTAAAGTGATTTTCATGCTTCCAGGGGCCCAAAACACAATATTTGTGGAATGGTTAAAAGTGCATGAAAATGGCCAATTTACTCACTCTGAGGTCTCAAAAAGTGTTTCTTCACCCCGGGAAGTGAATTAAATATCATTTGGAGGCATTTAATGTTCAAGCAAAAACAGGTGATTTTTGACAAAAGAGATAACACCCCCCCATTATGTCATGCTGCAGAAAGGTGAAAAATGGTCCGTTTTCAAATGTTTTATTTTTTAACGTCAGTTCACATTTGTAGGTAGATCATCAGTTTTAGAGCTAAAATTAGCATGTTTAAAGTGATTTTCATGATTCCAGGGGCCCAAAACACAAGATTTGTGGAATGGTTAAAAGTGCTTGAAAATGGCCAATTTACTCACTCTGAGGTCTCAAAAAGTTTTTCTTCACCCCGGGAAGTGAATTAAATACCATTTGGAGGCATTTAATGTTCAAGCAAAAACAGGTGATTTTTGACAAAAGAGATAACCCCCCCCCCATTACGTCATGCTTCAGAAAGGTGAAAAATGGTCCATTTTCAAATGTTTTATTTTTTAACGTCAGTTCACATTTGTAGGTAGATCATCAGTTTTAGAGCTAAAATTAGCATGTTTAAAGTGATTTTCATGCTTCCAGGGGCCCAAAACACAAGATTTGCGGAATGGTTAAAAGTGCATGAAAATGGCCAATTTACTCACTCTGAGGTCTCAAACAGTGTTTCTTCACCCCGGGAAGTGAATTAAATACCATTTGGAGGCATTTAATGTTCAAGCAAAAACAGGTGATTTTTGACAAAAGAGATAACACCCCCCCATTACGTCATGCTTCAGAAAGGTGAAAAATGGTCCGTTTTCAAATGTTTTATTTTTGAACGTCAGTTCACATTTGTAGGTAGATCATCAGTTTTAGAGCTAAAATTAGCATGTTTAAAGTGATTTTCATGCTTCTAGGGGCCCGGGAAGTGAATTAAATACCATTTGGAGGCATTTAATGTTCAAGCAAAAACAGGTGATTTTTGACAAAAGAGATAACACCCCCCCATTACGTCATGCTGCAGAAAGGTGAAAAATGGTCCGTTTTCAAATGTTTTATTTTTTAACGTCAGTTCACATTTGTAGGTAGATCATCAGTTTTAGAGCTAAAATTAGCATGTTTACAGTGATTTTCATGCTTCCAGGGGCCCAAAACACAAGATTTGTGGAATGGTTAAAAGTGCATGAAAATGGCCAATTTACTCACTCTGAGGTCTCAAAAAGTGTTTCTTCACCCCGGGAAGTGAATTAAATACCATTTGGAGGCATTTAATGTTCAAGCAAAAACAGGTGATTTTTGACAAAAGAGATAACACCCCCCCATTACGTCATGCTTCAGAAAGGTGAAAAATGGTCCATTTTCAAATGTTTTATTTTTGAACGTCAGTTCACATTTGTAGGTAGATCATCAGTTTTAGAGCTAAAATTAGCATGTTTAAAGTGATTTTCATGCTTCTAGGGGCCCGGGAAGTGAATTAAATACCATTTGGAGGCATTTAATGTTCAAGCAAAAACAGGTGATTTTTGACAAAAGAGATAACAACCCCCCATTACATCATGCTGCAGAAAGGTGAAAAATGGTCCGTTTTCAAATGTTTTATTTTTTAACGTCAGTTCACATTTGTAGGTAGATCATCAGTTTTAGAGCTAAAATTAGCATGTTTAAAGTGATTTTCATGCCTCCAGGGGCCCAAAACACAAGATTTGTGGAATGGTTAAAAGTGCATGAAAATGGCCAATTTACTCACTCTGAGGTCTCAAAAAGTGTTTCTTCACCCCGGGAAGTGAATTAAATACCATTTGGAGGCATTTAATGTTCAAGCAAAAACAGGTGATTTTTGACAAAAGAGATAACACCCCCCCATTACGTCATGCTGCAGAAAGGTGAAAAATGGTCCGTTTTCAAATGTTTTATTTTTTGACGTCAGTTCACATTTGTAGGTAGATCATCAGTTTTAGAGCTAAAATTAGCATGTTTAAAGTGATTTTCATGCTTCCAGGGGCCCAAAACACAAGATTTGTGGAATGGTTAAAAGTGCATGAAAATGGCCAATTTACTCACTCTGAGGTCTCAAAAAGTGTTTCTTCACCCCGGGAAGTGAATTAAATACCATTTGGAGGCATTTAATGTTCAAGCAAAAACAGGTGATTTTTGACAAAAGAGATAACACCCCCCCATTACGGCATGCTTCAGAAAGGTGAAAAATTGTCCGTTTTCAAATGTTTTATTTTTAAAAGTCAGTTCACATTTGTAGGTAGATCATCAGTTTTAGAGCTAAAATTAGCATGTTTAAAGTGATTTTCATGCTTCCAGGGGCCCGGGAAGTGAATTAAATACCATTTGGAGGCATTTAATGTTCAAGCAAAAACAGGTGATTTTTGACAAAAGAGATAACACCCCCCATTACGTCATGCTGCAGAAAGGTGAAAAATGGTCCGTTTTCAAATGTTTTATTTTTTAACGTCAGTTCACATTTGTAGGTAGATCATCAGTTTTAGAGCTATAATTAGCATGTTTAAAGTGATTTTCATGCTTCCAGGGGCCCAAAACACAAGATTTGTGGAATGGTTAAAAGTGCATGAAAATGGCCAATTTACTCACTCTGAGGTCTCAAAAAGTGTTTCTTCACCCCGGGAAGTGAATTAAATACCATTTGGAGGCATTTAATGTTCAAACAAAAACAGGTGATTTTTGACAAAAGAGATAACACCCCCCCATTACGTCATGCTGCAGAAAGGTGAAAAATGGTCCGTTTTCAATTGTTTTATTTTTTAACGTCAGTTCACATTTGTAGGTAAATCATCAGTTTTAGAGCTAAAATTAGCATGTTTAAAGTGATTTTCATGCTTCCAGGGGCCCAAAACACAATATTTGTGGAATGGTTAAAAGTGCATGAAAATGGCCAATTTACTCACTCTGAGGTCTCAAAAAGTGTTTCTTCAACCCGGGAAGTGAATTAAATATCATTTGGAGGCATTTAATGTTCAAGCAAAAACAGGTGATTTTTGACGAAAGAGATAACACCCCCCCCATTACGTCATGCTGCAGAAAGGTGAAAAATGGTCCGTTTTCAAATGTTTTATTTTTTAACGTCAGTTCACATTTGTAGGTAGATCATCAGTTTTAGAGCTAAAATTAGCATGTTTAAAGTGATTTTAATGATTCCAGGGGCCCAAAACACAAGATTTGTGGAATGGTTAAAAGTGCTTGAAAATGGCCAATTTACTCACTCTGAGGTCTCAAAAAGTGTTTCTTCACCCCGGGAAGTGAATTAAATACCATTTGGAGGCATTTAATGTTCAAGCAAAAACAGGTGATTTTTGACAAAAGAGATAACCCCCCCCATTACGTCATGCTTCAGAAAGGTGAAAAATGGTCCGTTTTCAAATGTTTTATTTTTTAACGTCAGTTCACATTTGTAGGTAGATCATCAGTTTTAGAGCTAAAATTAGCATGTTTAAAGTGATTTTAATGATTCCAGGGGCCCAAAACACAAGATTTGTGGAATGGTTAAAAGTGCTTGAAAATGGCCAATTTACTCACTCTGAGGTCTCAAAAAGTGTTTCTTCACCCCGGGAAGTGAATTAAATACCATTTGGAGGCATTTAATGTTCAAGCAAAAACAGGTGATTTTTGACAAAAGAGATAACCCCCCCCATTACGTCATGCTTCAGAAAGGTGAAAAATGGTCAGTTTTCAAATGTTTTATTTTTTAACGTCAGTTCACATTTGTAGGTAGATCATCAGTTTTAGAGCTAAAATTAGCATGTTTAAAGTGATTTTC
Source organism: Lissotriton helveticus (assembly GCF_964261635.1). NCBI lineage: Eukaryota > Metazoa > Chordata > Amphibia > Caudata > Salamandridae > Lissotriton > Lissotriton helveticus. The sequence continues at coordinate 265,320 of NW_027611969.1, forward strand.
ATGCTTCCAGGGGCCCAAAACACAAGATTTGTGGAATGGTTAAAAGTGCATGAAAATGGCCAATTTACTCACTCTGAGGTCTCAAAAAGTGTTTCTTCACCCCGGGAAGTGAATTAAATACCATTTGGAGGCATTTAATGTTCAAGCAAAAACAGGTGATTTTTGACAAAAGAGATAACACCCCCCCATAACGTCATGCTTCAGAAAGGTGAAAAATGGTCCGTTTTCAAATGTTTTATTTTTGAACGTCAGTTCACATTTGTAGGTAGATCATCAGTTTTAGAGCTAAAATTAGCATGTTTAAAGTGATTTTCATGCTTCCAGGGGCCCGGGAAGTGAATTAAATACCATTTGGAGGCATTTAATGTTCAAGCAAAAACAGGTGATTTTTGACAAAAGAGATAACCCCCCCCATTACGTCATGCTTCAGAAAGGTGAAAAATGGTCCGTTTTCAAATGTTTTATTTGTTAACGTCAGTTCACATTTGTAGGTAGATCATCAGTTTTAGAGCTAAAATTAGCATGTTTAAAGTGATTTTCATGCTTCCAGGGGCCCAAAACACAAGATTTGTGGAATGGTTAAAAGTGCATGAAAATGGCCAATTTACTCACTCTGAGGTCTCAAAAAGTGTTTCTTCACCCCGGGAAGTGAATTAAATACCATTTGGAGGCATTTAATGTTCAAGCAAAAACAGGTGATTTTTGACAAAAGAGATAACACCCCCCCATTACGTCATGCTTCAGAAAGGTGAAAAATGGTCCGTTTTCAAATGTTTTATTTTTGAACGTCAGTTCACATTTGTAGGTAGATCATCAGTTTTAGAGCTAAAATTAGCATGTTTAAAGTGATTTTCATGCTTCCAGGGGCCCAAAACACAAGATTTGTGGAATGGTTAAAAGTGCATGAAAATGGCCAATTTACTCACTCTGAGGTCTCAAAAAGTGTTTCTTCACCCCGGGAAGTGAATTAAATACCATTTGGAGGCATTTAATGTTCAAGCAAAAACAGGTGATTTTTGACAAAAGAGATAACACCCCCCCATTACGTCATGCTGCAGAAAGGTGAAAAATGGTCCGTTTTCAAATGTTTTATTTTTTAACGTCAGTTCACATTTGTAGGTAGATCATCAGTTTTAGAGCTAAAATTTGCATGTTTAAAGTGATTTTCATGCTTCCAGGGGCCCAAAACACAAGATTTGTGGAATGGTTAAAAGTGCATGAAAATGGCCAATTTACTCACTCTGAGGTCTCAAAAAGTGTTTCTTCACCCCGGGAAGTGAATTAAATACCATTTGGAGGCATTTAATGTTCAAGCAAAAACAGGTGATTTTTGACAAAAGAGATAACACCCCCCATTACGTCATGCTGCAGAAAGGTGAAAAATGGTCAGTTTTCAAATGTTTTTTTTTTTTTAACGTCAGTTCACATTTGTAGGTAGATCATCAGTTTTAGAGCTAAAATTAGCGTGTTTAAAGTGATTTTCATGCTTCCAGGGGCCCAAAACACAATATTTGTGGAATGGTTAAAAGTGAATGAAAATGGCCAATTTACTCACTCTGAGGTCTCAAAAAGTGTTTCTTCACCCCGGGAAGTGAATTAAATATCATTTGGAGGCATTTAATGTTCAAGCAAAAACAGGTGATTTTTGACGAAAGAGATAACACCCCCCCCATTACGTCATGCTGCAGAAAGGTGAAAAATGGTCCGTTTTCAAATGTTTTATTTTTTAACGTCAGTTCACATTTGTAGGTAGATCATCAGTTTTAGAGCTAAAATTAGCATGTTTAAAGTGATTTTAATGATTCCAGGGGCCCAAAACACAAGATTTGTGGAATGGTTAAAAGTGCTTGAAAATGGCCAATTTACTCACTCTGAGGTCTCAAAAAGTGTTTCTTCACCCCGGGAAGTGAATTAAATACCATTTGGAGGCATTTAATGTTCAAGCAAAAACAGGTGATTTTTGACAAAAGAGATAACCCCCCCCATTACGTCATGCTTCAGAAAGGTAAAAAATGGTCCGTTATCAAATGTTTTATTTTTTAACGTCAGTTCACATTTGTAGGTAGATCATCAGTTTTAGAGCTAAAATTAGCATGTTTAAAGTGATTTTCATGCTTCCAGGGGCCCAAAACACAAGATTTGTGGAATGGTTAAAAGTGCATGAAAATGGCCAATTTACTCACTCTGAGGTCTCAAAAAGTGTTTCTTCACCCCGGGAAGTGAATTAAATACCATTTGGAGGCATTTAATGTTCAAGCAAAAACAGGTGATTTTTGACAAAAGAGATAACACCCCCCCATAACGTCATGCTTCAGAAAGGTGAAAAATGGTCCGTTTTCAAATGTTTTATTTTTGAACGTCAGTTCACATTTGTAGGTAGATCATCAGTTTTAGAGCTAAAATTAGCATGTTTAAAGTGATTTTCATGCTTCCAGGGGCCCAAAACACAAGATTTGTGGAATGGTTAAAAGTGCATGAAAATGGCCAATTTACTCACTCTGAGGTCTCAAAAAGTGTTTCTTCACCCCGGGAAGTGAATTAAATACCATTTGGAGGCATTTAATGTTCAAGCAAAAACAGGTGATTTTTGACAAAAGAGATAACACCCCCCCATTACGTCATGCTTCAGAAAGGTGAAAAATGGTCCGTTTTCAAATGTTTTATTTTTGAACGTCAGTTCACATTTGTAGGTAGATCATCAGTTTTAGAGCTAAAATTAGCATGTTTAAAGTGATTTTCATGCTTCCAGGGGCCCAAAACACAAGATTTGTGGAATGGTTAAAAGTGCATGAAAATGGCCAATTTACTCACTCTGAGGTCTCAAAAAGTGTTTCTTCACCCCGGGGAGTGAATTAAATATCATTTGGAGGCATTTAATGTTCAAGCAAAAACAGGTGATTTTTGACAAAAGAGATAACACCCCCCCATTACGTCATGCTTCAGAAAGGTGAAAAATGGTCCGTTTTCAAATGTTTTATTTTTGAACGTCAGTTCACATTTGTAGGTAGATCATCAGTTTTAGAGCTAAAATTAGCATGTTTAAAGTGATTTTCATGCTTCTAGGGGCCCGGGAAGTGAATTAAATACCATTTGGAGGCATTTAATGTTCAAGCAAAAACAGGTGATTTTTCACAAAAGAGATAATACCCCCCATTACGTCATGCTGCAGAAAGGTGAAAAATGGTCCGTTTTCAAATGTTTTATTTTTTAACGTCAGTTCACATTTGTAGGTAGATCATCAGTTTTAGAGCTAAAATTAGCATGTTTAAAGTGATTTTCATGCTTCCAGGGGCCCAAAACACAAGATTTGTGGAATGGTTAAAAGTGCATGAAAATGGCCAATTTACTCACTCTGAGGTCTCAAAAAGTGTTTCTTCACCCCGGGAAGTGAATTAAATACCATTTGGAGGCATTTAATGTTCAAGCAAAAACAGGTGATTTTTGACAAAAGAGATAACACCCCCCATTACGTCATGCTGCAGAAAGGTGAAAAATGGTCCGTTTTCAAATGTTTTATTTTTTAACGTCAGTTCACATTTGTAGGTAGATCATCAGTTTTAGAGCTAAAATTAGCGTGTTTAAAGTCATTTTCATGCTTCCAGGGGCCCAAAACACAATATTTGTGGAATGGTTAAAAGTGAATGAAAATGGCCAATTTACTCACTCTGAGGTCTCAAAAAGTGTTTCTTCACCCCGGGAAGTGAATTAAATATCATTTGGAGGCATTTAATGTTCAAGCAAAAACAGGTGATTTTTGACAAAAGAGATAACACCCCCCCAATACGTCATGCTGCAGAAAGGTGAAAAATGGTCCGTTTTCAAATGTTTTATTTTTTAACGTCAGTTCACATTTGTAGGTAGATCATCAGTTTTAGAGCTAAAATTAGCATGTTTAAAGTGATTTTCATGCTTCCAGGGGCCCAAAACACTACATTTGTGGAATGGTTAAAAGTGAATGAAAATGGCCAATTTACTCACTCTGAGGTCTCAAAAAGTGTTTCTTCACCCCGGGAAGTGAATTAAATATCATTTGGAGGCATTTAATGTTCAAGCAAAAACAGGTGATTTTTGACAAAAGAGATAACACCCCCCCATTACGTCATGCTTCTGAAAGGTGAAAAATGGTCCGTTTTCAAATGTTTTATTTTTGAACGTCAGTTCACATTTGTAGGTAGATCATCAGTTTTAGAGCTAAAATTAGCATGTTTAAAGTGATTTTCATGCTTCTAGGGGCCCGGGAAGTGAATTAAATACCATTTGGAGGCATTTAATGTTCAAGCAAAAACAGGTGATTTTTGACAAAAGAGATAACACCCCCCCATTACGTCATGCTGCAGAAAGGTGAAAAATGGTCCGTTTTCAAATGTTTTATTTTTTAACGTCAGTTCACATTTGTAGGTAGATCATCAGTTTTAGAGCTAAAATTAGCATGTTTAAAGTGATTTTCATGCTTCCAGGGGCCCAAAACACAAGATTTGTGGAATGGTTAAAAGTGCATGAAAATGGCCAATTTACTCACTCTGAGGTCTCAAAAAGTGTTTCTTCACCCCGGGAAGTGAATTAAATACCATTTGGAGGCATTTAATGTTCAAGCAAAAACAGGTGATTTTTGACAAAAGAGATAACACCCCCCATTACGTCATGCTGCAGAAAGGTGAAAAATGGTCCGTTTTCAAATGTTTTTTTTTTTTTAACGTCAGTTCACATTTGTAGGTAGATCATCAGTTTTAGAGCTAAAATTAGCGTGTTTAAAGTGATTTTCATGCTTCCAGGGGCCCAAAACACAATATTTGTGGAATGGTTAAAAGTGAATGAAAATGGCCAATTTACTCACTCTGAGGTCTCAAAAAGTGTTTCTTCACCCCGGGAAGTGAATTAAATATCATTTGGAGGCATTTAATGTTCAAGCAAAAACAGGTGATTTTTGACAAAAGAGATAACACCCCCCCATTACGTCATGCTTCAGAAAGGTGAAAAATGGTCCGTTTTCAAATGTTTTATTTTTGAACGTCAGTTCACATTTGTAGGTAGATCATCAGTTTTAGAGCTAAAATTAGCATGTTTAAAGTGATTTTCATGCTTCTAGGGGCCCGGGAAGTGAATTAAATACCATTTGGAGGCATTTAATGTTCAAGCAAAAACAGGTGATTTTTCACAAAAGAGATAATACCCCCCATTACGTCATGCTGCAGAAAGGTGAAAAATGGTCCGTTTTCAAATGTTTTATTTTTTAACGTCAGTTCACATTTGTAGGTAGATCATCAGTTTTAGAGCTAAAATTAGCATGTTTAAAGTGATTTTCATGCTTCCAGGGGCCCAAAACACAAGATTTGTGGAATGGTTAAAAGTGCATGAAAATGGCCAATTTACTCACTCTGAGGTCTCAAAAAGTGTTTCTTCACCCCGGGAAGTGAATTAAATATCATTTGGAGGCATTTAATGTTCAAGCAAAAACAGGTGATTTTTGACAAAAGAGATAACACCCCCCCATTACGTCATGCTTCAGAAAGGTGAAAAATGGTCCGTTTTCAAATGTTTTATTTTTGAACGTCAGTTCACATTTGTAGGTAGATCATCAGTTTTAGAGCTAAAATTAGCATGTTTAAAGTGATTTTCATGCTTCTAGGGGCCCGGGAAGTGAATTAAATACCATTTGGAGGCATTTAATGTTCAAGCAAAAACAGGTGATTTTTCACAAAAGAGATAATACCCCCCATTACGTCATGCTGCAGAAAGGTGAAAAATGGTCCGTTTTCAAATGTTTTATTTTTTAACGTCAGTTCACATTTGTAGGTAGATCATCAGTTTTAGAGCTAAAATTAGCATGTTTAAAGTGATTTTCATGCTTCCAGGGGCCCAAAACACAAGATTTGTGGAATGGTTAAAAGTGCATGAAAATGGCCAATTTACTCACTCTGAGGTCTCAAAAAGTGTTTCTTCACCCCGGGAAATGAATTAAATACCATTTGGAGGCATTTAATGTTCAAGCAAAAACAGGTGATTTTTCACAAAAGAAATAACACCCCCATTACGTCATGCTGCAGAAAGGTGAAAAATGGTCCGTTTTCAAATGTTTTATTTTTTAACGTCAGTTCACATTTGTAGGTAGATCATCAGTTTTAGAGCTATAATTAGCATGTTTAAAGTGATTTTCATGCTTCCAGGGGCCCAAAACACAAGATTTGTGGAATGGTTAAAAGTGCATGAAAATGGCCAATTTACTCACTCTGAGGTCTCAAAAAGTGTGTCTTCACCCCGGGAAGTGAATTAAATACCATTTGGAGGCATTTAATGTTCAAGCAAAAACAGGTGATTTTTGACAAAAGAGATAACACCCCCCCCCCATTACGTCATGCTGCAGAAAGGTGAAAAATGGTCCGTTTTCAATTGTTTTATTTTTTAACGTCAGTTCACATTTGTAGGTAAATCATCAGTTTTAGAGCTAAAATTAGCATGTTTAAAGTGATTTTCATGCTTCCAGGGGCCCAAAACACAATATTTGTGGAATGGTTAAAAGTGCATGAAAATGGCCAATTTACTCACTCTGAGGTCTCAAAAAGTGTTTCTTCACCCCGGGAAGTGAATTAAATATCATTTGGAGGCATTTAATGTTCAAGCAAAAACAGGTGATTTTTGACAAAAGAGATAAAACCCCCCCCCATTACGTCATGCTGCAGAAAGGTGAAATATGGTCCGTTTTCAAATGTTTTATTTTTTAACGTCAGTTCACATTTGTAGGTAGATCATCAGTTTTAGAGCTAAAATTAGCATGTTTAAAGTGATTTTCATGATTCCAGGGGCCCAAAACACAAGATTTGTGGAATGGTTAAAAGTGCTTGAAAATGGCCAATTTACTCACTCTGAGGTCTCAAAAAGTGTTTCTTCACCCCGGGAAGTGAATTAAATACCATTTGGAGGCATTTAATGTTCAAGCAAAAACAGGTGATTTTTGACAAAAGAGATAACCCCCCCCCCATTACGTCATGCTTCAGAAAGGTGAAAAATGGTCCATTTTCAAATGTTTTATTTTTTAACGTCAGTTCACATTTGTAGGTAGATCATCAGTTTTAGAGCTAAAATTAGCATGTTTAAAGTGATTTTCATGCTTCCAGGGGCCCAAAACACAAGATCTGTGGAATGGTTAAAAGTGCATGAAAATGGCCAATTTACTCACTCTGAGGTCTCAAACAGTGTTTCTTCACCCCGGGAAGTGAATTAAATACCATTTGGAGGCATTTAATGTTCAAGCAAAAACAGGTGATTTTTGACAAAAGAGATAACACCCCCCCATTAAGTCATGCTTCAGAAAGGTGAAAAATGGTCCGTTTTCAAATGTTTTATTTTTGAACGTCAGTTCACATTTGTAGGTAGATCATCAGTTTTAGAGCTAAAATTAGCATGTTTAAAGTGATTTTCATGCTTCTAGGGGCCCGGGAAGTGAATTAAATACCATTTGGAGGCATTTAATGTTCAAGCAAAAACAGGTGATTTTTGACAAAAGAGATAACACCCCCCCATTACGTCATGCTGCAGAAAGGTGAAAAATGGTCCGTTTTCAAATGTTTTATTTGTTAACGTCAGTTCACATTTGTAGGTAGATCATCAGTTTTAGAGCTAAAATTAGCATGTTTAAAGTGATTTTCATGCTTCCAGGGGCCCAAAACACAAGATTTGTGGAATGGTTAAAAGTGCATGAAAATGGCCAATTTACTCACTCTGAGGTCTCAAAAAGTGTTTCTTCACCCCGGGAAGTGAATTAAATACCATTTGGAGGCATTTAATGTTCAAGCAAAAACAGGTGATTTTTGACAAAAGAGATAACACCCCCCCATTACGTCATGCTTCAGAAAGGTGAAAAATGGTCCGTTTTCAAATGTTTTATTTTGAACGTCAGTTCACATTTGTAGGTAGATCATCAGTTTTAGAGCTAAAATTAGCATGTTTAAAGTGATTTTCATGCTTCTAGGGGCCCGGGAAGTGAATTAAATACCATTTGGAGGCATTTAATGTTCAAGCAAAAACAGGTGATTTTTGACAAAAGAGATAACAACCCCCCATTACGTCATGCTGCAGAAAGGTGAAAAATGGTCCGTTTTCAAATGTTTTATTTTTTAACGTCAGTTCACATTTGTAGGTAGATCATCAGTTTTAGAGCTAAAATTAGCTTTTTTAAAGTGATTTTCATGCTTCCAGGGGCCCAAAACACAAGATTTGTGGAATGGTTAAAAGTGCATGAAAATGGCCAATTTACTCACTCTGAGGTCTCAAAAAGTGTTTCTTCACCCCGGGAAGTGAATTAAATACCATTTGGAGGCATTTAATGTTCAAGCAAAAACAGGTGATTTTTGACAAAAGAGATAACACCCCCCATTACGGCATGCTTCAGAAAGGTGAAAAATTGTCCGTTTTCAAATGTTTTATTTTTAAAAGTCAGTTCACATTTGTAGGTAGATCATCAGTTTTAGAGCTAAAATTAGCATGTTTAAAGTGATTTTCATGCTTCCAGGGGCCCAAAACACAAGATTTGTGGAATGGTTAAAAGTGCATGAAAATGGCCAATTTACTCACTCTGAGGTCTCAAAAAGTGTTTCTTCACCCCGGGAAGTGAATTAAATACCATTTGGAGGCATTTAATGTTCAAGCAAAAACAGGTGATTTTTGACAAAAGAGATAACACCCCCCATTACGTCATGCTGCAGAAAGGTGAAAAATGGTCCGTTTTCAAATGTTTTATTTTTTAACGTCAGTTCACATTTGTAGGTAGATCATCAGTTTTAGAGCTAAAATTAGCGTGTTTAAAGTCATTTTCATGCTTCCAGGGGCCCAAAACACAATATTTGTGGAATGGTTAAAAGTGAATGAAAATGGCCAATTTACTCACTCTGAGGTCTCAAAAAGTGTTTCTTCACCCCGGGAAGTGAATTAAATATCATTTGGAGGCATTTAATGTTCAAGCAAAAACAGGTGATTTTTGACAAAAGAGATAACACCCCCCCAATACGTCATGCTGCAGAAAGGTGAAAAATGGTCCGTTTTCAAATGTTTTATTTTTTAACGTCAGTTCACATTTGTAGGTAGATCATCAGTTTTAGAGCTAAAATTAGCATGTTTAAAGTGATTTTCATGCTTCCAGGGGCCCAAAACACTACATTTGTGGAATGGTTAAAAGTGAATGAAAATGGCCAATTTACTCACTCTGAGGTCTCAAAAAGTGTTTCTTCACCCCGGGAAGTGAATTAAATATCATTTGGAGGCATTTAATGTTCAAGCAAAAACAGGTGATTTTTGACAAAAGAGATAACACCCCCCCATTACGTCATGCTTCAGAAAGGTGAAAAATGGTCCGTTTTCAAATGTTTTATTTTTGAACGTCAGTTCACATTTGTAGGTAGATCATCAGTTTTAGAGCTAAAATTAGCATGTTTAAAGTGATTTTCATGCTTCTAGGGGCCCGGGAAGTGAATTAAATACCATTTGGAGGCATTTAATGTTCAAGCAAAAACAGGTGATTTTTCACAAAAGAGATAATACCCCCCATTACGTCATGCTGCAGAAAGGTGAAAAATGGTCCGTTTTCAAATGTTTTATTTTTTAACGTCAGTTCACATTTGTAGGTAGATCATCAGTTTTAGAGCTAAAATTAGCATGTTTAAAGTGATTTTCATGCTTCCAGGGGCCCAAAACACAAGATTTGTGGAATGGTTAAAAGTGCATGAAAATGGCCAATTTACTCACTCTGAGGTCTCAAAAAGTGTTTCTTCACCCCGGGAAATGAATTAAATACCATTTGGAGGCATTTAATGTTCAAGCAAAAACAGGTGATTTTTCACAAAAGAAATAACACCCCCCATTACGTCATGCTGCAGAAAGGTGAAAAATGGTCCGTTTTCAAATGTTTTATTTTTTAACGTCAGTTCACATTTGTAGGTAGATCATCAGTTTTAGAGCTAAAATTAGCATGTTTAAAGTGATTTTCATGCTTCCAGGGGCCCAAAACACAAGATTTGTGGAATGGTTAAAAGTGCATGAAAATGGCCAATTTACTCACTCTGAGGTCTCAAAAAGTGTTTCTTCACCCCGGGAAGTGAATTAAATACCATTTGGAGGCATTTAATGTTCAAGCAAAAACAGGTGATTTTTGACAAAAGAGATAACACCCCCCCATTACGTCATGCTTCAGAAAGGTAAAAAATGGTCCGTTTTCAAATGTTTTATTTTTGAACGTCAGTTCACATTTGTAGGTAGATCATCAGTTTTAGAGCTAAAATTAGCATGTTTAAAGTGATTTTCATGCTTCTAGGGGCCCGGGAAGTGAATTAAATACCATTTGGAGGCATTTAATGTTCAAGCAAAAACAGGTGATTTTTGACAAAAGAGATAACACCCCCCATTACGTCATGCTGCAGAAAGGTGAAAAATGGTCCGTTTTCAAATGTTTTATTTTTTAACGTCAGTTCACATTTGTAGGTAGATCATCAGTTTTAGAGCTATAATTAGCATGTTTAAAGTGATTTTCATGCTTCCAGGGGCCCAAAACACAAGATTTGTGGAATGGTTAAAAGTGCATGAAAATGGCCAATTTACTCACTCTGAGGTCTCAAAAAGTGTGTCTTCACCCCGGGAAGTGAATTAAATACCATTTGGAGGCATTTAATGTTCAAGCAAAAACAGGTGATTTTTGACAAAAGAGATAACACCCCCCCCCATTACGTCATGCTGCAGAAAGGTGAAAAATGGTCCGTTTTCAATTGTTTTATTTTTTAACGTCAGTTCACATTTGTAGGTAAATCATCAGTTTTAGAGCTAAAATTAGCATGTTTAAAGTGATTTTCATGCTTCCAGGGGCCCAAAACACAATATTTGTGGAATGGTTAAAAGTGCATGAAAATGGCCAATTTACTCACTCTGAGGTCTCAAAAAGTGTTTCTTCACCCCGGGAAGTGAATTAAATATCATTTGGAGGCATTTAATGTTCAAGCAAAAACAGGTGATTTTTGACAAAAGAGATAACACCCCCCCCCATTACGTCATGCTGCAGAAAGGTGAAATATGGTCCGTTTTCAAATGTTTTATTTTTTAACGTCAGTTCACATTTGTAGGTAGATCATCAGTTTTAGAGCTAAAATTAGCATGTTTAAAGTGATTTTCATGATTCCAGGGGCCCAAAACACAAGATTTGTGGAATGGTTAAAAGTGCTTGAAAATGGCCAATTTACTCACTCTGAGGTCTCAAAAAGTGTTTCTTCACCCCGGGAAGTGAATTAAATACCATTTGGAGGCATTTAATGTTCAAGCAAAAACAGGTGATTTTTGACAAAAGAGATAACCCCCCCCCATTACGTCTTGCTTCAGAAAGGTGAAAAATGGTCCATTTTCAAATGTTTTATTTTTTAACGTCAGTTCACATTTGTAGGTAGATCATCAGTTTTAGAGCTACAATTAGCATGTTTAAAGTGATTTTCATGCTTCTAGGGGCCCGGGAAGTGAATTAAATACCATTTGGAGGCATTTAATGTTCAAGCAAAAACAGGTGATTTTTGACAAAAGAGATAACACCCCCCCATTACGTCATGCTGCAGAAAGGTGAAAAATGGTCCGTTTTCAAATGTTTTATTTGTTAACGTCAGTTCACATTTGTAGGTAGATCATCAGTTTTAGAGCTAAAATTAGCATGTTTAAAGTGATTTTCATGCTTCCAGGGGCCCAAAACACAAGATTTGTGGAATGGTTAAAAGTGCATGAAAATGGCCAATTTACTCACTCTGAGGTCTCAAAAAGTGTTTCTTCACCCCGGGAAGTGAATTAAATACCATTTGGAGGCATTTAATGTTCAAGCAAAAACAGGTGATTTTTGACAAAAGAGATAACACCCCCCCATTACGTCATGCTTCAGAAAGGTGAAAAATGGTCCGTTTTCAAATGTTTTATTTTTGAACGTCAGTTCACATTTGTAGGTAGATCATCAGTTTTAGAGCTAAAATTAGCATGTTTAAAGTGATTTTCATGCTTCTAGGGGCCCGGGAAGTGAATTAAATACCATTTGGAGGCATTTAATGTTCAAGCAAAAACAGGTGATTTTTGACAAAAGAGATAACAACCCCCCATTACGTCATGCTGCAGAAAGGTGAAAAATGGTCCGTTTTCAAATGTTTTATTTTTTAACGTCAGTTCACATTTGTAGGTAGATCATCAGTTTTAGAGCTAAAATTAGCATGTTTAAAGTGATTTTCATGCCTCCAGGGGCCCAAAACACAAGATTTGTGGAATGGTTAAAAGTGCATGAAAATGGCCAATTTACTCACTCTGAGGTCTCAAAACGTGTTTCTTCACCCCAGGAAGTGAATTAAATACCATTTGGAGGCATTTAATGTTCAAGCAAAAACAGGTGATTTTTGACAAAAGAGATAACACCCCCCATTACGTCATGCTGCAGAAAGGTGAAAAATGGTCCGTTTTCAAATGTTTTATTTTTTAACGTCAGTTCACATTTGTAGGTAGATCATCAGTTTTAGAGCTAAAATTAGCATGTTTAAAGTGATTTTCATGCTTCCAGGGGCCCAAAACACAAGATTTGTGGAATGGTTAAAAGTGCATGAAAATGGCCAATTTACTCACTCTGAGGTCTCAAAAAGTGTTTCTTCACCCCGGGAAGTGAATTAAATACCATTTGGAGGCATTTAATGTTCAAGCAAAAACAGGTGATTTTTGACAAAAGAGATAACACCCCCCCCATTACGGCATGCTTCAGAAAGGTGTAAAATGGTCCGTTTTCAAATGTTTTATTTTTAAAAGTCAGTTCACATTTGTAGGTAGATCATCAGTTTTAGAGCTAAAATTAGCATGTTGAAAGTGATTTTCATGCTTCCAGGGGCCCGGGAAGTGAATTAAATACCATTTGGAGGCATTTAATGTTCAAGCAAAAACAGGTGATTTTTGACAAAAGAGATAACACCCCCCATTACGTCATGCTGCAGAAAGGTGAAAAATGGTCCGTTTTCAAATGTTTTATTTTTTAACGTCAGTTCACATTTGTAGGTAGATCATCAGTTTTAGAGCTATAATTAGCATGTTTAAAGTGATTTTCATGCTTCCAGGGGCCCAAAACACAAGATTTGTGGAATGGTTAAAAGTGCATGAAAATGGCCAATTTACTCACTCTGAGGTCTCAAAAAGTGTTTCTTCACCCCGGGAAGTGAATTAAATACCATTTGGAGGCATTTAATGTTCAAGCAAAAACAGGTGATTTTTGACAAAAGAGATAACACCCCCCCATTACGTCATGCTTCAGAAAGGTGAAAAATGGTCCGTTTTCAAATGTTTTATTTTTGAACGTCAGTTCACATTTGTAGGTAGATCATCAGTTTTAGAGCTAAAATTAGCATGTTTAAAGTGATTTTCATGCTTCTAGGGGCCCGGGAAGTGAATTAAATACCATTTGGAGGCATTTAATGTTCAAGCAAAAACAGGTGATTTTTGACAAAAGAGATAACAACCCCCCATTACGTCATGCTGCAGAAAGGTGAAAAATGGTCCGTTTTCAAATGTTTTATTTTTTAACGTCAGTTCACATTTGTAGGTAGATCATCAGTTTTAGAGCTAAAATTAGCTTTTTTAAAGTGATTTTCATGCTTCCAGGGGCCCAAAACACAAGATTTGTGGAATGGTTAAAAGTGCATGAAAATGGCCAATTTACTCACTCTGAGGTCTCAAAAAGTGTTTCTTCACCCCGGGAAGTGAATTAAATACCATTTGGAGGCATTTAATGTTCAAGCAAAAACAGGTGATTTTTGACAAAAGAGATAACACCCCCCATTACGGCATGCTTCAGAAAGGTGAAAAATTGTCCGTTTTCAAATGTTTTATTTTTAAAAGTCAGTTCACATTTGTAGGTAGATCATCAGTTTTAGAGCTAAAATTAGCATGTTGAAAGTGATTGTCATGCTTCCAGGGGCCCGGGAAGTGAATTAAATACCATTTGGAGGCATTTAATGTTCAAGCAAAAACAGGTGATTTTTGACAAAAGAGATAACACCCCCCATTACGTCATGCTGCAGAAAGGTGAAAAATGGTCCGTTTTCAAATGTTTTATTTTTTAACGTCAGTTCACATTTGTAGGTAGATCATCAGTTTTAGAGCTATAATTAGCATGTTTAAAGTGATTTTCATGCTTCCAGGGGCCCAAAACACAAGATTTGTGGAATGGTTAAAAGTGCATGAAAATGGCCAATTTACTCACTCTGAGGTCTCAAAAAGTGTTTCTTCACCCCGGGAAGTGAATTAAATACCATTTGGAGGCATTTAATGTTCAAACAAAAACAGGTGATTTTTGACAAAAGAGATAACACCCCCCCATTACGTCATGCTGCAGAAAGGTGAAAAATGGTCCGTTTTCAAATGTTTTATTTTTTAACGTCAGTTCACATTTGTAGGTAGATCATCAGTTTTAGAGCTAAAATTAGCATGTTTAAAGTGATTTTCATGCTTCCAGGGGCCCAAAACACAAGATTTGTGGAATGGTTAAAAGTGCATGAAAATGGCCAATTTACTCACTCTGAGGTCTCAAAAAGTGTTTCTTCACCCCGGGAAGTGAATTAAATACCATTTGGAGGCATTTAATGTTCAAGCAAAAACAGGTGATTTTTGACAAAAGAGATAACACCCCCCCAATACGTCATGCTGCAGAAAGGTGAAAAATGGTCCGTTTTCAAATGTTTTATTTTTTAACGTCAGTTCACATTTGTAGGTAGATCATCAGTTTTAGAGCTAAAATTAGCATGTTTAAAGTGATTTTCATGCTTCCAGGGGCCCAAAACACTACATTTGTGGAATGGTTAAAAGTGAATGAAAATGGCCAATTTACTCACTCTGAGGTCTCAAAAAGTGTTTCTTCACCCCGGGAAGTGAATTAAATATCATTTGGAGGCATTTAATGTTCAAGCAAAAACAGGTGATTTTTGACAAAAGAGATAACACCCCCCCATTACGTCATGCTTCAGAAAGGTGAAAAATGGTCCGTTTTCAAATGTTTTATTTTTGAACGTCAGTTCACATTTGTAGGTAGATCATCAGTTTTAGAGCTAAAATTAGCATGTTTAAAGTGATTTTCATGCTTCTAGGGGCCCGGGAAGTGAATTAAATACCATTTGGAGGCATTTAATGTTCAAGCAAAAACAGGTGATTTTTCACAAAAGAGATAATACCCCCCATTACGTCATGCTGCAGAAAGGTGAAAAATGGTCCGTTTTCAAATGTTTTATTTTTTAACGTCAGTTCACATTTGTAGGTAGATCATCAGTTTTAGAGCTAAAATTAGCATGTTTAAAGTGATTTTCATGCTTCCAGGGGCCCAAAACACAAGATTTGTGGAATGGTTAAAAGTGCATGAAAATGGCCAATTTACTCACTCTGAGGTCTCAAAAAGTGTTTCTTCACCCCGGGAAATGAATTAAATACCATTTGGAGGCATTTAATGTTCAAGCAAAAACAGGTGATTTTTCACAAAAGAAATAACACCCCCCATTACGTCATGCTGCAGAAAGGTGAAAAATGGTCCGTTTTCAAATGTTTTATTTTTTAACGTCAGTTCACATTTGTAGGTAGATCATCAGTTTTAGAGCTAAAATTAGCATGTTTAAAGTGATTTTCATGCTTCCAGGGGCCCAAAACACAAGATTTGTGGAATGGTTAAAAGTGCATGAAAATGGCCAATTTACTCACTCTGAGGTCTCAAAAAGTGTTTCTTCACCCCGGGAAGTGAATTAAATACCATTTGGAGGCATTTAATGTTCAAGCAAAAACAGGTGATTTTTGACAAAAGAGATAACACCCCCCCATTACGTCATGCTTCAGAAAGGTAAAAAATGGTCCGTTTTCAAATGTTTTATTTTTGAACGTCAGTTCACATTTGTAGGTAGATCATCAGTTTTAGAGCTAAAATTAGCATGTTTAAAGTGATTTTCATGCTTCTAGGGGCCCGGGAAGTGAATTAAATACCATTTGGAGGCATTTAATGTTCAAGCAAAAACAGGTGATTTTTGACAAAAGAGATAACACCCCCCATTACGTCATGCTGCAGAAAGGTGAAAAATGGTCCGTTTTCAAATGTTTTATTTTTTAACGTCAGTTCACATTTGTAGGTAGATCATCAGTTTTAGAGCTATAATTAGCATGTTTAAAGTGATTTTCATGCTTCCAGGGGCCCAAAACACAAGATTTGTGGAATGGTTAAAAGTGCATGAAAATGGCCAATTTACTCACTCTGAGGTCTCAAAAAGTGTGTCTTCACCCCGGGAAGTGAATTAAATACCATTTGGAGGCATTTAATGTTCAAGCAAAAACAGGTGATTTTTGACAAAAGAGATAACACCCCCCCCCATTACGTCATGCTGCAGAAAGGTGAAAAATGGTCCGTTTTCAATTGTTTTATTTTTTAACGTCAGTTCACATTTGTAGGTAAATCATCAGTTTTAGAGCTAAAATTAGCATGTTTAAAGTGATTTTCATGCTTCCAGGGGCCCAAAACACAATATTTGTGGAATGGTTAAAAGTGCATGAAAATGGCCAATTTACTCACTCTGAGGTCTCAAAAAGTGTTTCTTCACCCCGGGAAGTGAATTAAATATCATTTGGAGGCATTTAATGTTCAAGCAAAAACAGGTGATTTTTGACAAAAGAGATAACACCCCCCCCCATTACGTCATGCTGCAGAAAGGTGAAATATGGTCCGTTTTCAAATGTTTTATTTTTTAACGTCAGTTCACATTTGTAGGTAGATCATCAGTTTTAGAGCTAAAATTAGCATGTTTAAAGTGATTTTCATGATTCCAGGGGCCCAAAACACAAGATTTGTGGAATGGTTAAAAGTGCTTGAAAATGGCCAATTTACTCACTCTGAGGTCTCAAAAAGTGTTTCTTCACCCCGGGAAGTGAATTAAATACCATTTGGAGGCATTTAATGTTCAAGCAAAAACAGGTGATTTTTGACAAAAGAGATAACCCCCCCCCATTACGTCATGCTTCAGAAAGGTGAAAAATGGTCCATTTTCAAATGTTTTATTTTTTAACGTCAGTTCACATTTGTAGGTAGATCATCAGTTTTAGAGCTAAAATTAGCATGTTTAAAGTGATTTTCATGCTTCTAGGGGCCCGGGAAGTGAATTAAATACCATTTGGAGGCATTTAATGTTCAAGCAAAAACAGGTGATTTTTGACAAAAGAGATAACACCCCCCCATTACGTCATGCTGCAGAAAGGTGAAAAATGGTCCGTTTTCAAATGTTTTATTTGTTAACGTCAGTTCACATTTGTAGGTAGATCATCAGTTTTAGAGCTAAAATTAGCATGTTTAAAGTGATTTTCATGCTTCCAGGGGCCCAAAACACAAGATTTGTGGAATGGTTAAAAGTGCATGAAAATGGCCAATTTACTCACTCTGAGGTCTCAAAAAGTGTTTCTTCACCCCGGGAAGTGAATTAAATACCATTTGGAGGCATTTAATGTTCAAGCAAAAACAGGTGATTTTTGACAAAAGAGATAACACCCCCCCATTACGTCATGCTTCAGAAAGGTGAAAAATGGTCCGTTTTCAAATGTTTTATTTTTGAACGTCAGTTCACATTTGTAGGTAGATCATCAGTTTTAGAGCTAAAATTAGCATGTTTAAAGTGATTTTCATGCTTCTAGGGGCCCGGGAAGTGAATTAAATACCATTTGGAGGCATTTAATGTTCAAGCAAAAACAGGTGATTTTTCACAAAAGAGATAATACCCCCCATTACGTCATGCTGCAGAAAGGTGAAAAATGGTCCGTTTTCAAATGTTTTATTTTTTAACGTCAGTTCACATTTGTAGGTAGATCATCAGTTTTAGAGCTAAAATTAGCATGTTTAAAGTGATTTTCATGCTTCCAGGGGCCCAAAACACAAGATTTGTGGAATGGTTAAAAGTGCATGAAAATGGCCAATTTACTCACTCTGAGGTCTCAAAAAGTGTTTCTTCACCCCGGGAAATGAATTAAATACCATTTGGAGGCATTTAATGTTCAAGCAAAAACAGGTGATTTTTCACAAAAGAAATAACACCCCCCATTACGTCATGCTGCAGAAAGGTGAAAAATGGTCCGTTTTCAAATGTTTTATTTTTTAACGTCAGTTCACATTTGTAGGTAGATCATCAGTTTTAGAGCTAAAATTAGCATGTTTAAAGTGATTTTCATGCTTCCAGGGGCCCAAAACACAAGATTTGTGGAATGGTTAAAAGTGCATGAAAATGGCCAATTTACTCACTCTGAGGTCTCAAAAAGTGTTTCTTCACCCCGGGAAGTGAATTAAATACCATTTGGAGGCATTTAATGTTCAAGCAAAAACAGGTGATTTTTGACAAAAGAGATAACACCCCCCCATTACGTCATGCTTCAGAAAGGTAAAAAATGGTCCGTTTTCAAATGTTTTATTTTTGAACGTCAGTTCACATTTGTAGGTAGATCATCAGTTTTAGAGCTAAAATTAGCATGTTTAAAGTGATTTTCATGCTTCTAGGGGCCCGGGAAGTGAATTAAATACCATTTGGAGGCATTTAATGTTCAAGCAAAAACAGGTGATTTTTGACAAAAGAGATAACACCCCCCATTACGTCATGCTGCAGAAAGGTGAAAAATGGTCCGTTTTCAAATGTTTTATTTTTTAACGTCAGTTCACATTTGTAGGTAGATCATCAGTTTTAGAGCTATAATTAGCATGTTTAAAGTGATTTTCATGCTTCCAGGGGCCCAAAACACAAGATTTGTGGAATGGTTAAAAGTGCATGAAAATGGCCAATTTACTCACTCTGAGGTCTCAAAAAGTGTGTCTTCACCCCGGGAAGTGAATTAAATACCATTTGGAGGCATTTAATGTTCAAGCAAAAACAGGTGATTTTTGACAAAAGAGATAACACCCCCCCCCATTACGTCATGCTGCAGAAAGGTGAAAAATGGTCCGTTTTCAATTGTTTTATTTTTTAACGTCAGTTCACATTTGTAGGTAAATCATCAGTTTTAGAGCTAAAATTAGCATGTTTAAAGTGATTTTCATGCTTCCAGGGGCCCAAAACACAATATTTGTGGAATGGTTAAAAGTGCATGAAAATGGCCAATTTACTCACTCTGAGGTCTCAAAAAGTGTTTCTTCACCCCGGGAAGTGAATTAAATATCATTTGGAGGCATTTAATGTTCAAGCAAAAACAGGTGATTTTTGACAAAAGAGATAACACCCCCCCCCATTACGTCATGCTGCAGAAAGGTGAAATATGGTCCGTTTTCAAATGTTTTATTTTTTAACGTCAGTTCACATTTGTAGGTAGATCATCAGTTTTAGAGCTAAAATTAGCATGTTTAAAGTGATTTTCATGATTCCAGGGGCCCAAAACACAAGATTTGTGGAATGGTTAAAAGTGCTTGAAAATGGCCAATTTACTCACTCTGAGGTCTCAAAAAGTGTTTCTTCACCCCGGGAAGTGAATTAAATACCATTTGGAGGCATTTAATGTTCAAGCAAAAACAGGTGATTTTTGACAAAAGAGATAACCCCCCCCCATTACGTCATGCTTCAGAAAGGTGAAAAATGGTCCATTTTCAAATGTTTTATTTTTTAACGTCAGTTCACATTTGTAGGTAGATCATCAGTTTTAGAGCTAAAATTAGCATGTTTAAAGTGATTTTCATGCTTCTAGGGGCCCGGGAAGTGAATTAAATACCATTTGGAGGCATTTAATGTTCAAGCAAAAACAGGTGATTTTTGACAAAAGAGATAACACCCCCCCATTACGTCATGCTGCAGAAAGGTGAAAAATGGTCCGTTTTCAAATGTTTTATTTGTTAACGTCAGTTCACATTTGTAGGTAGATCATCAGTTTTAGAGCTAAAATTAGCATGTTTAAAGTGATTTTCATGCTTCCAGGGGCCCAAAACACAAGATTTGTGGAATGGTTAAAAGTGCATGAAAATGGCCAATTTACTCACTCTGAGGTCTCAAAAAGTGTTTCTTCACCCCGGGAAGTGAATTAAATACCATTTGGAGGCATTTAATGTTCAAGCAAAAACAGGTGATTTTTGACAAAAGAGATAACACCCCCCCATTACGTCATGCTTCAGAAAGGTGAAAAATGGTCCGTTTTCAAATGTTTTATTTTTGAACGTCAGTTCACATTTGTAGGTAGATCATCAGTTTTAGAGCTAAAATTAGCATGTTTAAAGTGATTTTCATGCTTCTAGGGGCCCGGGAAGTGAATTAAATACCATTTGGAGGCATTTAATGTTCAAGCAAAAACAGGTGATTTTTGACAAAAGAGATAACAACCCCCCATTACGTCATGCTGCAGAAAGGTGAAAAATGGTCCGTTTTCAAATGTTTTATTTTTTAACGTCAGTTCACATTTGTAGGTAGATCATCAGTTTTAGAGCTAAAATTAGCATGTTTAAAGTGATTTTCATGCCTCCAGGGGCCCAAAACACAAGATTTGTGGAATGGTTAAAAGTGCATGAAAATGGCCAATTTACTCACTCTGAGGTCTCAAAACGTGTTTCTTCACCCCAGGAAGTGAATTAAATACCATTTGGAGGCATTTAATGTTCAAGCAAAAACAGGTGATTTTTGACAAAAGAGATAACACCCCCCATTACGTCATGCTGCAGAAAGGTGAAAAATGGTCCGTTTTCAAATGTTTTATTTTTTAACGTCAGTTCACATTTGTAGGTAGATCATCAGTTTTAGAGCTAAAATTAGCATGTTTAAAGTGATTTTCATGCTTCCAGGGGCCCAAAACACAAGATTTGTGGAATGGTTAAAAGTGCATGAAAATGGCCAATTTACTCACTCTGAGGTCTCAAAAAGTGTTTCTTCACCCCGGGAAGTGAATTAAATACCATTTGGAGGCATTTAATGTTCAAGCAAAAACAGGTGATTTTTGACAAAAGAGATAACACCCCCCCATTACGGCATGCTTCAGAAAGGTGAAAAATTGTCCGTTTTCAAATGTTTTATTTTTAAAAGTCAGTTCACATTTGTAGGTAGATCATCAGTTTTAGAGCTAAAATTAGCATGTTGAAAGTGATTTTCATGCTTCCAGGGGCCCGGGAAGTGAATTAAATACCATTTGGAGGCATTTAATGTTCAAGCAAAAACAGGTGATTTTTGACAAAAGAGATAACACCCCCCATTACGTCATGCTGCAGAAAGGTGAAAAATGGTCCGTTTTCAAATGTTTTATTTTTTAACGTCAGTTCACATTTGTAGGTAGATCATCAGTTTTAGAGCTATAATTAGCATGTTTAAAGTGATTTTCATGCTTCCAGGGGCCCAAAACACAAGATTTGTGGAATGGTTAAAAGTGCATGAAAATGGCCAATTTACTCACTCTGAGGTCTCAAAAAGTGTTTCTTCACCCCGGGAAGTGAATTAAATACCATTTGGAGGCATTTAATGTTCAAACAAAAACAGGTGATTTTTGACAAAAGAGATAACACCCCCCCCATTACGTCATGCTGCAGAAAGGTGAAAAATGGTCCGTTTTCAATTGTTTTATTTTTTAACGTCAGTTCACATTTGTAGGTAAATCATCAGTTTTAGAGCTAAAATTAGCATGTTTAAAGTGATTTTCATGCTTCCAGGGGCCCAAAACACAATATTTGTGGAATGGTTAAAAGTGCATGAAAATGGCCAATTTACTCACTCTGATGTCTCAAAAAGTGTTTCTTCACCCCGGGAAGTGAATTAAATATCATTTGGAGGCATTTAATGTTCAAGCAAAAACAGGTGATTTTTGACAAAAGAGATAACACCCCCCCCCCCATTACGTCATGCTGCAGAAAGGTGAAAAATGGTCCGTTTTCAAATGTTTTATTTTTTAACGTCAGTTCACATTTGTAGGTAGATCATCAGTTTTAGAGCTAAAATTAGCATGTTTAAAGTGATTTTCATGCTTCCAGGGGCCCAAAACACAAGATTTGTGGAATGGTTAAAAGTGCATGAAAATGGCCAATTTACTCACTCTGAGGTCTCAAAAAGTGTTTCTTCACCCCGGGAAGTGAATTAAATACCATTTGGAGGCATTTAATGTTCAAGCAAAAACAGGTGATTTTTGACAAAAGAGATAACACCCCCCCATTACGTCATGCTTCAGAAAGGTGAAAAATGGTCCGTTTTCAAATGTTTTATTTTTGAACGTCAGTTCACATTTGTAGGTAGATCATCAGTTTTAGAGCTAAAATTAGCATGTTTAAAGTGATTTTCATGCTTCCAGGGGCCCGGGAAGTGAATTAAATACCATTTGGAGGCATTTATTGTTCAAGCAAAAACAGGTGATTTTTGACAAAAGAGATAACACCCCCCCCATTACGTCATGCTGCAGAAAGGTGAAAAATGGTCCGTTTTCAAATGTTTTATTTGTTAACGTCAGTTCACATTTGTAGGTAGATCATCAGTTTTAGAGCTAAAATTAGCATGTTTAAAGTGATTTTCATGCTTCCAGGGGCCCAAAACACAAGATTTGTGGAATGGTTAAAAGTGCATGAAAATGGCCAATTTACTCACTCTGAGGTCTCAAAAAGTGTTTCTTCACCCCGGGAAGTGAATTAAATACCATTTGGAGGCATTTAATGTTCAAGCAAAAACAGGTGATTTTTGACAAAAGAGATAACACCCCCCCATTACGTCATGCTTCAGAAAGGTGAAAAATGGTCAGTTTTCAAATGTTTTATTTTTGAACGTCAGTTCACATTTGTAGGTAGATCATCAGTTTTAGAGCTAAAATTAGCATGTTTAAAGTGATTTTCATGCTTCCAGGGGCCCAAAACACAAGATTTGTGGAATGGTTAAAAGTGCATGAAAATTGCCAATTTACTCACTCTGAGGTCTCAAAAAGTGTTTCTTCACCCCGGGAAGTGAATTAAATACCATTTGGAGGCATTTAATGTTCAAGCAAAAACAGGTGATTTTTGACAAAAGAGATAACACCCCCCCATTACGTCATGCTGCAGAAAGGTGAAAAATGGTCCGTTTTCAAATGTTTTATTTTTTAACGTCAGTTCACATTTGTAGGTAGATCATCAGTTTTAGAGCTAAAATTAGCATGTTTAAAGTGATTTTCATGCTTCCAGGGGCCCAAAACACAAGATTTGTGGAATGGTTAAAAGTGCATGAAAATGGCCAATTTACTCACTCTGAGGTCTCAAAAAGTGTTTCTTCACCCCGGGAAGTGAATTAAATACCATTTGGAGGCATTTAATGTTCAAGCAAAAACAGGTGATTTTTGACAAAAGAGATAACACCCCCCCCCCCATTACGTCATGCTGCAGAAAGGTGAAAAATAGTCCGTTTTCAATTGTTTTATTTTTTAACGTCAGTTCACATTTGTAGGTAAATCATCAGTTTTAGAGCTAAAATTAGCATGTTTAAAGTGATTTTCATGCTTCCAGGGGCCCAAAACACAATATTTGTGGAATGGTTAAAAGTGCATGACAATGGCCAATTTACTCACTCTGAGGTCTCAAAAAGTGTTTCTTCACCCCGGGAAGTGAATTAAATATCATTTGGAGGCATTTAATGTTCAAGCAAAAACAGGTGATTTTTGACAAAAGAGATAACACCCCCCCATTACGTCATGCTGCAGAAAGGTGAAAAATGGTCCGTTTTCAAATGTTTTATTTTTTAACGTCAGTTCACATTTGTAGGTAGATCATCAGTTTTAGAGCTAAAATTAGCATGTTTAAAGTGATTTTCATGATTCCAGGGGCCCAAAACACAAGATTTGTGGAATGGTTAAAAGTGCTTGAAAATGGCCAATTTACTCACTCTGAGGTCTCAAAAAGTGTTTCTTCACCCCGGGAAGTGAATTAAATACCATTTGGAGGCATTTAATGTTCAAGCAAAAACAGGTGATTTTTGACGAAAGAGATAACCCCCCCCATTACGTCATGCTTCAGAAAGGTGAAAAATGGTCCATTTTCAAATGTTTTATTTTTTAACGTCAGTTCACATTTGTAGGTAGATCATCAGTTTTAGAGCTAAAATTAGCATGTTTAAAGTGATTTTCATGCTTCCAGAGGCCCAAAACACAAGATTTGTGGAATGGTTAAAAGTGCATGAAAATGGCCAATTTACTCACTCTGAGGTCTCAAACAGTGTTTCTTCACCCCGGGAAGTGAATTAAATACCATTTGGAGGCATTTAATGTTCAAGCAAAAACAGGTGATTTTTGACAAAAGAGATAACACCCCCCATTACGTCATGCTTCAGAAAGGTGAAAAATGGTCCGTTTTCAAATGTTTTATTTTTGAACGTCAGTTCACATTTGTAGGTAGATCATCAGTTTTAGAGCTAAAATTAGCATGTTTAAAGTGATTTTCATGCTTCTAGGGGCCCGGGAAGTGAATTAAATACCATTTGGAGGCATTTAATGTTCAAGCAAAAACAGGTGATTTTTGACAAAAGAGATAACAACCCCCCATCACGTCATGCTGCAGAAAGGTGAAAAATGGTCCGTTTTCAAATGTTTTATTTTTAAACGTCAGTTCACATTTGTAGGTAGATCATCAGTTTTAGAGCTAAAATTGGCATGTTTAAAGTGATTTTCATGCCTCCAGGGGCCCAAAACACAAGATTTGTGGAATGGTTAAAAGTGCATGAAAATGGCCAATTTACTCACTCTGAGGTCTCAAAAAGTGTTTCTTCACCCCGGGAAGTGAATTAAATACCATTTGGAGGCATTTAATGTTCAAGCAAAAACAGGTGATTTTTGACAAAAGAGATAACACCCCCCCCATTACGTCATGCTGCAGAAAGGTGAAAAATGGTCCGTTTTCAAATGTTTTATTTTTTAACGTCAGTTCACATTTGTAGGTAGATCATCAGTTTTAGAGCTAAAATTAGCATGTTTAAAGTGATTTTCATGCTTCCAGGGGCCCAAAACACAAGATTTGTGGAATGGTTAAAAATGCATGAAAATGGCCAATTTACTCACTCTGAGGTCTCAAAAAGTGTTTCTTCACCCCGGGAAGTGAATTAAATACCATTTGGAGGCATTTAATGTTCAAGCAAAAACAGGTGATTTTTGACAAAAGAGATAACACCCCCCCCATTACGGCATGCTTCAGAAAGGTGTAAAATTGTCCGTTTTCAAATGTTTTATTTTTAAAAGTCAGTTCACATTTGTAGGTAGATCATCAGTTTTAGAGCTAAAATTAGCATGTTTAAAGTGATTTTCATGCTTCCAGGGGCCCGGGAAGTGAATTAAATACCATTTGGAGGCATTTAATGTTCAAGCAAAAACAGGTGATTTTTGACAAAAGAGATAACACCCCCCATTACGTCATGCTGCAGAAAGGTGAAAAATGGTCCGTTTTCAAATGTTTTATTTTTTAACGTCAGTTCACATTTGTAGGTAGATCATCAGTTTTAGAGCTATAATTAGCATGTTTAAAGTGATTTTCATGCTTCCAGGGGCCCAAAACACAACATTTGTGGAATGGTTAAAAGTGCATGAAAATGGCCAATTTACTCACTCTGAGGTCTCAAAAAGTGTTTCTTCACCCCGGGAAGTGAATTAAATACCATTTGGAGGCATTTAATGCTCAAACAAAAACAGGTGATTTTTGACAAAAGAGATAACACCCCCCCATTACGTCATGCTGCAGAAAGGTGAAAAATGGTCCGTTTTCAATTGTTTTATTTTTTAACGTCAGTTCACATTTGTAGGTAGATCATCAGTTTTAGAGCTAAAATTAGCATGTTTAAAGTGATTTTCATGCTTCCTGGGGCCCAAAACACAAGATTTGTGGAATGGTTAAAAGTGCATGAAAAGGGCCAATTTACTCACTCTGAGGTCTCAAAAAGTGTTTCTTCACCCCGGGAAGTGAATTAAATACCATTTGGAGGCATTTAATGTTCAAGCAAAAACAGGTGATTTTTGACAAAAGAGATAACACCCCCCCATTACGTCATGCTTCAGAAAGGTGAAAAATGGTCCGTTTTCAAATGTTTTATTTTTGAACGTCAGTTCACATTTGTAGGTAGATCATCAGTTTTAGAGCTAAAATTAGCATGTTTAAAGTGATTTTCATGCTTCCAGGGGCCCGGGAAGTGAATTAAATACCATTTGGAGGCATTTAATGTTCAAGCAAAAATAGGTGATTTTTGACAAAAGAGATAACACCCCCCCATTACGTCATGCTGCAGAAAGGTGAAAAATGGTCCGTTTTCAAATGTTTTACTTGTTAACGTCAGTTCACATTTGTAGGTAGATCATCAGTTTTAGAGCTAAAATTAGCATGTTTAAAGTGATTTTCATGCTTACAGGGGCCCAAAACACAAGATTTGTGGAATGGTTAAAAGTGCATGAAAATGGCCAATTTACTCACTCTGAGGTCTCAAAAAGTGTTTCTTTACCCCGGGAAGTGAATTAAATACCATTTGGAGGCATTTAATGTTCAAGCAAAAACAGGTGATTTTTGACAAAAGAGATAACACCCCCCCATTACGTCATGCTTCAGAATGGTGAAAAATTGTCCGTTTTCAAATGTTTTATTTTTGAACGTCAGTTCACATTTGTAGGTAGATCATCAGTTTTAGAGCTAAAATTAGCATGTTTAAAGTGATTTTCATGCTTCCAGGGGCCCAAAACACAAGATTTGTGGAATGGTTAAAAGTGCATGAAAATGGCCAATTTACTCACTCTGAGGTCTCAAAAAGTGTTTCTTCACCCCGGGAAGTGAATTAAATACCATTTGGAGGCATTTAATGTTCAAGCAAAAACAGGTGATTTTTGACAAAAGAGATAACACCCCCCCATTACGTCATGCTGCAGAAAGGTGAAAAATGGTCAGTTTTCAAATGTTTTATTTTTTAACGTCAGTTCACATTTGTAGGTAGATCATCAGTTTTAGAGCTAAAATTAGCATGTTTAAAGTGATTTTCATGCTTCCAGGGGCCCAAAACACAAGATTTGTGGAATGGTTAAAAGTGCATGAAAAGGGCCAATTTACTCACTCTGAGGTCTCAAAAAGTGTTTCTTCACCCCGGGAAGTGAATTAAATACCATTTGGAGGCATTTAATGTTCAAGCAAAAACAGGTGATTTTTGACAAAAGAGATAACACCCCCCCATTACGTCATGCTTCAGAAAGGTGAAAAATGGTCCGTTTTCAAATGTTTTATTTTTGAACGTCAGTTCACATTTGTAGGTAGATCATCAGTTTTAGAGCTAAAATTAGCATGTTTAAAGTGATTTTCATGCTTCCAGGGGCCCGGGAAGTGAATTAAATACCATTTGGAGGCATTTAATGTTCAAGCAAAAATAGGTGATTTTTGACAAAAGAGATAACACCCCCCCATTACGTCATGCTGCAGAAAGGTGAAAAATGGTCCGTTTTCAAATGTTTTACTTGTTAACGTCAGTTCACATTTGTAGGTAGATCATCAGTTTTAGAGCTAAAATTAGCATGTTTAAAGTGATTTTCATGCTTACAGGGGCCCAAAACACAAGATTTGTGGAATGGTTAAAAGTGCATGAAAATGGCCAATTTACTCACTCTGGGGTCTCAAAAAGTGTTTCTTCACCCCGGGAAGTGAATTAAATACCATTTGGAGGCATTTAATGTTCAAGCAAAAACAGGTGATTTTTGACAAAAGAGATAACACCCCCCCATTACGTCATGCTTCAGAAAGGTGAAAAATAATCCGTTTTCAAATGTTTTATTTTTGAACGTCAGTTCACATTTGTAGGTAGATCATCAGTTTTAGAGCTAAAATTAGCATGTTTAAAGTGATTTTCATGCTTCCAGGGGCCCAAAACACAAGATTTGTGGAATGGTTAAAAGTGCATGAAAATGGCCAATTTACTCACTCTGAGGTCTCAAAAAGTGTTTCTTCACCCCGGGAAGTGAATTAAATACCATTTGGAGGCATTTAATGTTCAAGCAAAAACAGGTGATTTTTGACAAAAGAGATATCACCCCCCCATTACGTCATGCTGCAGAAAGGTGAAAAATGGTCCGTTTTCAAATGTTTTATTTTTTAACGTCAGTTCACATTTGTAGGTAGATCATCAGTTTTAGAGCTAAAATTAGCATGTTTAAAGTGATTTTCATGCTTCCAGGGGCCCAAAACACAAGATTTGTGGAATGGTTAAAAGTGCATGAAAATGGCCAATTTACTCACTCTGAGGTCTCAAAAAGTGTTTCTTCACCCCGGGAAGTGAATTAAATACCATTTGGAGGCATTTAATGTTCAAGCAAAAACAGGTGATTTTTGACAAAAGGGATAACACCCCCCCATTACGGCATGCTTCAGAAAGGTGAAAAATTGTCCGTTTTCAAATGTTTTATTTTTAAAAGTCAGTTCACATTTGTAGGTAGATCATCAGTTTTAGAGCTAAAATTAGCATGTTTAAAGTGATTTTCATGCTTCCAGGGGCCCGGGAAGTGAATTAAATACCATTTGGAGGCATTTCATGTTCAAGCAAAAACAGGTGATTTTTGACAAAAGAGATAACACCCCCCCATTACGTCATGCTGCAGAAAGGTGAAAAATGGTCCGTTTTCAAATGTTTTATTTTTTAACGTCAGTTCACATTTGTAGGTAGATCATCAGTTTTAGAGCTAAAATTAGCATGTTTAAAGTGATTTTCACGCTTCCAGGGGCCCAAAACACAAGATTTGTGGAATGGTTAAAAGTGCACGAAAATGGCCAATTTACTCACTCTGAGGTCTCAAAAAGTGTTTCTTCACCCCGGGAAGTGAATTAAATACCATTTGGAGGCATTTAATGTTCAAACAAAAACAGGTGATTTTTGACAAAAGAGATAACACCTCCCCATTACGTCATGCTGCAGAAAGGTGAAAAATGGTCCGTTTTCAATTGTTTTATTTTTTAACGTCAGTTCACATTTGTAGGTAAATCATCAGTTTTAGAGCTAAAATTAGCATGTTTAAAGTGATTTTCATGCTTACAGGGGCCCAAAACACAAGATTTGTGGAATGGTTAAAAGTGCATGAAAATGGCCAATTTACTCACTCTGAGGTCTCAAAAAGTGTTTCTTCACCCCGGGAAGTGAATTAAATACCATTTGGAGGCATTTAATGTTCAAGCAAAAACAGGTGATTTTTGACAAAAGAGATAACACCCCCCCATTACGTCATGCTTCAGAAAGGTGAAAAATGGTCCGTTTTCAAATGTTTTATTTTTGAACGTCAGTTCACATTTGTAGGTAGATCATCAGTTTTAGAGCTAAAATTAGCATGTTTAAAGTGATTTTCATGCTTCCAGGGGCCCAAAACACAAGATTTGTGGAATGGTTAAAAGTGCATGAAAATGGCCAATTTACTCACTCTGAGGTCTCAAAAAGTGTTTCTTCACCCCGGGAAGTGAATTAAATACCATTTGGAGGCATTTAATGTTCAAGCAAAAACAGGTGATTTTTGACAAAAGAGATATCACCCCCCCATTACGTCATGCTGCAGAAAGGTGAAAAATGGTCCGTTTTCAAATGTTTTATTTTTGAACGTCAGTTCACATTTGTAGGTAGATCATCAGTTTTAGAGCTAAAATTAGCATGTTTAAAGTGATTTTCATGCTTCCAGGGGCCCAAAACACAAGATTTGTGGAATGGTTAAAAGTGCATGAAAATGGCCAATTTACTCACTCTGAGGTCTCAAAAAGTGTTTCTTCACCCCGGGAAGTGAATTAAATACCATTTGGAGGCATTTAATGTTCAAGCAAAAACAGGTGATTTTTGACAAAAGAGATAACACCCCCCCATTACGGCATGCTTCAGAAAGGTGAAAAATTGTCCGTTTTCAAATGTTTTATTTTTAAAAGTCAGTTCACATTTGTAGGTAGATCATCAGTTTTAGAGCTAAAATTAGCATGTTTAAAGTGATTTTCATGCTTCCAGGGGCCCGGGAAGTGAATTAAATACCATTTGGAGGCATTTCATGTTCAAGCAAAAACAGGTGATTTTTGACAAAAGAGATAACACCCCCCCATTACGTCATGCTGCAGAAAGGTGAAAAATGGTCCGTTTTCAAATGTTTTATTTTTTAACGTCAGTTCACATTTGTAGGTAGATCATCAGTTTTAGAGCTAAAATTAGCATGTTTAAAGTGATTTTCACGCTTCCAGGGGCCCAAAACACAAGATTTGTGGAATGGTTAAAAGTGCATGAAAATGGCCAATTTACTCACTCTGAGGTCTCAAAAAGTGTTTCTTCACCCCGGGAAGTGAATTAAATATCATTTGGAGGCATTTAATGTTCAAGCAAAAACAGGTGATTTTTGACAAAAGAGATAACACCCCCCCCATTACGTCATGCTGCAGAAAGGTGAAAAATGGTCCATTTTCAAATGTTTTATTTTTTAACGTCAGTTCACATTTGTAGGTAGATCATCAGTTTTAGAGCTAAAATTAGCATGTTTAAAGTGATTTTAATGATTCCAGGGGCCCAAAACACAAGATTTGTGGAATGGTTAAAAGTGCTTGAAAATGGCCAATTTACTCACTCTGAGGTCTCAAAAAGTGTTTCTTCACCCCGGGAAGTGAATTAAATACCATTTGGAGGCATTTAATGTTCAAGCAAAAACAGGTGATTTTTGACAAAAGAGATAACACCCCCCCATTACGTCATGCTGCAGAAAGGTGAAAAATGGTCAGTTTTCAATTGTTTTATTTTTTAACGTCAGTTCACATTTGTAGGTAAATCATCAGTTTTAGAGCTAAAATTAGCATGTTTAAAGTGATTTTCATGCTTCCAGGGGCCCAAAACACAAGATTTGTGGAATGGTTAAAAGTGCATGAAAATGGCCAATTTACTCACTCTGAGGTCTCAAAAAGTGTTTCTTCACCCCTTGAAGTGAATTAAATACCATTTGGAGGCATTTAATGTTCAAGCAAAAACAGGTGATTTTTGACAAAAGAGATAACACCCCCCCATTACGTCATGCTTCAGAAAGGTGAAAAATGGTCCGTTTTCAAATGTTTTATTTTTGAACGTCAGTTCACATTTGTAGGTAGATCATCAGTTTTAGAGCTAAAATTAGCATGTTTAAAGTGATTTTCATGCTTCCATGTGGAAAAGTAAATTTTGCCATGTTCTGTGTCCCTACGTGTCATCCATCATATGTTATGTGTGCATGATTAAATATGCATATGCATTCCCCATGTTCGATTCAAGACGCAATTATAGTTGTGTCCACCTCTAGTATGGCAGTTTCCAGTTCTCGTGAATACTACGAATATCAGGTCTATGTAAAGCTACGTTGCCACGTTTCTCAGTGTGCACGTTATTCCCTTATAAAGTCCCCGTTTCTAGGCCTCAAAAGGGCCTGGACACCAGATTCAGCTCCTGTCTCCTGAAACCTCGCTGAGGAGCGATACAGCCCCCACCTGTATCCTCGACCCTTCACTTACTTCCTGCCTCGCAGTGCCCGGCTCACCCTGGCTCTGCCTCTGAGTCTGCCAAGAATATGTTATGATTCCAGTTATCAGTTCAGTCCTCCTTCTCTGAATCGCATCAATAGTTTCCGTCATTGTCTAGCCTTCACGTCTCCACGTTAGAGAAATACTGCATTTAATGGTCATTTAATATTCTTCATCACGCACTACATGTAGAATAATGCATGGTCCAGTCTTAGAATCAAGTTAGCCTTTCCCCTCCTGACTTCTAGTTTATATCAACATGTTCTCTAAACATCAGATACTAGATACTGTTTAGGTACATGTCGCCCTGACTCTCCAGACTTCAGTCTCTGCTCCTAGCACAGAGTTCATAGCCCCCAGCTTCTCCTAGTAACACGTCATTGCTAGTTTGCGCGCACCATCAGGTTAGAGGTCCCGGCTCCTCAGATAGCCCCCTCCATGGTTTCCGCCCCATTCATGACATATTCTGTTACGTTTGCATCACATGTCTATGTATACGCCCTGTTACACCTCTTTTCACCCTTATCTTTCGCGACTGCTACGCGTCACGCCTTTTGCTCCACCCACTGCTACGCCTATTGCAATGTAATGCTATGTGTTTGCGTTATGTATATATGCTCATGCACTGTTATTAAAAAGTTGTTCCCTTGTCCCGATCCTGACCCCGGCAGCGCTGCTGGGCCTTGCCATCCTATTCCTGTATTTGCTGTATTAAACCTGCAAAAAACTCCCACTACCTCGAATCTTGACTCTTATTTATTGAGCTATCTGTTATTCATTTATTCATTCAAAAATAGGGTATTATTTATTTATTTACCACATAATGGCCCCCGAATAGGGACTTGCCCTTTCCCCACGCGTCGGTGAAGCCACGCCGACCCCCTGACCCTCTGCAGTCGTGACGGAACTCTTCTGCGCACCGGCAGATATTTCTGCTTCAAGTATCCCTCAGGCCCACGGAGGAGACGGAGGAGGCGGTCCAGCATCCAAACGAGATGGTGGAGGAACGCGGCGAGTCCCGACCAGAGCCCAAGCCGAGAGTCCAAGGTCCGAGGTATCCGGAGGCCCTCCCGTAACAGAAGTCCAAAGTTCGTCGTCCGTCGTCGAAGCGGTCCAGTCCAGTCTGAGGCCTTCCGTCCTTGCTGCCCGGTGAGTACCGTTACTGGGGTAGTATCTAGACAGGGTCAATTTAATTGACTCTGGTCCGTGGTTTGGTGGTACACAGACCCACAAACGAAGTGTCCACTTCGGTGGATGCGGGTCCTGACGTGTCTTTTTATGAGACCGGTAAGTTTCGTACTGTTTCAGCAGTGCATCTAGTTCCTGTTCTAGTCAGTTCTGTTCTCGAGAAAATTCATGTATTCTGTGTTCCGTATTCCAGGTAGTATTCTGTTCGAACTGTTATTTTTAAATGTTCTTCATGTATTTTAATGTCGTGGTATGAATGGGGAATAAGTATCGTGTTCATTGTGTATTGTATTGTGTCTAGATTACAGTCCAGTCATGCCCTTGTTTTCGAAATTACGTCAGTTAAAAACCAGAAAGGGTCTGCTGGAAGCAGCAGTTCCGGTTCCGCCTAGGGACAGTCCAGGTCATTTTATGTATCAGAAGCATGGCATAAGTGCCATATTATATCTAGATTTATGGGTAGATTATACCAAACAGTTAGAAGAAAAGTATAGATGGCCCGTATCGTATGGGATGCCGAGTGCATCATGCGAGTAGAAGAGGCATTATGGAAAAAGAAAGCCAGACAGTCACAGAAAGATGCCATCGAGTTATGGCGCAAAGAAGCTCATAAAAGAACTGAAAAGGAAATCAGAAAGTCAGAATTAAGTAGAGAATCCTTAGAACGAGCACAAGAAAAAGAACTAATCGAGATAGGTGAACAAGTCAAAGCCGAACAGTCAGACAGACAGAGGCATGCCCTTATTAGGGGTATGTATCCTCTCCTTGCCGAGGGCTTGCCAAAAGCGACCCCAGAGGCATCCAGTAATTTCCCGCCACCATTAGTTCCGACCAAGCTACGTCACAAACAGACCGCAGCTGATATTTTTATTTCGTCCTATTTGGACGACACAGTCCCAGAATATGCAAATCCTGTTCGCGCTCCGCCAGTCCCTGTAAATCAGGCACTTCCCGCTCCTCCAGACACCGGAGTACCTGTTACGGTACCCCCGGTCCAGCCCGCCATACAAGTCCAGCCTACATTTCCATTTCCCACTCTGCCAGGACGAAGAGCCTCAGTAGACGACTCTAGTTTAGGGGCCGCAGGGGGAGGTACTCCTCAAACCCCGCCGCCACACAAGCGTTTAACGACAGCCGAATTACATATACAAGCATCACAGCGTACGCCCAGACATCAGACTGTAGCAGAAATAAGAAAATCCCTTGCCGAATGCGGCTATGATCCAGTCCCAGGCGAGGATAATATGGTTTTATATTCATTCCGCGTAAGAAAGTGGGCCGAGTATCTAGTCACCTTACCGGATATGAAAGAAGATCTAGACAGAATATATCGTTTCATCCGTACAGGGGATGATCCAGAAAGTATTAGCGAGGCCATGTCTCAAAGGAAAGCTGAGACCCAGCTCATGATATTAAAGTTTCTGATCAATTGTCTAATAAGAGAACAAGATTACCCGTCTAAAGATCCGGCTGAAATGAAAACCCTGACAAGGTGGAGTGATAATATAGCCGAGGGTAAGCACAAGACCGTCGGTGCTATGGAGAGTATGTACAAGAAAATCCGTAAAGAAATAATAAAGGTACACGAACAGCGTAAAGCAGCACAAGTAAGCGAGAAAGAAAGTAACTCTGATCCTGAAGAGTTAGACGACGAGAATCCTGACAGAATAGCGTATGTAGGAAAATCTAGATTTCCAGATCGCCATTTACGCCTAGAACACAAGTCTATTTTTCATTATCCAGCACCAGAACAAGGTTCTCTAGAACAAGTGTTTCAAGCTACCGATCACATTCTGAAATCACGAATCGGTTACAGTGAGTTAAGTACCATGCATGAACAAGAACTAGCCCGATCAGCAGTCCGATGGATTACTGATTCTACCACTTTTCCAGACGAAATAGTGGCACAAATGTTTCTAAAAATGCCCCCAGCCGAGCAGCGACTGGTGGGTATGTATATGATTCAGCACCTCATTACATTGTATGAGGGTCAGCACTCTGATCCAGGCCCGTTACATGATGTCCTGAACGAGTTACTCCAGTATAGATGGAAAGGTTTAGGTACCGACTTAATTAGTGTCATTCTAGAACAGCGTCACAAATATAGAACGTTTCTGAACCCGCATTTTGTTCATGTCTCACCCCCAGAAGGTAAACCATTTTACATGGAGAGACAGAATCCGTTACGAGACGTCCACCCAGTTAGAGGAACGGGTGGCGAACTAGAACGAGTGTTTGTTTACACTCCGATTACAAAGATGGAACTCCTAGAGATGAAGAAATTAATTCCCTGTCATGATAAAGATCCAGCAGGGTTCCATAGAGAATTGAAAGACATGCTCCGTATGGGAGAATACACGTATCCAGATATAATTAAAATGTTAAAGGTTCTGCTGCCCGCAGGGGTGTATGAAAAGCTCAAGGAAAAAGAATGGGAGGTGGGAGAGAAAAAGATCGATTGGGCAGTTCTAGAAGCTGAAGATAAGGCACGAGTACCAGGTACCGGTCTTGGAGCGAAATGTAAAGAATTACCAGAATTATTAATACAAGTTTTACCTAGATTATTGACAACTAGAAAAGAAGACTGGGATGCAATCTCAGCCTGTAAACAGAAACAAGACGAAGATATTAGTGATTTTTATTCCAGATTTGAGAAATGTTTTAGCATCAACAGTGGCCTCAAGACAAGTAGTGAGTCATACCCTCACCTTTTTGTTACTAAATTAGTCGGGAATTCAAGCCCACAAATTAAAAATCGAGTTTTGAAAGTCGAAAGTACCTGGCAAGCTAATACCCCGTCCCAGATGTTGCAGATGCTCCAATACCACCAGAATAGGATCAGGGAAGAACAAGAACACGAGAGAAAACGTATGAAAGACACGAAAATGAAAGTACTAGTTGCACAATCTGTTCCTCAAGACAGTCAGAAGAGGGGTCCAAATCAAGCCAGTCATCCTGCAGCTCCCGTTAAAGGGAACTGCAATTATTGTAAACAGCCAGGTCATTTTATAAATGAGTGTGCAGTTCTGAAACACAACATAGCTACTGGTAAGACTAAAGAAAGACCACGTCCGCCTAGACAAGAACAAGTTTCACAGATTCCTCAGCCACAGAATGCACCACAGACAGTTACAGCACCGCAGCCCATTGCTGCAACACAGCACGTCACACAGCAGATGTACCAGTATGCACAGTCTGAGTATCCAGAGTACCAACAGTATTCATGAAACAGCCTAGAGAGGGAGGTAGGCTTGCCTCTCATCGAGATACCTGTAGATCAAGAAGGTCCCTATGTTCACAGTCAAGTATTAGGGAAAGACAGAAAGTTTTTGATTGATACAGGGGCAAGTAGGACCACAATTAGTCACGCCGAAGTTCCAGGGGCTCCGCTCTCAGGCTCAAGAAATGTTTCCCTTGGATTTTCAGGAAAACCTATCGTAAATGAAATTTCAAAGCCAGTTACTCTAGAAGTAGGTCCATTGTCCCGTACTACTGATCTGTTACTTACTAAGTCATGTCCAGAAAACCTATTAGGCATTAAAACACTGAAAGAATTAGGTGCAGTTATATGCTGTTCCCCAGAGGGAATACGATTGTTCCTACGTGACTTTAAGGGTCACTATGTATTACGAGATTTTGATTCAAGACTGTCTAATGTTCCACAGCACTTATGGGCGCAAGGTCCAACTGATGTAGGTTACATGCAAATCACACCCTATCGTGTGACTCTCAAGCCAGGTGTAGTGTTACCACGAATCAGACAGTACAGATTGCCACCTGAGGCTGTAGCAGCCTTATCCAAAATTATTGACAAGCTCATGGCTCAAGGAGTGGTTGTAGAAACTGACTCCAACGTATGTAATTCTCCGATCATTCCAGTCATGAAACGTACTGATCCAAATGCACCCCCAGTATATCGATTAGTGATTGACCTACGAGAACTTAATAAATGTATTATTCCTCAGTACCCAGTTGTCCCAGATATCTCTTCCCTATTGACAGCCATTGATTCC
Source organism: Lissotriton helveticus (assembly GCF_964261635.1). Classification (NCBI taxonomy): domain Eukaryota; kingdom Metazoa; phylum Chordata; class Amphibia; order Caudata; family Salamandridae; genus Lissotriton; species Lissotriton helveticus. The sequence goes on from NW_027611969.1 coordinate 301,962, forward strand.
GAAGCCACGTTCTTCACTGTCATAGACCTCAAGAACGCATTTTTCAGTGTCCCTATTCATCCAGACAGCCAGTTCCTTTTCGGATTTTGTTTAAATGGAAGGAGCTATATGTTCACACGCGCTCCTCAAGGTTTCACAGAAAGTCCTAGCATTTACAGTCAAGCACTTAAAAGACAACTAGACAACATTCACATGCCAACTGACACTGCCCTGCTCCAGTATGTCGATGATCTCCTGATCACAGCCCGTTCTGAACGTGCTTGCGAGCGAGCATCCCTTACAGTCTTGTATTTCCTAGCCGAGATGGGGCACAAGGTGTCCCCTTCTAAGCTTCAATTCTGTGTCCAGCAAGTGGTCTACTTAGGACACTTACTGTCCAAGAGGGGTAGGCAGTTGACACCAGACCGTATCCAGTTAATAGCGAGTCTTCCTCAGCCCAAGACCCAGAAGGAGGTACGTGCTTTTATCGGCCTTACTTCTTACTGCAGACAATGGATTCCTCAGTATGCATTTCTAGCCAAGCCACTGATACAGTTAACGACACAGGAGGCAGCCGTATCGACTGTCCTCCCTTGGACATCTGAACATACACTTAGTTTCAATGAGTTAAAGAAAGCCCTATGCCAAGCTCCAGTTCTAGCGACACCGAACTACAGTAAGCCTTTTACACTTTTCGTCACTGAACGCGAAGGTACAGCATTATCTGTTCTCACACAAGATCAAGCAGGACAATACAAGCCCTGTGCTTATTTTTCGAGCACATTAGATCCTGTAGCCCAGGCTCTGCCTGCGTGCCTCAAGTCAGTTGCAGCCGCAGCCCTAGCTATCAGACAAAGTGATTCCATAGTCTTAGGACATACCTTGACAGTACAAGTTCCACATTCCGTGGAAGTTCTTTTAAACCGAACACAAACTCAGCACTTGACAATTGCACGTTTAACAGGTTATGAATTGACACTGTTCCAGCCACACATAGAAATCAGACGCTGCAACATCCTGAACCCTGCTACACTGTTACCATCAGTTACTTCGAATTCTGCCACACATGACTGTGTGGAAGTAGTTAACATTACGACAAAGCCAAGACAAGATCTGACAGATACTCCATTACCAGACCCCGACCTGACACTTTATGTGGATGGTTCATGTATGAGAACAAGTACAGGAGAACTAGTTGCCGCATATGCAGTGACTACTGACACCGAAGTTATTGAAACACACCGTATTGACACCCTGTCCGCTCAAGCAGCAGAGCTAGTTGCTCTGACACAAGCCTGCATACACGCCAAGAACTTGAAAGTTAATGTTTACACAGATTCACGCTACGCATTTGGAGTTGTACACGACTTCGGAGTGCTCTGGCAGGAGAGAGGTTTCATGACTTCTCATGGAACCAAGATTCAGCATGGTCTCCTTATTCAAGCTCTGTTAGATGCCATACATTTACCGACATCTATCGCTATCATGAAGTGCAAAGCACATACGAAAGTTACTGACATTATTTCTCAAGGTAACGATTTAGCAGATCGCACAGCCAAGCTCACAGCACAGACTCTAGACATTCCAGTTAACATGACACACACTCCAGATCCGATTACATGCATGACAGTTAAGGACCCTACACAAGATGTCATAGATATCCAGTTACATGCTACTCCCGAAGAAATCAAGAAATGGTCCGAACAAGGAGGGGTCCAGACAGATCAAGGATGGTTAACGAAGGGTAGAGCCACATGGTTTCTCCCCGACTCTATGGTTCAAGTCATTATTAATACCGCACATAGTCCAGCACATTTAGGAGAAAAAGCTATGTTAGACAGTATCCAGAACATTTGGTTCAACAAGCATTTACGAGCTGCAGCCAAGCAGAAAGTCCGTACCTGTATGATATGTTGTCAGTTTAATCCAGGTAAAAGTGTCCCGGTGGAACAAGGTGGATTCCAGCCTCCTGACCACCCTTTTGAAGTCCTCCAGATGGATTATATTCAGATGGAGCGATGTCGAGGTTTCAAGTATGTCCTTGTAGTTGTATGCGCTTTGTCCAGGTGGACAGAAGCATATCCAGTTCCAGATTACACAGCCGCGACCACTGCCAAGCAGTTGGTTCGTGAGTTCTTCCCCCGTTATGGACTCCCTAGAGTCGTATATTCTGACAACGGCCAGCCATTCTCATCTGAGTTGATGAAGCATGTTTCCCTTTTGTTGGGGTACCAGTGGAAGTTTCATTGTGTACGCCATCCTGAAGCAGCCGGTCTCGTAGAGAGACATAACCAGACTCTGAAAATCCGAATTGCAAAAGTGTGTAAAGAGAAAGGTGTGGACTGGCTAGTAGCTCTGCCAGTCGCTTTATTTTATATGCGCATGGTCGCACATTCCAGATCAGGTCTGTCCCCGTATGAGGTCGTTTTCGGCCGCCCCCCTAACATGTGGGGTACTCCTAGACCCCGAAGTATTACCGATGTTTCAAGTAATATGCTGACAGATTACCTAGCTTCCTTGATGTCTGCCCTCAACTCTTGTCGTTCACAGGTTGCCGCCGCATTTCCAGACAATACCGAGGTGGCACCGCATGAAATTGTTCCAGGATCCATGGTCCTTGTCCGCAATTTTGACCGCTCAAGTCCGCTGGAGCCACGCTGGAAGGAGCCCCGACAGGTCCTCCTCACCACCCGTACAGCCGTGAAGTTGGAAGGTCGCAAAGGCTGGGTGCACCTTTCTCATATAAAAAAGTTTTATGGACTGAAACCCGTCTCAAAGAACATTTCCCAGGATTTGAAGGATTGCCAAAATATTGTTCTCAAGGACTGTCCCGCAAAAGACAATGTTACTACACCCCCCCTGTTAGAGAAAACTCCGCAACAGGAGTATAAGTTAAAACTCCGGTCTAGTAAAATAAGTCAGCCAGTTTGATTGTCTAAGTCCTCCCCTAGGTGAAACGGTTAGACTGTTTCTGACATGTATAAAATAGACCTCCATAGTGAGAGAGTTAGTCAAAACTCAATTCGATGTATCGTTTTTCTATGTTTCATATTGTTTCTCAGCATTATGATTTCCTGCACCAATTATGCATTTTTCTTGTATTTCCCAGTTCTTCATGTAAATAAGTCTGCTAATGCTACAGTAGAGCACACGTTTAGTGATCTGCCTCCTCATGAACTCTCTTACCGCCTCGCTATGAAAAATAATTATTTCATCCGCATGTTACATTACTCACACCAGACCAGCAATGCCACTAATTGTTGGGTGTGTGGTCGACTCCCCCCTTTCCAGATACCGAAGGGAGTTCTGCCACTTTTTCCTTATCCATTTTCACATAATGGTTCGTGTGGAGCATGGTCCACGTTAACGTCATCCTCAACAGATATGTCTTTTCTTAACAGTACATGTTTTCCAGACAAGCAAGGTCTTCCCCACAGAACCGGGTTAGATCTAGAAAATGAAGTGTATAATTTAGGTAACTATTCTTCGAATTTCATGGTCCTGAATGTTCAGTCTGATACTACTCCAGACTTACCTGCTATTTCAGTACTGCCAGTCAAAGGTGAATTATGTGTCCGAAATAATGGTTCCGTACATGTAGGACATAGTGATTGTACTACTATTGTCAAGTATAGTGACAGTGGGAAATCCATTTTCAAAGCTTCACGTCATTCTTATTTTATTTGTGGTCAAACTGCATATGTTCGCCTGCCCCTCGATTGGGAGGGAACCTGTTACATTGCCTTCCTACTGCCACCAGTTTTCCTAGCCCCACCTGATTATCATAGAAACACACATCTAGTACACATTAGACATAGAAGGGAGTCCCCAATTGTCGATTATACTGAAACTGCTCTAGAACAGTATACAGATTTCAACAGAGGTTTCTTCTTCTTTATAGGACCTATCCAGAATAGTAAACTGATCCGTAGGTTAACCAGAACCCTCGAAGTTGTAGTAAATGAGACTGCATCTGCTCTAGGTAATTTAACTGAAGAGCAATCTGCTATGAGATTTGTCGTTTTACAGAATCGTCTCGTCCTTGACGTCATACTGGCCGATAGGGGCGGGCCTGTAGAGTCATCGGATCTAGTTGCTGCATTTTCATTCCAAATAACGCACCGTCTGTTTATTCAGCTATAACCAGACTCCATAAAATTGCCCATCTGTTACACCAAGATCCAGGCACCTGGACATGGTCCGGTTGGTTCTGGAATATAATTTCCGCCTGGGGATGGAAAGTCTTGTCCTTTCTAGGTATTGCAGTAGCGATCATATTCAGCTGCTGCCTCTGTATACAATGTGGCCCTGCGATTTGCGGCATTTGTGCTACCTCTTGTATTCCTAGTCCCAAGCCCCGTTCTAAATCCCGTTCCAGGATAATTCGAGACGAGCAAATGATACTGTATGAAATGATAGATGGTATCATGAATATTGATGTTTCCTGATGGAAACGTAGTGACAAGGAGGGAATGTGGAAAAGTAAATTTTGCCATGTTCTGTGTCCCTACGTGTCATCCATCATATGTTATGTGTGCATGATTAAATATGCATATGCATTCCCCATGTTCGATTCAAGACGCAATTATAGTTGTGTCCACCTCTAGTATGGCAGTTTCCAGTTCTCGTGAATACTACGAATATCAGGTCTATGTAAAGCTACGTTGCCACGTTTCTCAGTGTGCACGTTATTCCCTTATAAAGTCCCAGTTTCTAGGCCTCAAAAGGGCCTGGACACCAGATTCAGCTCCTGTCTCCTGAAACCTCGCTGAGGAGCGATACAGCCCCCACCTGTATCCTCGACCCTTCACTTACTTCCTGCCTCGCAGTGCCCGGCTCACCCTGGCTCTGCCTCTGAGTCTGCCAAGAATATGTTATCAGTTCAGTCCTCCTTCTCTGCATTCCTAAAGCTACTGAATCGCATCGATAGTTTCCGTCATTGTCTAGCCTTCACGTCTCCACGTTAGAGAAATACTGCATTTAATGGTCATTTAATATTCTTCATCACGCACTACATGTAGAATAATGCATGGTCCAGTCTTAGAATCAAGTTAGCCTTTCCCCTCCTGACTTCTAGTTTATATCAACATGTTCTCTAAACATCAGATACTAGATACTGTTTAGGTACATGTCGCCCTGACTCTCCAGACTTCAGTCTCTGCTCCTAGCACAGAGTTCATAGCCCCCAGCTTCTCCTAGTAACACGTCATTGCTAGTTTGCGCGCACCATCAGGTTAGAGGTCCCGGCTCCTCAGATAGCCCCCTCCACGGTTTCCGCCCCATTCATGACATATTCTGTTACGTTTGCATCACATGTCTATGTATACGCCCTGTTACACCTCTTTTCACCCTTATCTTTCGCGACTGCTACGCGTCACGCCTTTTGCTCCACCCACTGCTACGCCTATTGCAATGTAATGCTATGTGTTTGCGTTATGTATATATGCTCACGCACTGTTATTAAAAAGTTGTTCCCTTGTCCCGATCCTGACCCCGGCAGCGCTGCTGGGCCTTGCCATCCTATTCCTGTATTTGCTGTATTAAACCTGCAAAAAACTCCCACTACCTCGAATCTTGACTCTTATTTATTGAGCTATCTGTTATTCATTTATTCATTCAAAAATATGGTATTATTTATTTATTTACCACATAATGGCGCGCGAATAGGGACTTGCCCTTTCCCCACGCGTCGGTGAAGCCACGCCGACCCCCTGACCCTCTGCAGTCGTGACGGAACTCTTCTGCGCACCGGCAGATATTTCTGCTTCAAGTATCCCTCAGGCCCACGGAGGAGACGGAGGAGGCGGTCCAGCATCCAAACGAGACGGTGGAGGAACGCGGCGAGTCCCGACCAGAGCCCAAGCCGAGAGTCCAAGGTCCGAGGTATCCGGAGGCCCACCCGTAACAGAAGTCCGAAGTTCGTCGTCCGTCGTCGAAGCGGTCCAGTCCAGTCTGAGGCCTTCCGTCCTTGCTGCCCGGTGAGTACCGTTACTGGGGTAGTATCTAGACAGGGTCAATTTAATTGACTCTGGTCCGTGGGTTGGTGGTACACAGACCCACAAACGAAGTGTCCACTTCGGTGGATGCGGGTCCTGACGTGTCTCTTTATGAGACCGGTAAGTTTCGTACTGTTTCAGCAGTGCATCTAGTTCCTGTTCTAGTCAGTTCTGTTCTCGAGAAAATTCATGTATTCTGTGTTCCGTATTCCAGGTAGTATTCTGTTCGAACTGTTATTTTTAAATGTTCTTCATGTATTTTAATGTCGTGGTATGAATGGGGAATAAGTATCGTGTTCATTGTGTATTGTATTGTGTCTAGATTACAGTCCAGTCATGCCCTTGTTTTCGAAATTACGTCAGTTAAAAACCAGAAAGGGTCTGCTGGAAGCAGCAGTTCCGGTTCCGCCTAGGGACAGTCCAGGTCATTTTATGTATCAGAAGCATGGCATAAGTGCCATATTATATCTAGATTTATGGGTAGATTATACCAAACAGTTAGAAGAAAAGTATAGATGGCCCGTATCGTATGGGATGCCGAGTGCATCATGCGAGTAGAAGAGCCATTATGGAAAAAGAAAGCCAGACAGTCACAGAAAGATGCCATCGAGTTATGGCGCAAAGAAGCTCATAAAAGAACTGAAAAGGAAATCAGAAAGTCAGAATTAAGTAGAGAATCCTTAGAACGAGCACAAGAAAAAGAACTAATCGAGATAGGTGAACAAGTCAAAGCCGAACAGTCAGACAGACAGAGGCATGCCCTTATTAGGGGTATGTATCCTCTCCTTGCCGAGGGCTTGCCAAAAGCGACCCCAGAGGCATCCAGTAATTTCCCGCCACCATTAGTTCCGACCAAGCTACGTCACAAACAGACCGCAGCTGATATTTTTATTTCATCCTATTTGGACGACACAGTCCCAGAATATGCAAATCCTGTTCGCGCTCCGCCAGTCCCTGTAAATCAGGCACTTCCCGCTCCTCCAGACACCGGAGTACCTGTTACGGTACCCCCGGTCCAGCCCGCCATACAAGTCCAGCCTACATTTCCATTTCCCACTCTGCCAGGACGAAGAGCCTCAGTAGACGACTCTAGTTTAGGGGCCGCAGGGGGAGGTACTCCTCAAACCCCGCCGCCACACAAGCGTTTAACGACAGCCGAATTACATATACAAGCATCACAGCGTACGCCCAGACATCAGACTGTAGCAGAAATAAGAAAATCCCTTGCCGAATGCGGCTATGATCCAGTCCCAGGCGAGGATAATATGGTTTTATATTCATTCCGCGTAAGAAAGGGGGCCGAGTATCTAGTCACCTTACCGGATATGAAAGAAGATCTAGACAGAATATATCGTTTCATCCGTACAGGGGATGATCCAGAAAGTATTAGCGAGGCCATGTCTCAAAGGAAAGCTGAGACCCAGCTCATGATATTAAAGTTTCTGATCAATTGTCTAATAAGAGAACAAGATTACCCGTCTAAAGATCCGGCTGAAATGAAAACCCTGACAAGGTGGAGTGATAATATAGCCGAGGGTAAGCACAAGACCGTCGGTGCTATGGAGAGTATGTACAAGAAAATCCGTAAAGAAATAATAAAGGTACACGAACAGCGTAAAGCAGCACAAGTAAGCGAGAAAGAAAGTAACTCTGATCCTGAAGAGTTAGACGACGAGAATCCTGACAGAATAGCGTATGTAGGAAAATCTAGATTTCCAGATCGCCATTTACGCCTAGAACACAAGTCTATTTTTCATTATCCAGCACCAGAACAAGGTTCTCTAGAACAAGTGTTTCAAGCTACCGATCACATTCTGAAATCACGAATCGGTTACAGTGAGTTAAGTACCATGCATGAACAAGAACTAGCCCGATCAGCAGTCCGATGGATTACTGATTCTACCACTTTTCCAGACGAAATAGTGGCACAAATGTTTCTAAAAATGCCCCCAGCCGAGCAGCGACTGGTGGGTATGTATATGATTCAGCACCTCATTACATTGTATGAGGGTCAGCACTCTGATCCAGGCCCGTTACATGATGTCCTGAACGAGTTACTCCAGTATAGATGGAAAGGTTTAGGTACCGACTTAATTAGTGTCATTCTAGAACAGCGTCACAAATATAGAACGTTTCTGAACCCGCATTTTGTTCATGTCTCACCCCCAGAAGGTAAACCATTTTACATGGAGAGACAGAATCCGTTACGAGACGTCCACCCAGTTAGAGGAACGGGTGGCGAACTAGAACGAGTGTTTGTTTACACTCCGATTACAAAGATGGAACTCCTAGAGATGAAGAAATTAATTCCCTGTCATGATAAAGATCCAGCAGGGTTCCATAGAGAATTGAAAGACATGCTCCGTATGGGAGAATACACGTATCCAGATATAATTAAAATGTTAAAGGTTCTGCTGCCCGCAGGGGTGTATGAAAAGCTCAAGGAAAAAGAATGGGAGGTGGGAGAGAAAAAGATCGATTGGGCAGTTCTAGAAGCTGAAGATAAGGCACGAGTACCAGGTACCGGTCTTGGAGCGAAATGTAAAGAATTACCAGAATTATTAATACAAGTTTTACCTAGATTATTGACAACTAGAAAAGAAGACTGGGATGCAATCTCAGCCTGTAAACAGAAACAAGACGAAGATATTAGTGATTTTTATTCCAGATTTGAGAAATGTTTTAGCATCAACAGTGGCCTCAAGACAAGTAGTGAGTCATACCCTCACCTTTTTGTTACTAAATTAGTCGAGAATTCAAGCCCACAAATTAAAAATCGAGTTTTGAAAGTCGAAAGTACCTGGCAAGCTAATACCCCGTCCCAGATGTTGCAGATGCTCCAATACCACCAGAATAGGATCAGGGAAGAACAAGAACACGAGAGAAAACGTATGAAAGACACGAAAATGAAAGTACTAGTTGCACAATCTGTTCCTCAAGACAGTCAGAAGAGGGGTCCAAATCAAGCCAGTCATCCTGCAGCTCCCGTTAAAGGGAACTGCAATTATTGTAAACAGCCAGGTCATTTTATAAATGAGTGTGCAGTTCTGAAACACAACATAGCTACTGGTAAGACTAAAGAAAGACCACGTCCGCCTAGACAAGAACAAGTTTCACAGATTCCTCAGCCACAGAATGCACCACAGACAGTTACAGCACCGCAGCCCATTGCTGCAACACAGCACGTCACACAGCAGATGTACCAGTATGCACAGTCTGAGTATCCAGAGTACCAACAGTATTCATGAAACAGCCTAGAGAGGGAGGTAGGCTTGCCTCTCATCGAGATACCTGTAGATCAAGAAGGTCCCTATGTTCACAGTCAAGTATTAGGGAAAGACAGAAAGTTTTTGATTGATACAGGGGCAAGTAGGACCACAATTAGTCACGCCGAAGTTCCAGGGGCTCCGCTCTCAGGCTCAAGAAATGTTTCCCTTGGATTTTCAGGAAAACCTATCGTAAATGAAATTTCAAAGCCAGTTACTCTAGAAGTAGGTCCATTGTCCCGTACTACTGATCTGTTACTTACTAAGTCATGTCCAGAAAACCTATTAGGCATTAAAACACTGAAAGAATTAGGTGCAGTTATATGCTGTTCCCCAGAGGGAATACGATTGTTCCTACGTGACTTTAAGGGTCACTATGTATTACGAGATTTTGATTCAAGACTGTCTAATGTTCCACAGCACTTATGGGCGCAAGGTCCAACTGATGTAGGTTACATGCAAATCACACCCTATCGTGTGACTCTCAAGCCAGGTGTAGTGTTACCACGAATCAGACAGTACAGATTGCCACCTGAGGCTGTAGCAGCCTTATCCAAAATTATTGACAAGCTCATGGCTCAAGGAGTGGTTGTAGAAACTGACTCCAACGTATGTAATTCTCCGATCATTCCAGTCATGAAACGTACTGATCCAAATGCACCCCCAGTATATCGATTAGTGATTGACCTACGAGAACTTAATAAATGTATTATTCCTCAGTACCCAGTTGTCCCAGATATCTCTTCCCTATTGACAGCCATTGATTCCGAAGCCACGTTCTTCACTGTCATAGACCTCAAGAACGCATTTTTCAGTGTCCCTATTCATCCAGACAGCCAGTTCCTTTTCGGATTTTGTTTAAATGGAAGGAGCTATATGTTCACACGCGCTCCTCAAGGTTTCACAGAAAGTCCTAGCATTTACAGTCAAGCACTTAAAAGACAACTAGACAACATTCACATGCCAACTGACACTGCCCTGCTCCAGTATGTCGATGATCTCCTGATCACAGCCCGTTCTGAACGTGCTTGCGAGCGAGCATCCCTTACAGTCTTGTATTTCCTAGCCGAGATGGGGCACAAGGTGTCCCCTTCTAAGCTTCAATTCTGTGTCCAGCAAGTGGTCTACTTAGGACACTTACTGTCCAAGAGGGGTAGGCAGTTGACACCAGACCGTATCCAGTTAATAGCGAGTCTTCCTCAGCCCAAGACCCAGAAGGAGGTACGTGCTTTTATCGGCCTTACTTCTTACTGCAGACAATGGATTCCTCAGTATGCATTTCTAGCCAAGCCACTGATACAGTTAACGACACAGGAGGCAGCCGTATCGACTGTCCTCCCTTGGACATCTGAACATACACTTAGTTTCAATGAGTTAAAGAAAGCCCTATGCCAAGCTCCAGTTCTAGCGACACCGAACTACAGTAAGCCTTTTACACTTTTCGTCACTGAACGCGAAGGTACAGCATTATCTGTTCTCACACAAGATCAAGCAGGACAATACAAGCCCTGTGCTTATTTTTCGAGCACATTAGATCCTGTAGCCCAGGCTCTGCCTGCGTGCCTCAAGTCAGTTGCAGCCGCAGCCCTAGCTATCAGACAAAGTGATTCCATAGTCTTAGGACATACCTTGACAGTACAAGTTCCACATTCCGTGGAAGTTCTTTTAAACCAAACACAAACTCAGCACTTGACAATTGCACGTTTAACAGGTTATGAATTGACACTGTTCCAGCCACACATAGAAATCAGACGCTGCAACATCCTGAACCCTGCTACACTGTTACCATCAGTTACTTCGAATTCTGCCACACATGACTGTGTGGAAGTAGTTAACATTACGACAAAGCCAAGACAAGATCTGACAGATACTCCGTTACCAGACCCCGACCTGACACTTTATGTGGATGGTTCATGTATGAGAACAAGTACAGGAGAACTAGTTGCCGCATATGCAGTGACTACTGACACCGAAGTTATTGAAACACACCGTATTGACACCCTGTCCGCTCAAGCAGCAGAGCTAGTTGCTCTGACACAAGCCTGCATACACGCCAAGAACTTGAAAGTTAATGTTTACACAGATTCACGCTACGCATTTGGAGTTGTACACGACTTCGGAGTGCTCTGGCAGGAGAGAGGTTTCATGACTTCTCATGGAACCAAGATTCAGCATGGTCTCCTTATTCAAGCTCTTTTAGATGCCATACATTTACCGACATCTATCGCTATCATGAAGTGCAAAGCACATACGAAAGTTACTGACATTATTTCTCAAGGTAACGATTTAGCAGATCGCACAGCCAAGCTCACAGCACAGACTCTAGACATTCCAGTTAACATGACACACACTCCAGATCCGATTACATGCATGACAGTTAAGGACCCTACACAAGATGTCATAGATATCCAGTTACATGCTACTCCCGAAGAAATCAAGAAATGGTCCGAACAAGGAGGGGTCCAGACAGATCAAGGATGGTTAACGAAGGGTAGAGCCACATGGTTTCTCCCCGACTCTATGGTTCAAGTCATTATTAATACCGCACATAGTCCAGCACATTTAGGAGAAAAAGCTATGTTAGACAGTATCCAGAACATTTGGTTCAACAAGCATTTACGAGCTGCAGCCAAGCAGAAAGTCCGTACCTGTATGATATGTTGTCAGTTTAATCCAGGTAAAAGTGTCCCGGTGGAACAAGGTGGATTCCAGCCTCCTGACCACCCTTTTGAAGTCCTCCAGATGGATTATATTCAGATGGAGCGATGTCGAGGTTTCAAGTATGTCCTTGTAGTTGTATGCGCTTTGTCCAGGTGGACAGAAGCATATCCAGTTCCAGATTACACAGCCGCGACCACTGCCAAGCAGTTGGTTCGTGAGTTCTTCCCCCGTTATGGACTCCCTAGAGTCGTATATTCTGACAACGGCCAGCCATTCTCATCTGAGTTGATGAAGCATGTTTCCCTTTTGTTGGGGTACCAGTGGAAGTTTCATTGTGTACGCCATCCTGAAGCAGCCGGTCTCGTAGAGAGACATAACCAGACTCTGAAAATCCGAATTGCAAAAGTGTGTAAAGAGAAAGGTGTGGACTGGCTAGTAGCTCTGCCAGTCGCTTTATTTTATATGCGCATGGTCGCACATTCCAGATCAGGTCTGTCCCCGTATGAGGTCGTTTTCGGCCGCCCCCCTAACATGTGGGGTACTCCTAGACCCCGAAGTATTACCGATGTTTCAAGTAATATGCTGACAGATTACCTAGCTTCCTTGATGTCTGCCCTCAACTCTTGTCGTTCACAGGTTGCCGCCGCATTTCCAGACAATACCGAGGTGGCACCGCATGAAATTGTTCCAGGATCCATGGTCCTTGTCCGCAATTTTGACCGCTCAAGTCCGCTGGAGCCACGCTGGAAGGAGCCCCGACAGGTCCTCCTCACCACCCGTACAGCCGTGAAGTTGGAAGGTCGCAAAGGCTGGGTGCACCTTTCTCATATAAAAAAGTTTTATGGACTGAAACCCGTCTCAAAGAACATTTCCCAGGATTTGAAGGATTGCCAAAATATTGTTCTCAAGGACTGTCCCGCAAAAGACAATGTTACTACACCCCCCCTGTTAGAGAAAACTCCGCAACAGGAGTATAAGTTAAAACTCCGGTCTAGTAAAATAAGTCAGCCAGTTTGATTGTCTAAGTCCTCCCCTAGGTGAAACGGTTAGACTGTTTCTGACATGTATAAAATAGACCTCCATAGTGAGAGAGTTAGTCAAAACTCAATTCGATGTATCGTTTTTCTATGTTTCATATTGTTTCTCAGCATTATGATTTCCTGCACCAATTATGCATTTTTCTTGTATTTCCCAGTTCTTCATGTAAATAAGTCTGCTAATGCTACAGTAGAGCACACGTTTAGTGATCTGCCTCCTCATGAACTCTCTTACCGCCTCGCTATGAAAAATAATTCTTTCATCCGCATGTTACATTACTCACACCAGACCAGCAATGCCACTAATTGTTGGGTGTGTGGTCGACTCCCCCCTTTCCAGATACCGAAGGGAGTTCTGCCACTTTTTCCTTATCCATTTTCACATAATGGTTCGTGTGGAGCATGGTCCACGTTAACGTCATCCTCAACAGATATGTCTTTTCTTAACAGTACATGTTTTCCAGACAAGCAAGGTCTTCCCCACAGAACCGGGTTAGATCTAGAAAATGAAGTGTATAATTTAGGTAACTATTCTTCGAATTTCATGGTCCTGAATGTTCAGTCTGATACTACTCCAGACTTACCTGCTATTTCAGTACTGCCAGTCAAAGGTGAATTATGTGTCCGAAATAATGGTTCCGTACATGTAGGACATAGTGATTGTACTACTATTGTCAAGTATAGTGACAGTGGGAAATCCATTTTCAAAGCTTCACGTCATTCTTATTTTATTTGTGGTCAAACTGCATATGTTCGCCTGCCCCTCGATTGGGAGGGAACCTGTTACATTGCCTTCCTACTGCCACCAGTTTTCCTAGCCCCACCTGATTATCATAGAAACACACATCTAGTACACATTAGACATAGAAGGGAGTCCCCAATTGTCGATTATACTGAAACTGCTCTAGAACAGTATACAGATTTCAACAGAGGTTTCTTCTTCTTTATAGGACCTATCCAGAATAGTAAACTGATCCGTAGGTTAACCAGAACCCTCGAAGTTGTAGTAAATGAGACTGCCTCTGCTCTAGGTAATTTAACTGAAGAGCAATCTGCTATGAGATTTGTCGTTTTACAGAATCGTCTCGTCCTTGACGTCATACTGGCCGATAGGGGCGGGGCCTGTAGAGTCATCGGATCTAGTTGCTGCATTTTCATTCCAAATAACGCACCGTCTGTTTATTCAGCTATAACCAGACTCCATAAAATTGCCCATCTGTTACACCAAGATCCAGGCACCTGGACATGGTCCGGTTGGTTCTGGAATATAATTTCCGCCTGGGGATGGAAAGTCTTGTCCTTTCTAGGTATTGCAGTAGCGATCATATTCAGCTGCTGCCTCTGTATACAATGTGGCCCTGCGATTTGCGGCATTTGTGCTACCTCTTGTATTCCTAGTCCCAAGCCCCGTTCTAAATCCCGTTCCAGGATAATTCGAGACGAGCAAATGATACTGTATGAAATGATAGATGGTATCATGAATATTGATGTTTCCTGATGGAAACGTAGTGACAAGGAGGGAATGTGGAAAAGTAAATTTTGCCATGTTCTGTGTCCCTACGTGTCATCCATCATATGTTATGTGTGCATGATTAAATATGCATATGCATTCCCCATGTTCGATTCAAGACGCAATTATAGTTGTGTCCACCTCTAGTATGGCAGTTTCCAGTTCTCGTGAATACTACGAATATCAGGTCTATGTAAAGCTACGTTGCCACGTTTCTCAGTGTGCACGTTATTCCCTTATAAAGTCCCAGTTTCTAGGCCTCAAAAGGGCCTGGACACCAGATTCAGCTCCTGTCTCCTGAAACCTCGCTGAGGAGCGATACAGCCCCCACCTGTATCCTCGACCCTTCACTTACTTCCTGCCTCGCAGTGCCCGGCTCACCCTGGCTCTGCCTCTGAGTCTGCCAAGAATATGTTATGATTCCAGTTATCAGTTCAGTCCTCCTTCTCTGCATTCCTAAAGCTACTGAATCGCATCGATAGTTTCCGTCATTGTCTAGCCTTCACGTCTCCACGTTAGAGAAATACTGCATTTAATGGTCATTTAATATTCTTCATCACGCACTACATGTAGAATAATGCATGGTCCAGTCTTAGAATCAAGTTAGCCTTTCCCCTCCTGACTTCTAGTTTATATCAACATGTTCTCTAAACATCAGATACTAGATACTGTTTAGGTACATGTCGCCCTGACTCTCCAGACTTCAGTCTCTGCTCCTAGCACAGAGTTCATAGCCCCCAGCTTCTCCTAGTAACACGTCATTGCTAGTTTGCGCGCACCATCAGGTTAGAGGTCCCGGCTCCTCAGATAGCCCCCTCCACGGTTTCCGCCCCATTCATGACATATTCTGTTACGTTTGCATCACATGTCTATGTATACGCCCTGTTACACCTCTTTTCACCCTTATCTTTCGCGACTGCTACGCGTCACGCCTTTTGCTCCACCCACTGCTACGCCTATTGCAATGTAATGCTATGTGTTTGCGTTATGTATATATGCTCACGCACTGTTATTAAAAAGTTGTTCCCTTGTCCCGATCCTGACCCCGGCAGCGCTGCTGGGCCTTGCCATCCTATTCCTGTATTTGCTGTATTAAACCTGCAAAAAACTCCCACTACCTCGAATCTTGACTCTTATTTATTGAGCTATCTGTTATTCATTTATTCATTCAAAAATATGGTATTATTTATTTATTTACCACATAATGGCGCGCGAATAGGGACTTGCCCTTTCCCCACGCGTCGGTGAAGCCACGCCGACCCCCTGACCCTCTGCAGTCGTGACGGAACTCTTCTGCGCACCGGCAGATATTTCTGCTTCAAGTATCCCTCAGGCCCACGGAGGAGACGGAGGAGGCGGTCCAGCATCCAAACGAGACGGTGGAGGAACGCGGCGAGTCCCGACCAGAGCCCAAGCCGAGAGTCCAAGGTCCGAGGTATCCGGAGGCCCACCCGTAACAGAAGTCCGAAGTTCGTCGTCCGTCGTCGAAGCGGTCCAGTCCAGTCTGAGGCCTTCCGTCCTTGCTGCCCGGTGAGTACCGTTACTGGGGTAGTATCTAGACAGGGTCAATTTAATTGACTCTGGTCCGTGGGTTGGTGGTACACAGACCCACAAACGAAGTGTCCACTTCGGTGGATGCGGGTCCTGACGTGTCTCTTTATGAGACCGGTAAGTTTCGTACTGTTTCAGCAGTGCATCTAGTTCCTGTTCTAGTCAGTTCTGTTCTCGAGAAAATTCATGTATTCTGTGTTCCGTATTCCAGGTAGTATTCTGTTCGAACTGTTATTTTTAAATGTTCTTCATGTATTTTAATGTCGTGGTATGAATGGGGAATAAGTATCGTGTTCATTGTGTATTGTATTGTGTCTAGATTACAGTCCAGTCATGCCCTTGTTTTCGAAATTACGTCAGTTAAAAACCAGAAAGGGTCTGCTGGAAGCAGCAGTTCCGGTTCCGCCTAGGGACAGTCCAGGTCATTTTATGTATCAGAAGCATGGCATAAGTGCCATATTATATCTAGATTTATGGGTAGATTATACCAAACAGTTAGAAGAAAAGTATAGATGGCCCGTATCGGGTACATGGGATGCCGAGTGCATCATGCGAGTAGAAGAGGCATTATGGAAAAAGAAAGCCAGACAGTCACAGAAAGATGCCATCGAGTTATGGCGCAAAGAAGCTCATAAAAGAACTGAAAAGGAAATCAGAAAGTCAGAATTAAGTAGAGAATCCTTAGAACGAGCACAAGAAAAAGAGCTAATCGAGATAGGTGAACAAGTCAAAGCCGAACAGTCAGACAGACAGAGGCATGCCCTTATTAGGGGTATGTATCCTCTCCTTGCCGAGGGCTTGCCAAAAGCGACCCCAGAGGCATCCAGTAATTTCCCGCCACCATTAGTTCCGACCAAGCTACGTCACAAACAGACCGCAGCTGATATTTTTATTTCGTCCTATTTGGACGACACAGTCCCAGAATATGCAAATCATGTTCGCGCTCCGCCAGTCCCTGTAAATCAGGCACTTCCCGCTCCTCCAGACACCGGAGTACCTGTTACGGTACCCCCGGTCCAGCCCGCCATACAAGTCCAGCCTACATTTCCATTTCCCACTCTGCCAGGACGAAGAGCCTCAGTAGACGACTCTAGTTTAGGGGCCGCAGGGGGAGGTACTCCTCAAACCCCGCCGCCACACAAGCGTTTAACGACAGCCGAATTACATATACAAGCATCACAGCGTACGCCCAGACATCAGACTGTAGCAGAAATAAGAAAATCCCTTGCCGAATGCGGCTATGATCCAGTCCCAGGCGAGGATAATATGGTTTTATATTCATTCCGCGTAAGAAAGGTGGCCGAGTATCTAGTCACCTTACCGGATATGAAAGAAGATCTAGACAGAATATATCGTTTCATCCGTACAGGGGATGATCCAGAAAGTATTAGCGAGGCCATGTCTCAAAGGAAAGCTGAGACCCAGCTCATGATATTAAAGTTTCTGATCAATTGTCTAATAAGAGAACAAGATTACCCGTCTAAAGATCCGGCTGAAATGAAAACCCTGACAAGGTGGAGTGATAATATAGCCGAGGGTAAGCACAAGACCGTCGGTGCTATGGAGAGTATGTACAAGAAAATCCGTAAAGAAATAATAAAGGTACACGAACAGCGTAAAGCAGCACAAGTAAGCGAGAAAGAAAGTAACTCTGATCCTGAAGAGTTAGACGACGAGAATCCTGACAGAATAGCGTATGTAGGAAAATCTAGATTTCCAGATCGCCATTTACGCCTAGAACACAAGTCTATTTTTCATTATCCAGCACCAGAACAAGGTTCTCTAGAACAAGTGTTTCAAGCTACCGATCACATTCTGAAATCACGAATCGGTTACAGTGAGTTAAGTACCATGCATGAACAAGAACTAGCCCGATCAGCAGTCCGATGGATTACTGATTCTACCACTTTTCCAGACGAAATAGTGGCACAAATGTTTCTAAAAATGCCCCCAGCCGAGCAGCGACTGGTGGGTATGTATATGATTCAGCACCTCATTACATTGTATGAGGGTCAGCACTCTGATCCAGGCCCGTTACATGATGTCCTGAACGAGTTACTCCAGTATAGATGGAAAGGTTTAGGTACCGACTTAATTAGTGTCATTCTAGAACAGCGTCACAAATATAGAACGTTTCTGAACCCGCATTTTGTTCATGTCTCACCCCCAGAAGGTAAACCATTTTACATGGAGAGACAGAATCCGTTACGAGAAGTCCACCCAGTTAGAGGAACGGGTGGCGAACTAGAACGAGTGTTTGTTTACACTCCGATTACAAAGATGGAACTCCTAGAGATAAAGAAATTAATTCCCTGTCATGATAAAGATCCAGCAGGGTTCCATAGAGAATTGAAAGACATGCTCCGTATGGGAGAATACACGTATCCAGATATAATTAAAATGTTAAAGGTTCTGCTGCCCGCAGGGGTGTATGAAAAGCTCAAGGAAAAAGAATGGGAGGTGGGAGAGAAAAAGATCGATTGGGCAGTTCTAGAAGCTGAAGATAAGGCACGAGTACCAGGTACCGGTCTTGGAGCGAAATGTAAAGAATTACCAGAATTATTAATACAAGTTTTACCTAGATTATTGACAACTAGAAAAGAAGACTGGGATGCAATCTCAGCCTGTAAACAGAAACAAGACGAAGATATTAGTGATTTTTATTCCAGATTTGAGAAATGTTTTAGCATCAACAGTGGCCTCAAGACAAGTAGTGAGTCATACCCTCACCTTTTTGTTACTAAATTAGTCGAGAATTCAAGCCCACAAATTAAAAATCGAGTTTTGAAAGTCGAAAGTACCTGGCAAGCTAATACCCCGTCCCAGATGTTGCAGATGCTCCAATACCACCAGAATAGGATCAGGGAAGAACAAGAACACGAGAGAAAACGTATGAAAGACACGAAAATGAAAGTACTAGTTGCACAATCTGTTCCTCAAGACAGTCAGAAGAGGGGTCCAAATCAAGCCAGTCATCCTGCAGCTCCTGTTAAAGGGAACTGCAATTATTGTAAACAGCCAGGTCATTTTATAAATGAGTGTGCAGTTCTGAAACACAACATAGCTACTGGTAAGACTAAAGAAAGACCACGTCCGCCTAGACAAGAACAAGTTTCACAGATTCCTCAGCCACAGAATGCACCACAGACAGTTACAGCACCGCAGCCCATTGCTGCAACACAGCACGTCACACAGCAGATGTACCAGTATGCACAGTCTGAGTATCCAGAGTACCAACAGTATTCATGAAACAGCCTAGAGAGGGAGGTAGGCTTGCCTCTCATCGAGATACCTGTAGATCAAGAAGGTCCCTATGTTCACAGTCAAGTATTAGGGAAAGACAGAAAGTTTTTGATTGATACAGGGGCAAGTAGGACCACAATTAGTCACGCCGAAGTTCCAGGGGCTCCGCTCTCAGGCTCAAGAAATGTTTCCCTTGGATTTTCAGGAAAACCTATCGTAAATGAAATTTCAAAGCCAGTTACTCTAGAAGTAGGTCCATTGTCCCGTACTACTGATCTGTTACTTACTAAGTCATGTCCAGAAAACCTATTAGGCATTAAAACACTGAAAGAATTAGGTGCAGTTATATGCTGTTCCCCAGAGGGAATACGATTGTTCCTACGTGACTTTAAGGGTCACTATGTATTACGAGATTTTGATTCAAGACTGTCTAATGTTCCACAGCACTTATGGGCGCAAGGTCCAACTGATGTAGGTTACATGCAAATCACACCCTATCGTGTGACTCTCAAGCCAGGTGTAGTGTTACCACGAATCAGACAGTACAGATTGCCACCTGAGGCTGTAGCAGCCTTATCCAAAATTATTGACGAGCTCATGGCTCAAGGAGTGGTTGTAGAAACTGACTCCAACGTATGTAATTCTCCGATCATTCCAGTCATGAAACGTACTGATCCAAATGCACCCCCAGTATATCGATTAGTGATTGACCTACGAGAACTTAATAAATGTATTATTCCTCAGTACCCAGTTGTCCCAGATATCTCTTCCCTATTGACAGCCATTGATTCCGAAGCCACGTTCTTCACTGTCATAGACCTCAAGAACGCATTTTTCAGTGTCCCTATTCATCCAGACAGCCAGTTCCTTTTCGGATTTTGTTTAAATGGAAGGAGCTATATGTTCACACGCGCTCCTCAAGGTTTCACAGAAAGTCCTAGCATTTACAGTCAAGCACTTAAAAGACAACTAGACAACATTCACATGCCAACTGACACTGCCCTGCTCCAGTATGTCGATGATCTCCTGATCACAGCCCGTTCTGAACGTGCTTGCGAGCGAGCATCCCTTACAGTCTTGTATTTCCTAGCCGAGATGGGGCACAAGGTGTCCCCTTCTAAGCTTCAATTCTCTGTCCAGCAAGTGGTCTACTTAGGACACTTACTGTCCAAGAGGGGTAGGCAGTTGACACCAGACCGTATCCAGTTAATAGCGAGTCTTCCTCAGCCCAAGACCCAGAAGGAGGTACGTGCTTTTATCGGCCTTACTTCTTACTGCAGACAATGGATTCCTCAGTATGCATTTCTAGCCAAGCCACTGATACAGTTAACGACACAGGAGGCAGCCGTATCGACTGTCCTCCCTTGGACATCTGAACATACACTTAGTTTCAATGAGTTAAAGAAAGCCCTATGCCAAGCTCCAGTTCTAGCGACACCGAACTACAGTAAGCCTTTTACACTTTTCGTCACTGAACGCGAAGGTACAGCATTATCTGTTCTCACACAAGATCAAGCAGGACAATACAAGCCCTGTGCTTATTTTTCGAGCACATTAGATCCTGTAGCCCAGGCTCTGCCTGCGTGCCTCAAGTCAGTTGCAGCCGCAGCCCTAGCTATCAGACAAAGTGATTCCATAGTCTTAGGACATACCTTGACAGTACAAGTTCCACATTCCGTGGAAGTTCTTTTAAACCGAACACAAACTCAGCACTTGACAATTGCACGTTTAACAGGTTATGAATTGACACTGTTCCAGCCACACATAGAAATCAGACGCTGCAACATCCTGAACCCTGCTACACTGTTACCATCAGTTACTTCGAATTCTGCCACACATGACTGTGTGGAAGTAGTTAACATTACGACAAAGCCAAGACAAGATCTGACAGATACTCCATTACCAGACCCCGACCTGACACTTTATGTGGATGGTTCATGTATGAGAACAAGTACAGGAGAACTAGTTGCCGCGTATGCAGTGACTACTGACACCGAAGTTATTGAAACACACCGTATTGACACCCTGTCCGCTCAAGCAGCAGAGCTAGTTGCTCTGACACAAGCCTGCATACACGCCAAGAACTTGAAAGTTAATGTTTACACAGATTCACGCTACGCATTTGGAGTTGTACACGACTTCGGAGTGCTCTGGCAGGAGAGAGGTTTCATGACTTCTCATGGAACCAAGATTCAGCATGGTCTCCTTATTCAAGCTCTGTTAGATGCCATACATTTACCGACATCTATCGCTATCATGAAGTGCAAAGCACATACGAAAGTTACTGACATTATTTCTCAAGGTAACGATTTAGCAGATCGCACAGCCAAGCTCACAGCACAGACTCTAGACATTCCAGTTAACATGACACACACTCCAGATCCGATTACATGCATGACAGTTAAGGACCCTACACAAGATGTCATAGATATCCAGTTACATGCTACTCCCGAAGAAATCAAGAAATGGTCCGAACAAGGAGGGGTCCAGACAGATCAAGGATGGTTAACGAAGGGTAGAGCCACATGGTTTCTCCCCGACTCTATGGTTCAAGTCATTATTAATACCGCACATAGTCCAGCACATTTAGGAGAAAAAGCTATGTTAGACAGTATCCAGAACATTTGGTTCAACAAGCATTTACGAGCTGCAGCCAAGCAGAAAGTCCGTACCTGTATGATATGTTGTCAGTTTAATCCAGGTAAAAGTGTCCCGGTGGAACAAGGTGGATTCCAGCCTCCTGACCACCCTTTTGAAGTCCTCCAGATGGATTATATTCAGATGGAGCGATGTCGAGGTTTCAAGTATGTCCTTGTAGTTGTATGCGCTTTGTCCAGGTGGACAGAAGCATATCCAGTTCCAGATTACACAGCCGCGACCACTGCCAAGCAGTTGGTTCGTGAGTTCTTCCCCCGTTATGGACTCCCTAGAGTCGTATATTCTGACAACGGCCAGCCATTCTCATCTGAGTTGATGAAGCATGTTTCCCTTTTGTTGGGGTACCAGTGGAAGTGTCATTGTGTACGCCATCCTGAAGCAGCCGGTCTCGTAGAGAGACATAACCAGACTCTGAAAATCCGAATTGCAAAAGTGTGTAAAGAGAAAGGTGTGGACTGGCTAGTAGCTCTGCCAGTCGCTTTATTTTATATGCGCATGGTCGCACATTCCAGATCAGGTCTGTCCCCGTATGAGGTCGTTTTCGGCCGCCCCCCTAACATGTGGGGTACTCCTAGACCCCGAAGTATTACCGATGTTTCAAGTAATATGCTGACAGATTACCTAGCTTCCTTGATGTCTGCCCTCAACTCTTGTCGTTCACAGGTTGCCGCCGCATTTCCAGACAATACCGAGGTGGCACCGCATGAAATTGTTCCAGGATCCATGGTCCTTGTCCGCAATTTTGACCGCTCAAGTCCGCTGGAGCCACGCTGGAAGGAGCCCCGACAGGTCCTCCTCACCACCCGTACAGCCGTGAAGTTGGAAGGTCGCAAAGGCTGGGTGCACCTTTCTCATATAAAAAAGTTTTATGGATTGAAACCCGTCTCAAAGAACATTTCCCAGGATTTGAAGGATTGCCAAAATATTGTTCTCAAGGACTGTCCCGCAAAAGACAATGTTACTACACCCCCCCTGTTAGAGAAAACTCCGCAACAGGAGTATAAGTTAAAACTCCGGTCTAGTAAAATAAGTCAGCCAGTTTGATTGTCTAAGTCCTCCCCTAGGTGAAACGGTTAGACTGTTTCTGACATGTATAAAATAGACCTCCATAGTGAGAGAGTTAGTCAAAACTCAATTCGATGTATCGTTTTTCTATGTTTCATATTGTTTCTCAGCATTATGATTTCCTGCACCAATTATGCATTTTTCTTGTATTTCCCAGTTCTTCATGTAAATAAGTCTGCTAATGCTACAGTAGAGCACACGTTTAGTGATCTGCCTCCTCATGAACTCTCTTACCGCCTCGCTATGAAAAATAATTCTTTCATCCGCATGTTACATTACTCACACCAGACCAGCAATGCCACTAATTGTTGGGTGTGTGGTCGACTCCCCCCTTTCCAGATACCGAAGGGAGTTCTGCCACTTTTTCCTTATCCATTTTCACATAATGGTTCGTGTGGAGCATGGTCCACGTTAACGTCATCCTCAACAGATATGTCTTTTCTTAACAGTACATGTTTTCCAGACAAGCAAGGTCTTCCCCACAGAACCGGGTTAGATCTAGAAAATGAAGTGTATAATTTAGGTAACTATTCTTCGAATTTCATGGTCCTGAATGTTCAGTCTGATACTACTCCAGACTTACCTGCTATTTCAGTACTGCCAGTCAAAGGTGAATTATGTGTCCGAAATAATGGTTCCGTACATGTAGGACATAGTGATTGTACTACTATTGTCAAGTATAGTGACAGTGGGAAATCCATTTTCAAAGCTTCACGTCATTCTTATTTTATTTGTGGTCAAACTGCATATGTTCGCCTGCCCCTCGATTGGGAGGGAACCTGTTACATTGCCTTCCTACTGCCACCAGTTTTCCTAGCCCCACCTGATTATCATAGAAACACACATCTAGTACACATTAGACATAGAAGGGAGTCCCCAATTGTCGATTATACTGAAACTGCTCTAGAACAGTATACAGATTTCAACAGAGGTTTCTTCTTCTTTATAGGACCTATCCAGAATAGTAAACTGATCCGTAGGTTAACCAGAACCCTCGAAGTTGTAGTAAATGAGACTGCCTCTGCTCTAGGTAATTTAACTGAAGAGCAATCTGCTATGAGATTTGTCGTTTTACAGAATCGTCTCGTCCTTGACGTCATACTGGCCGATAGGGGCGGGGCCTGTAGAGTCATCGGATCTAGTTGCTGCATTTTCATTCCAAATAACGCACCGTCTGTTTATTCAGCTATAACCAGACTCCATAAAATTGCCCATCTGTTACACCAAGATCCAGGCACCTGGACATGGTCCGGTTGGTTCTGGAATATAATTTCCGCCTGGGGATGGAAAGTCTTGTCCTTTCTAGGTATTGCAGTAGCGATCATATTCAGCTGCTGCCTCTGTATACAATGTGGCCCTGCGATTTGCGGCATTTGTGCTACCTCTTGTATTCCTAGTCCCAAGCCCCGTTCTAAATCCCGTTCCAGGATAATTCGAGACGAGCAAATGATACTGTATGAAATGATAGATGGTATCATGAATATTGAAGTTTCCTGATGGAAACGTAGTGACAAGGAGGGAATGTGGAAAAGTAAATTTTGCCATGTTCTGTGTCCCTACGTGTCATCCATCATATGTTATGTGTGCATGATTAAATATGCATATGCATTCCCCATGTTCGATTCAAGACGCAATTATAGTTGTGTCCACCTCTAGTATGGCAGTTTCCAGTTCTCGTGAATACTACGAATATCAGGTCTATGTAAAGCTACGTTGCCACGTTTCTCAGTGTGCACGTTATTCCCTTATAAAGTCCCCGTTTCTAGGCCTCAAAAGGGCCTGGACACCAGATTCAGCTCCTGTCTCCTGAAACCTCGCTGAGGAGCGATACAGCCCCCACCTGTATCCTCGACCCTTCACTTACTTCCTGCCTCGCAGTGCCCGGCTCACCCTGGCTCTGCCTCTGAGTCTGCCAAGAATATGTTATGATTCCAGTTATCAGTTCAGTCCTCCTTCTCTGCATTCCTAAAGCTACTGAATCGCATCGATAGTTTCCGTCATTGTCTAGCCTTCACGTCTCCACGTTAGAGAAATACTGCATTTAATGGTCATTTAATATTCTTCATCACGCACTACATGTAGAATAATGCATGGTCCAGTCTTAGAATCAAGTTAGCCTTTCCCCTCCTGACTTCTAGTTTATATCAACATGTTCTCTAAACATCAGATACTAGATACTGTTTAGGTACATGTCGCCCTGACTCTCCAGACTTCAGTCTCTGCTCCTAGCACAGAGTTCATAGCCCCCAGCTTCTCCTAGTAACACGTCATTGCTAGTTTGCGCGCACCATCAGGTTAGAGGTCCCGGCTCCTCAGATAGCCCCCTCCACGGTTTCCGCCCCATTGATGACATATTCTGTTACGTTTGCATCACATGTCTATTTATACGCCCTGTTACACCTCTTTTCACCCTTATCTTTCGCGACTGCTACGCGTCACGCCTTTTGCTCCACCCACTGCTACGCCTATTGCAATGTAATGCTATGTGTTTGCGTTATTTATATATGCTCACGCACTGTTATTAAAAAGTTGTTCCCTTGTCCCGATCCTGACCCCGGCAGCGCTGCTGGGCCTTGCCATCCTATTCCTGTATTTGCTGTATTAAACCTGCAAAAAACTCCCACTACCTCGAATCTTGACTCTTATTTATTGAGCTATCTGTTATTCATTTATTCATTCAAAAATAGGGTATTATTTATTTATTTACCACAACCCCGGGAAGTGAATTAAATACCATTTGGAGGCATTTAATGTTCAAGCAAAAACAGGTGATTTTTGACAAAAGAGATAACACCCCCCCATTACGTCATGCTTCAGAAAGGTGAAAAATGGTCCGTTTTCAAATGTTTTATTTTTGAACGTCAGTTCACATTTGTAGGTAGATCATCAGTTTTAGAGCTAAAATTAGCATGTTTAAAGTGATTTTCATGCTTCCAGGGGCCCGGTAAGTGAATTAAATACCATTTGGAGGCATTTAATGTTCAAGCAAAAACAGGTGATTTTTGACAAAAGAGATAACACCCCCCCATTACGTCATGCTGCAGAAAGGTGAAAAATGGTCCGTTTTCAAATGTTTTACTTGTTAACGTCAGTTCACATTTGTAGGTAGATCATCAGTTTTAGAGCTAAAATTAGCATGTTTAAAGTGATTTTCATGCTTACAGGGGCCCAAAACACAAGATTTGTGGAATGGTTAAAAGTGCATGAAAATGGCCAATTTACTCACTCTGAGGTCTCAAAAAGTGTTTCTTCACCCCGGGAAGTGAATTAAATACCATTTGGAGGCATTTAATGTTCAAGCAAAAACAGGTGATTTTTGACAAAAGAGATAACACCCCCCCATTACGTCATGCTTCAGAAAGGTGAAAAATGGTCCGTTTTCAAATGTTTTATTTTTGAACGTCAGTTCACATTTGTAGGTAGATCATCAGTTTTAGAGCTAAAATTAGCATGTTTAAAGTGATTTTCATGCTTCCAGGGGCCCAAAACACAAGATTTGTGGAATGGTTAAAAGTGCATGAAAATGGCCAATTTACTCACTCTGAGGTCTCAAAAAGTGTTTCTTCACCCCGGGAAGTGAATTAAATACCATTTGGAGGCATTTAATGTTCAAGCAAAAACAGGTGATTTTTGACAAAAGAGATAACACCCCCCCATTACGTCATGCTGCAGAAAGGTGAAAAATGGTCCGTTTTCAAATGTTTTATTTTTTAACGTCAGTTCACATTTGTAGGTAGATCATCAGTTTTAGAGCTAAAATTAGCATGTTTAAAGTGATTTTCATGCTTCCAGGGGCCCAAAACACAAGATTTGTGGAATGGTTAAAAGTGCATGAAAATGGCCAATTTACTCACTCTGAGGTCTCAAAAAGTGTTTCTTCACCCCGGGAAGTGAATTAAATACCATTTGGAGGCATTTAATGTTCAAGCAAAAACAGGTGATTTTTGACAAAACAGATAACACCCCCCCATTACGGCATGCTTCAGAAAGGTGAAAAATTGTCCGTTTTCAAATGTTTTATTTTTAAAAGTCAGTTCACATTTGTAGGTAGATCATCAGTTTTAGAGCTAAAATTAGCATGTTTAAAGTGATTTTCATGCTTCCAGGGGCCCGGGAAGTGAATTAAATACCATTTGGAGGCATTTAATGTTCAAGCAAAAACAGGTGATTTTTGACAAAAGAGATAACACCCCCCCATTACGTCATGCTGCAGAAAGGTGAAAAATGGTCCGTTTTCAAATGTTTTATTTTTTAACGTCAGTTCACATTTGTAGGTAGATCATCAGTTTTAGAGCTAAAATTAGCATGTTTAAAGTGATTTTCACGCTTCCAGGGGCCCAAAACACAAGATTTGTGGAATGGTTAAAAGTGCATGAAAATGGCCAATTTACTCACTCTGAGGTCTCAAAAAGTGTTTCTTCACCCCGGGAAGTGAATTACATACCATTTGGAGGCATTTAATGTTCAAACAAAAACAGGTGATTTTTGACAAAAGAGATAACACCCCCCATTACGTCATGCTGCAGAAAGGTGAAAAATGGTCCGTTTTCAATTGTTTTATTTTTTAACGTCAGTTCACATTTGTAGGTAAATCATCAGTTTTAGAGCTAAAATTAGCATGTTTAAAGTGATTTTCATGCTTCCAGGGGCCCAAAACACAATATTTGTGGAATGGTTAAAAGTGCATGAAAATGGCCAATTTACTCACTCTGAGGTCTCAAAAAGTGTTTCTTCACCCCGGGAAGTGAATTAAATATCATTTGGAGGCATTTAATGTTCAAGCAAAAACAGGTGATTTTTGACAAAAGAGATAACACCCCCCCATTACGTCATGCTGCAGAAAGGTGAAAAATGGTCCATTTTCAAATGTTTTATTTTTTAACGTCAGTTCACATTTGTAGGTAGATCATCAGTTTTAGAGCTAAAATTAGCATGTTTAAAGTGATTTTAATGATTCCAGGGGCCCAAAACACAAGATTTGTGGAATGGTTAAAAGTGCTTGAAAATGGCCAATTTACTCACTCTGAGGTCTCAAAAAGTGTTTCTTCACCCCGGGAAGTGAATTAAATACCATTTGGAGGCATTTAATGTTCAAGCAAAAACAGTTGATTTTTGACAAAAGAGATAACACCCCCCCATTACGTCATGCTGCAGAAAGGTGAAAAATGGTCCGTTTTCAATTGTTTTATTTTTTAACGTCAGTTCACATTTGTAGGTAAATCATCAGTTTTAGAGCTAAAATTAGCATGTTTAAAGTGATTTTCATGCTTCCAGGGGCCCAAAACACAAGATTTGTGGAATGGTTAAAAGTGCATGAAAATGGCCAATTTACTCACTCTGAGGTCTCAAAAAGTGTTTCTTCACCCCGGGAAGTGAATTAAATACCATTTGGAGGCATTTAATGTTCAAGCAAAAACAGGTGATTTTTGACAAAAGAGATAACACCCCCCCATTACGTCATGCTTCAGAAAGGTAAAAATGGTCCGTTTTCAAATGTTTTATTTTTGAACGTCAGTTCACATTTGTAGGTAGATCATCAGTTTTAGAGCTAAAATTAGCATGTTTAAAGTGATTTTCATGCTTCCAGGGGCCCGGGAAGTGAATTAAATACCATTTGGAGGCATTTAATGTTCAAGCAAAAACAGGTGATTTTTGACAAAAGAGATAACACCCCCCCATTACGTCAGGCTGCAGAAAGGTGAAAAATGGTCCGTTTTGAAATGTTTTATTTGTTAACATCAGTTCACATTTGTAGGTAGATCATCAGTTTTAGAGCTAAAATTAGCATGTTTAAAGTGATTTTCATGCTTCCAGGGGCCCAAAACACAAGATTTGTGGAATGGTTAAAAGTGCATGAAAATGGCCAATTTACTCACTCTGAGGTCTCAAAAAGTGTTTCTTCACCCCGGGAAGTGAATTAAATACCATTTGGAGGCATTTAATGTTCAAGCAAAAACAGGTGATTTTTGACAAAAGAGATAACACCCCCCCATTACGTCATGCTTCAGAAAGGTGAAAAATGGTCAGTTTTCAAATGTTTTATTTTTGAACGTCAGTTCACATTTGTAGGTAGATCATCAGTTTTAGAGCTAAAATTAGCATGTTTAAAGTGATTTTCATGCTTCCAGGGGCCCAAAACACAAGATTTGTGGAATGGTTAAAAGTGCATGAAAATGGCCAATTTACTCACTCTGAGGTCTCAAAAAGTGTTTCTTCACCCCGGGAAGTGAATTAAATACCATTTGGAGGCATTTAATGTTCAAGCAAAAACAGGTGATTTTTGACAAAAGAGATAACACCCCCCCCATTACGTCATGCTGCAGAAAGGTGAAAAATGGTCCGTTTTCAAATGTTTTAGTTTTTTAACGTCAGTTCACATTTGTAGGTAGATCATCAGTTTTAGAGCTAAAATTAGCATGTTTAAAGTGATTTTCATGCTTCCAGGGGCCCAAAACACAAGATTTGTGGAATGGTTAAAAGTGCATGAAAATGGCCAATTTACTCACTCTGAGGTCTCAAAAAGTGTTTCTTCACCCCGGGAAGTGAATTAAATACCATTTGGAGGCATTTAATGTTCAAGCAAAAACAGGTGATTTTTGACAAAAGAGATAACACCCCCCCATTACGGCATGCTTCAGAAAGGTGAAAAATTGTCCGTTTTCAAATGTTTTATTTTTAAAAGTCAGTTCACATTTGTAGGTAGATCATCAGTTTTAGAGCTAAAATTAGCATGTTTAAAGTGATTTTCATGCTTCCAGGGGCCCGGGAAGTGAATTAAATACCATTTGGAGGCATTTAATGTTCAAGCAAAAACAGGTGATTTTTGACAAAAGAGATAACACCCCCCCCATTACGTCATGCTGCAGAAAGGTGAAAAATGGTCCGTTTTCAAATGTTTTATTTTTTAACGTCAGTTCACATTTGTAGGTAGATCATCAGTTTTAGAGCTAAAATTAGCATGTTTAAAGTGATTTTCACGCTTCCAGGGGCCCAAAACACAAGATTTGTGGAATGGTTAAAAGTGCATGAAAATGGCCAATTTACTCACTCTGAGGTCTCAAAAAGTGTTTCTTCAACCCGGGAAGTGAATTAAATACCATTTGGAGGCATTTAATGTTCAAACAAAAACAGGTGATTTTTGACAAAAGAGATAACACCCCCCCATTACGTCATGCTGCAGAAAGGTGAAAAATGGTCCGTTTTCAATTTTTTTATTTTTTAACGTCAGTTCACATTTGTAGGTAAATCATCAGTTTTAGAGCTAAAATTAGCATGTTTAAAGTGATTTTCATGCTTCCAGGGGCCCAAAACACAATATTTGTGGAATGGTTAAAAGTGCATGAAAATGGCCAATTTACTCACTCTGAGGTCTCAAAAAGTGTTTCTTCACCCCGGGAAGTGAATTAAATATCATTTGGAGGCATTTAATGTTCAAGCAAAAACAGGTGATTTTTGACAAAAGAGATAACACCCCCCCATTACGTCATGCTGCAGAAAGGTAAAAAATGGTCCGTTTTCAAATGTTTTATTTTTTAACGTCAGTTCACATTTGTAGGTAGATCATCAGTTTTAGAGCTAAAATTAGCATGTTTAAAGTGATTTTAATGATTCCAGGGGCCCAAACCACAAGATTTGTGGAATGGTTAAAAGTGCTTGAAAATGGCCAATTTACTCACTCTGAGGTCTCAAAAAGTGTTTCTTCACCCCGGGAAGTGAATTAAATACCATTTGGAGGCATTTAATGTTCAAGCAAAAACAGGTGATTTTTGACAAAAGAGATAACCCCCCCCATTACGTCATGCTTCAGAAAGGTGAAAAATGGTCCGTTTTCAAATGTTTTATTTTTTAACGTCAGTTCACATTTGTAGGTAGATCATCAGTTTTAGAGCTAAAATTAGCATGTTTAAAGTGATTTTCATGCTTCCAGGGGCCCAAAACACAAGATTTGTGGAATGGTTAAAAGTGCATGAAAATGGCCAATTTACTCACTCTGAGGTCTCAAAAAGTGTTTCTTCACCCCGGGAAGTGAATTAAATACCATTTGGAGGCATTTAATGTTCAAGCAAAAACAGGTGATTTTTGACAAAAGAGATAACACCCCCCCCATTACGTCATGCTACAGAAAGGTGAAAAATGGTCCGTTTTCAAATGTTTTATTTTTGAACTTCAGTTCACATTTGTAGGTAGATCATCAGTTTTAGAGCTAAAATTAGCATGTTTAAAGTGATTTTCATGCTTCCAGGGGCCCGGGAAGTGAATTAAATACCATTTGGAGGCATTTAATGTTCAAGCAAAAACAGGTGATTTTTGACAAAAGAGATAACACCCCCCCATTACGTCATGCTGCAGAAAGGTGAAAAATGGTCCGTTTTCAAATGTTTTATTTGTTAACGTCAGTTCAAATTTGTAGGTAGATCATCAGTTTTAGAGCTAAAATTAGCATGTTTAAAGTGATTTTCATGCTTCCAGGGGCCCAAAACACAAGATTTGTGGAATGGTTAAAAGTGCATGAAAATGGCCAATTTACTCACTCTGAGGTCTCAAAAAGTGTTTCTTCACCCCGGGAAGTGAATTAAATACCATTTGGAGGCATTTAATGTTCAAGCAAAAACAGGTGATTTTTGACAAAAGAGATAACACCCCCCCCATTACGTCATGCTTCAGAAAGGTGAAAAATGGTCCGTTTTCAAATGTTTTATTTTTGAACGTCAATTCACATTTGTAGGTAGATCATCAGTTTTAGAGCTAAAATTAGCATGTTTAAAGTGATTTTCATGCTTCCAGGGGCCCAAAACACAAGATTTGTGGAATGGTTAAAAGTGCATGAAAATGGCCAATTTACTTACTCTGAGGTCTCAAAAAGTGTTTCTTCACCCCGGGAAGTGAATTAAATACCATTTGGAGGCATTTAATGTTCAAGCAAAAACAGGTGATTTTTGACAAAAGAGATAACACCCCCCCATTACGTCATGCTGCAGAAAGGTGAAAAATGGTCCGTTTTCAAATGTTTTATTTTTTAACGTCAGTTCACATTTGTAGGTAGATCATCAGTTTTAGAGCTAAAATTAGCATGTTTAAAGTGATTTTCATGCTTCCAGGGGCCCAAAACACAAGATTTGTGGAATGGTTAAAAGTGCATGAAAATGGCCAATTTACTCACTCTGAGGTCTCAAAAAGTGTTTCTTCACCCCGGGAAGTGAATTAAATACCATTTGGAGGCATTTAATGTTCAAGCAAAAACAGGTGATTTTTGACAAAAGAGATAACACCCCCCCCCATTACGTCATGCTGCAGAAAGGTGAAAAATGGTCCGTTTTCAATTGTTTTATTTTTTAACGTCAGTTCACATTTGTAGGTAAATCATCAGTTTTAGAGCTAAAATTAGCATGTTTAAAGTGATTTTCATGCTTCCAGGGGCCCAAAACACAATATTTGTGGAATGGTTAAAAGTGCATGACAATGGCCAATTTACTCACTCTGAGGTCTCAAAAAGTGTTTCTTCACCCCGGGAAGTGAATTAAATATCATTTGGAGGCATTTAATGTTCAAGCAAAAACAGGTGATTTTTGACAAAAGAGATAACACCCCCCCCATTACGTCATGCTGCAGAAAGGTGAAAAATGGTCCGTTTTCAAATGTTTTATTTTTGAACTTCAGTTCACATTTGTAGGTAGATCATCAGTTTTAGAGCTAAAATTAGCATGTTTAAAGTGATTTTCATGCTTCCAGGGGCCCGGGAAGTGAATTAAATACCATTTGGAGGCATTTAATGTTCAAGCAAAAACAGGTGATTTTTGACAAAAGAGATAACACCCCCCCATTACGTCATGCTGCAGAAAGGTGAAAAATGGTCCGTTTTCAAATGTTTTATTTGTTAACGTCAGTTCAAATTTGTAGGTAGATCATCAGTTTTAGAGCTAAAATTAGCATGTTTAAAGTGATTTTCATGCTTCCAGGGGCCCAAAACACAAGATTTGTGGAATGGTTAAAAGTGCATGAAAATGGCCAATTTACTCACTCTGAGGTCTCAAAAAGTGTTTCTTCACCCCGGGAAGTGAATTAAATACCATTTGGAGGCATTTAATGTTCAAGCAAAAACAGGTGATTTTTGACAAAAGAGATAACACCCCCCCATTACGTCATGCTTCAGAAAGGTGAAAAATGGTCCGTTTTCAAATGTTTTATTTTTGAACGTCAGTTCACATTTGTAGGTAGATCATCAGTTTTAGAGCTAAAATTAGCATGTTTAAAGTGATTTTCATGCTTCCAGGGGCCCAAAACACAAGATTTGTGGAATGGTTAAAAGTGCATGAAAATGGCCAATTTACTTACTCTGAGGTCTCAAAAAGTGTTTCTTCACCCCGGGAAGTGAATTAAATACCATTTGGAGGCATTTAATGTTCAAGCAAAAACAGGTGATTTTTGACAAAAGAGATAACACCCCCCCATTACGTCATGCTGCAGAAAGGTGAAAAATGGTCCGTTTTCAAATGTTTTATTTTTTAACGTCAGTTCACATTTGTAGGTAGATCATCAGTTTTAGAGCTAAAATTAGCATGTTTAAAGTGATTTTCATGCTTCCAGGGGCCCAAAACACAAGATTTGTGGAATGGTTAAAAGTGCATGAAAATGGCCAATTTACTCACTCTGAGGTCTCAAAAAGTGTTTCTTCACCCCGGGAAGTGAATTAAATACCATTTGGAGGCATTTAATGTTCAAGCAAAAACAGGTGATTTTTGACAAAAGAGATAACACCCCCCCCATTACGTCATGCTGCAGAAAGGTGAAAAATGGTCCGTTTTCAATTGTTTTATTTTTTAACGTCAGTTCACATTTGTAGGTAAATCATCAGTTTTAGAGCTAAAATTAGCATGTTTAAAGTGATTTTCATGCTTCCAGGGGCCCAAAACACAATATTTGTGGAATGGTTAAAAGTGCATGACAATGGCCAATTTACTCACTCTGAGGTCTCAAAAAGTGTTTCTTCACCCCGGGAAGTGAATTAAATATCATTTGGAGGCATTTAATGTTCAAGCAAAAACAGGTGATTTTTGACAAAAGAGATAACACCCCCCCCATTACGTCATGCTGCAGAAAGGTGAAAAATGGTCCATTTTCAAATGTTTTATTTTTAACGTCAGTTCACATTTGTAGGTAGATCATCAGTTTTAGAGCTAAAATTAGCATGTTTAAAGTGATTT
This sequence comes from Lissotriton helveticus, assembly GCF_964261635.1. Taxonomy (NCBI): domain Eukaryota; kingdom Metazoa; phylum Chordata; class Amphibia; order Caudata; family Salamandridae; genus Lissotriton; species Lissotriton helveticus. The sequence goes on from NW_027611969.1 coordinate 336,129, forward strand.
TCATGATTCCAGGGGCCCAAAACACAAGATTTGTGGAATGGTTAAAAGTGCTTGAAAATGGCCAATTTACTCACTCTGAGGTCTCAAAAAGTGTTTCTTCACCCCGGGAAGTGAATTAAATACCATTTGGAGGCATTTAATGTTCAAGCAAAAACAGGTGATTTTTGACAAAAGAGATAACACCCCCCCATTACGTCATGCTTCAGAAAGGTGCAAAATGGTCCGTTTTCAAATGTTTTATTTTTGAACGTCAGTTCACATTTGTAGGTAGATCATCAGTTTTAGAGCTAAAATAAGCATGTTTAAAGTGATTTTCATGCTTCCAGGGGCCCGGGAAGTGAATTAAATACCATTTGGAGGCATTTAATGTTCAAGCAAAAACAGGTGATTTTTGACAAAAGGGATAACATCCCCCCATTACGTCATGCTTCAGAAAGGTGAAAAATGGTCCGTTTTCAAATGTTTTATTTTTGAACGTCAGTTCATATTTGTAGGTAGATCATCAGTTTTAGAGCTAAAATTAGCATGTTTAAAGTGATTTTCATGCTTCCAGAGGCCCAAAACACAAGATTTGTGGAATGGTTAAAAGTGCATGAAAATGGCCAATTTACTCACTCTGAGGTCTCAAACAGTGTTTCTTCACCCCGGGAAGTGAATTAAATACCATTTGGAGGCATTTAATGTTCAAGCAAAAACAGGTGATTTTTGACAAAAGAGATAACACCCCCCCATTACGTCATGCTTCAGAAAGGTGAAAAATGGTCCGTTTTCAAATGTTTTATTTTTGAACGTCAGTTCACATTTGTAGGTAGATCATCAGTTTTAGAGCTAAAATTAGCATGTTTAAAGTGATTTTCATGCTTCTAGGGGCCCGGGAAGTGAATTAAATACCATTTGGAGGCATTTAATGTTCAAGCAAAAACAGGTGATTTTTGACAAAAGAGATAACACCCCCCCATTACGTCATGCTGCAGAAAGGTGAAAAATGGTCCGTTTTCAAATGTTTTATTTTTAAACGTCAGTTCACATTTGTAGGTAGATCATCAGTTTTAGAGCTAAAATTAGCATGTTTAAAGTGATTTTCATGCCTCCAGGGGCCCAAAACACAAGATTTGTGGAATGGTTAAAAGTGCATGAAAATGGCCAATTTACTCACTCTGAGGTCTCAAAAAGTGTTTCTTCACCCCGGGAAGTGAATTAAATACCATTTGGAGGCATTTAATGTTCAAGCAAAAACAGGTGATTTTTGACAAAAGAGATAACACCCCCCCCATTACGGCATGCTTCAGAAAGGTGAAAAATTGTCCGTTTTCAAATGTTTTATTTTTAAAAGTAAGTTCACATTTGTAGGTAGATCATCAGTTTTAGAGCTAAAATTAGCATGTTTAAAGTGATTTTCATGCTTCCAGGGGCCCGGGAAGTGAATTAAATATCATTTGGAGGCATTTAATGTTCAAGCAAAAACAGGTGATTTTTGACAAAAGAGATAACACCCCCCATTACGTCATGCTGCAGAAAGGTGAAAAATGGTCCGTTTTCAAATGTTTTATTTTTTAACGTCAGTTCACATTTGTAGGTAGATCATCAGTTTTAGAGCTAAAATTAGCATGTTTAAAGTGATTTTCATGCTTCCAGGGGCCCAAAACACAAGATTTGTGGAATGGTTAAAAGTGCATGAAAATGGCCAATTTACTCACTCTGAGGTCTCAAAAAGTGTTTCTTCACCCCGGGAAGTGAATTAAATACCATTTGGAGGCATTTAATGTTCAAGCAAAAACAGGTGATTTTTGACAAAAGAGATAACACCCCCACATTACGTCATGCTTCAGAAAGGTGAAAAATGGTCCGTTTTCAAATGTTTTATTTTTGAACGTCAGTTCACATTTGTAGGTAGATCATCAGTTTTAGAGCTAAAATTAGCATGTTTAAAGTGATTTTCATGCTTCCAGGGGCCCAAAACACAAGATTTGTGGAATGGTTAAAAGTGCATGAAAATGGCCAATTTACTCACTCTGAGGTCTCAAAAAGTGTTTCTTCACCCCGGGAAGTGAATTAAATACCATTTGGAGGCATTTAATGTTCAAGCAAAAACAGGTGATTTTTGACAAAAGAGATAACACCCCCCCCATTACGTCATGCTGCAGAAAGGTGAAAAATGGTCCGTTTTCAAATGTTTTATTTTTTAACGTCAGTTCACATTTGTAGGTAGATCATCAGTTTTAGAGCTAAAATTAGCATGTTTAAAGTGATTTTCATGCTTCCAGGGGCCCAAAACACAAGATTTGTGGAATGGTTAAAAGTGCATGAAAATGGCCAATTTACTCACTCTGAGGTCTCAAAAAGTGTTTCTTCACCCCGGGAAGTGAATTAAATACCATTTGGAGGCATTTAATGTTCAAGCAAAAACAGGTGATTTTTGACAAAAGAGATAACACCCCCCCATTACGGCATGCTTCAGAAAGGTGAAAAATTGTCCGTTTTCAAATGTTTTATTTTTAAAAGTCAGTTCACATTTGTAGGTAGATCATCAGTTTTAGAGCTAAAATTAGCATGTTTAAAGTGATTTTCATGCTTCCAGGGGCCCGGGAAGTGAATTAAATACCATTTGGAGGCATTTAATGTTCAAGCAAAAACAGGTGATTTTTGACAAAAGAGATAACACCCCCCCCATTACGTCATGCTGCAGAAAGGTGAAAAATGGTCCGTTTTCAAATGTTTTATTTTTTAACGTCAGTTCACATTTGTAGGTAGATCATCAGTTTTAGAGCTAAAATTAGCATGTTTAAAGTGATTTTCACGCTTCCAGGGGCCCAAAACACAAGATTTGTGGAATGGTTAAAAGTGCATGAAAATGGCCAATTTACTCACTCTGAGGTCTCAAAAAGTGTTTCTTCACCCCGGGAAGTGAATTAAATATCATTTGGAGGCATTTAATGTTCAAGCAAAAACAGGTGATTTTTGACAAAAGAGATAACACCCCCCCATTACGTCATGCTGCAGAAAGGTAAAAAATGGTCCGTTTTCAAATGTTTTATTTTTTAACGTCAGTTCACATTTGTAGGTAGATCATCAGTTTTAGAGCTAAAATTAGCATGTTTAAAGTGATTTTAATGATTCCAGGGGCCCAAAACACAAGATTTGTGGAATGGTTAAAAGTGCTTGAAAATGGCCAATTTACTCACTCTGAGGTCTCAAAAAGTGTTTCTTCACCCCGGGAAGTGAATTAAATACCATTTGGAGGCATTTAATGTTCAAGCAAAAACAGGTGATTTTTGACAAAAGAGATAACCCCCCCCCCATTACGTCATGCTTCAGAAAGGTGAAAAATGGTCCGTTTTCAAATGTTTTATTTTTTAACGTCAGTTCACATTTGTAGGTAGATCATCAGTTTTAGAGCTAAAATTAGCATGTTTAAAGTGATTTTCATGCTTCCAGGGGCCCAAAACACAAGATTTGTGGAATGGTTAAAAGTGCATGAAAAAGGCCAATTTACTCACTCTGAGGTCTCAAAAAGTGTTTCTTCACACCGGGAAGTGAATTAAATACCATTTGGAGGCATTTAATGTTCAAGCAAAAACAGGTGATTTTTGACAAAAGAGATAACACCCCCCCCATTACGTCATGCTTCAGAAAGGTGAAAAATGGTCCGTTTTCAAATGTTTTATTTTTGAACGTCAGTTCACATTTGTAGGTAGATCATCAGTTTTAGAGCTAAAATTAGCATGTTTAAAGTGATTTTCATGCTTCCAGGGGCCCGGGAAGTGAATTAAATACCATTTGGAGGCATTTAATGTTCAAGCAAAAACAGGTGATTTTTGACAAAAGAGATAACACCCCCCCATTACGTCATGCTGCAGAAAGGTGAAAAATGGTCCATTTTCAAATGTTTTATTTGTTAACGTCAGTTCAAATTTGTAGGTAGATCATCAGTTTTAGAGCTAAAATTAGCATGTTTAAAGTGATTTTCATGCTTCCAGGGGCCCAAAACACAAGATTTGTGGAATGGTTAAAAGTGCATGAAAATGGCCAATTTACTCACTCTGAGGTCTCAAAAAGTGTTTCTTCACCCCGGGAAGTGAATTAAATACCATTTGGAGGCATTTAATGTTCAAGCAAAAACAGGTGATTTTTGACAAAAGAGATAACACCCCCCCCATTACGTCATGCTTCAGAAAGGTGAAAAATGGTCCGTTTTCAAATGTTTTATTTTTGAACGTCAGTTCACATTTGTAGGTAGATCATCAGTTTTAGAGCTAAAATTAGCATGTTTAAAGTGATTTTCATGCTTCCAGGGGCCCAAAACACAAGATTTGTGGAATGGTTAAAAGTGCATGAAAATGGCCAATTTACTCACTCTGAGGTCTCAAAAAGTGTTTCTTCACCCCGGGAAGTGAATTAAATACCATTTGGAGGCATTTAATGTTCAAGCAAAAACAGGTGATTTTTGACAAAAGAGATAACACCCCCCCATTACGTCATGCTGCAGAAAGGTGAAAAATGGTCCGTTTTCAAATGTTTTATTTTTTAACGTCAGTTCACATTTGTAGGTAGATCATCAGTTTTAGAGTTAAAATTAGCATGTTTAAAGTGATTTTCATGCTTCCAGGGGCCCAAAACACAAGATTTGTGGAATGGTTAAAAGTGCATGAAAATGGCCAATTTACTCACTCTGAGGTCTCAAAAAGTGTTTCTTCACCCCGGGAAGTGAATTAAATACCATTTGGAGGCATTTAATGTTCAAGCAAAAACAGGTGATTTTTGACAAAAGAGATAACACCCCCCCCATTACGTCATGCTGCAGAAAGGTGAAAAATGGTCCGTTTTCAAATGTTTTATTTTTTAACGTCAGTTCACATTTGTAGGTAGATCATCAGTTTTAGAGCTAAAATTAGCATGTTTAAAGTGATTTTCATGCTTCCAGGGGCCCAAAACACAAGATTTGTGGAATGGTTAAAAGTGCATGAAAATGGCCAATTTACTCACTCTGAGGTCTCAAAAAGTGTTTCTTCACCCCGGGAAGTGAATTAAATACCATTTGGAGGCATTTAATGTTCAAGCAAAAACAGGTGATTTTTGACAAAAGAGATAACACCCCCCCATTACGGCATGCTTCAGAAAGGTGAAAAATTGTCCGTTTTCAAATGTTTTATTTTTAAAAGTCAGTTCACATTTGTAGGTAGATCATCAGTTTTAGAGCTAAAATTAGCATGTTTAAAGTGATTTTCATGCTTCCAGGGGCCCGGGAAGTGAATTAAATACCATTTGGAGGCATTTAATGTTCAAGCAAAAACAGGTGATTTTTGACAAAAGAGATAACACCCCCCCCATTACGTCATGCTGCAGAAAGGTGAAAAATGGTCCGTTTTCAAATGTTTTATTTTTTAACGTCAGTTCACATTTGTAGGTAGATCATCAGTTTTAGAGCTAAAATTAGCATGTTTAAAGTGATTTTCACGCTTCCAGGGGCCCAAAACACAAGATTTGTGGAATGGTTAAAAGTGCATGAAAATGGCCAATTTACTCACTCTGAGGTCTCAAAAAGTGTTTCTTCACCCCGGGAAGTGAATTAAATATCATTTGGAGGCATTTAATGTTCAAGCAAAAACAGGTGATTTTTGACAAAAGAGATAACACCCCCCCATTACGTCATGCTGCAGAAAGGTAAAAAATGGTCCGTTTTCAAATGTTTTATTTTTTAACGTCAGTTCACATTTGTAGGTAGATCATCAGTTTTAGAGCTAAAATTAGCATGTTTAAAGTGATTTTAATGATTCCAGGGGCCCAAAACACAAGATTTGTGGAATGGTTAAAAGTGCTTGAAAATGGCCAATTTACTCACTCTGAGGTCTCAAAAAGTGTTTCTTCACCCCGGGAAGTGAATTAAATACCATTTGGAGGCATTTAATGTTCAAGCAAAAACAGGTGATTTTTGACAAAAGAGATAACCCCCCCCCATTACGTCATGCTTCAGAAAGGTGAAAAATGGTCCGTTTTCAAATGTTTTATTTTTTAACGTCAGTTCACATTTGTAGGTAGATCATCAGTTTTAGAGCTAAAATTAGCATGTTTAAAGTGATTTTCATGCTTCCAGGGGCCCAAAACACAAGATTTGTGGAATGGTTAAAAGTGCATGAAAAAGGCCAATTTACTCACTCTGAGGTCTCAAAAAGTGTTTCTTCACACCGGGAAGTGAATTAAATACCATTTGGAGGCATTTAATGTTCAAGCAAAAACAGGTGATTTTTGACAAAAGAGATAACACCCCCCCCATTACGTCATGCTTCAGAAAGGTGAAAAATGGTCCGTTTTCAAATGTTTTATTTTTGAACGTCAGTTCACATTTGTAGGTAGATCATCAGTTTTAGAGCTAAAATTAGCATGTTTAAAGTGATTTTCATGCTTCCAGGGGCCCGGGAAGTGAATTAAATACCATTTGGAGGCATTTAATGTTCAAGCAAAAACAGGTGATTTTTGACAAAAGAGATAACACCCCCCCATTACGTCATGCTGCAGAAAGGTGAAAAATGGTCCGTTTTCAAATGTTTTATTTGTTAACGTCAGTTCAAATTTGTAGGTAGATCATCAGTTTTAGAGCTAAAATTAGCATGTTTAAAGTGATTTTCATGCTTCCAGGGGCCCAAAACACAAGATTTGTGGAATGGTTAAAAGTGCATGAAAATGGCCAATTTACTCACTCTGAGGTCTCAAAAAGTGTTTCTTCACCCCGGGAAGTGAATTAAATACCATTTGGAGGCATTTAATGTTCAAGCAAAAACAGGTGATTTTTGACAAAAGAGATAACACCCCCCCCATTACGTCATGCTTCAGAAAGGTGAAAAATGGTCCGTTTTCAAATGTTTTATTTTTGAACGTCAGTTCACATTTGTAGGTAGATCATCAGTTTTAGAGCTAAAATTAGCATGTTTAAAGTGATTTTCATGCTTCCAGGGGCCCAAAACACAAGATTTGTGGAATGGTTAAAAGTGCATGAAAATGGCCAATTTACTCACTCTGAGGTCTCAAAAAGTGTTTCTTCACCCCGGGAAGTGAATTAAATACCATTTGGAGGCATTTAATGTTCAAGCAAAAACAGGTGATTTTTGACAAAAGAGATAACACCCCCCCATTACGTCATGCTGCAGAAAGGTGAAAAATGGTCCGTTTTCAAATGTTTTATTTTTTAACGTCAGTTCACATTTGTAGGTAGATCATCAGTTTTAGAGTTAAAATTAGCATGTTTAAAGTGATTTTCATGCTTCCAGGGGCCCAAAACACAAGATTTGTGGAATGGTTAAAAGTGCATGAAAATGGCCAATTTACTCACTCTGAGGTCTCAAAAAGTGTTTCTTCACCCCGGGAAGTGAATTAAATACCATTTGGAGGCATTTAATGTTCAAGCAAAAACAGGTGATTTTTGACAAAAGAGATAACACCCCCCCCCATTACGTCATGCTGCAGAAAGGTGAAAAATGGTCCGTTTTCAAATGTTTTATTTTTGAACGTCAGTTCACATTTGTAGGTAGATCATCAGTTTTAGAGCTAAAATAAGCATGTTTAAAGTGATTTTCATGCTTCCAGGGGCCCGGGAAGTGAATTAAATACCATTTGGAGGCATTTAATGTTCAAGCAAAAACAGGTGATTTTTGACAAAAGGGATAACATCCCCCCATTACGTCATGCTTCAGAAAGGTGAAATATGGTCCGTTTTCAAATGTTTTATTTTTGAACGTCAGTTCATATTTGTAGGTAGATCATCAGTTTTAGAGCTAAAATTTGCATGTTTAAAGTGATTTTCATGCTTCCAGAGGCCCAAAACACAAGATTTGTGGAATGGTTAAAAGTGCATGAAAATGGCCAATTTACTCACTCTGAGGTCTCAAACAGTGTTTCTTCACCCCGGGAAGTGAATTAAATACCATTTGGAGGCATTTAATGTTCAAGCAAAAACAGGTGATTTTTGACAAAAGAGATAACACCCCCCCATTACGTCATGCTTCAGAAAGGTGAAAAATGGTCCGTTTTCAAATGTTTTATTTTTGAACGTCAGTTCACATTTGTAGGTAGATCATCAGTTTTAGAGCTAAAATTAGCATGTTTAAAGTGATTTTCATGCTTCTAGGGGCCCGGGAAGTGAATTAAATACCATTTGGAGGAATTTAATGTTCAAGCAAAAACAGGTGATTTTTGACAAAAGAGATAACAACCCCCCATTACGTCATGCTGCAGAAAGGTGAAAAATGGTCCGTTTTCAAATGTTTTATTTTTAAACGTCAGTTCACATTTGTAGGTAGATCATCAGTTTTAGAGCTAAAATTAGCATGTTTAAAGTGATTTTCATGCCTCCAGGGGCCCAAAACACAAGATTTGTGGAATGGTTAAAAGTGCATGAAAATGGCCAATTTACTCACTCTGAGGTCTCAAAAAGTGTTTCTTCACCCCGGGAAGTGAATTAAATACCATTTGGAGGCATTTAATGTTCAAGCAAAAACAGGTGATTTTTGACAAAAGAGATAACACCCCCCCATTACGGCATGCTTCAGAAAGGTGAAAAATTGTCCGTTTTCAAATGTTTTATTTTTAAAAGTAAGTTCACATTTGTAGGTAGATCATCAGTTTTAGAGCTAAAATTAGCATGTTTAAAGTGATTTTCATGCTTCCAGGGGCCCGGGAAGTGAATTAAATACCATTTGGAGGCATTTAATGTTCAAGCAAAAACAGGTGATTTTTGACAAAAGAGATAACACCCCCCATTACGTCATGCTGCAGAAAGGTGAAAAATGGTCCGTTTTCAAATGTTTTATTTTTTAACGTCAGTTCACATTTGTAGGTAGATCATCAGTTTTAGAGCTAAAATTAGCATGTTTAAAGTGATTTTCCTGCTTCCAGGGGCCCAAAACACAAGATTTGTGGAATGGTTAAAAGTGCATGAAAATGGCCAATTTACTCACTCTGAGGTCTCAAAAAGTGTTTCTTCACCCCGGGAAGTGAATTAAATACCATTTGGAGGCATTTAATGTTCAAGCAAAAACAGGTGATTTTTGACAAAAGAGATAACACCCCCCCATTACGTCATGCTTCAGAAAGGTGAAAAATGGTCCGTTTTCAAATGTTTTATTTTTGAACGTCAGTTCACATTTGTAGGTAGATCATCAGTTTTAGAGCTAAAATTAGCATGTTTAAAGTGATTTTCATGCTTCTAGGGGCCCGGGAAGTGAATTAAATACCATTTGGAGGCATTTAATGTTCAAGCAAAAACAGGTGATTTTTGACAAAAGAGATAACACCCCCCATTACGTCATGCTGCAGAAAGGTGAAAAATGGTCCGTTTTCAAATGTTTTATTTTTTAACGTCAGTTCACATTTGTAGGTAGATCATCAGTTTTAGAGCTAAAATTAGCATGTTTAAAGTGATTTTCATGCTTCCAGGGGCCCAAAACACAAGATTTGTGGAATGGTTAAAAGTGCATGAAAATGGCCAATTTACTCACTCTGAGGTCTCAAAAAGTGTTTCTTCACCCCGGGAAGTGAATTAAATACCATTTGGAGGCATTTAATGTTCAAGCAAAAACAGGTGATTTTTGACAAAAGAGATAACACCCCCCCATTACGTCATGCTGCAGAAAGGTGAAAAATTGTCCGTTTTCAAATGTTTTATTTTTTAACGTCAGTTCACATTTGTAGGTAGATCATCAGTTTTAGAGCTAAAATTAGCATGTTTAAAGTGATTTTCATGCTTCCAGGGGCCCAAAACACAAGATTTGTGGAATGGTTAAAAGTGCATGAAAATGGCCAATTTACTCACTCTGAGGTCTCAAAAAGTGTTTCTTCACCCCGGGAAGTGAATTAAATACCATTTGGAGGCATTTAATGTTCAAGCAAAAACAGGTGATTTTTGACAAAAGAGATAACACCCCCCCATTACGTCATGCTGCAGAAAGGTGAAAAATTGTCCGTTTTCAAATGTTTTATTTTTTAACGTCAGTTCACATTTGTAGGTAGATCATCAGTTTTAGAGCTAAAATTAGCATGTTTAAAGTGATTTTCATGCTTCCAGGGGCCCGGGAAGTGAATTAAATACCATTTGGAGGCATTTAATGTTCAAGCAAAAACAGGTGATTTTTGACAAAAGAGATAACACCCCCCCATTACGTCATGCTGCAGAAAGGTGAAAAATGGTCCGTTTTCAAATGTTTTATTTGTTAACGTCAGTTCACGTTTGTAGGTAGATCATCAGTTTTAGAGCTAAAATTAGCATGTTTAAAGTGATTTTCATGCTTCCAGGGGCCCAAAACACAAGATTTGTGGAATGGTTAAAAGTGCATGAAAATGGCCAATTTACTCACTCTGAGGTCTCAAAAAGTGTTTCTTCACCCCGGGAAGTGAATTAAATACCATTTGGAGGCATTTAATGTTCAAGCAAAAACAGGTGATTTTTGACAAAAGAGATAACACCCCCCCATTACGTCATGCTGCAGAAAGGTGAAAAATGGTCCATTTTCAAATGTTTTATTTTTTAACGTCAGTTCACATTTGTAGGTAGATCATCAGTTTTAGAGCTAAAATTAGCATGTTTAAAGTGATTTTCATGCTTCCAGGGGCCCAAAACACAAGATTTGTGGAATGGTTAAAAGTGCATGAAAATGGCCAATTTACTCACTCTGAGGTCTCAAAAAGTGTTTCTTCACCCCGGGAAGTGAATTAAATACCATTTGGAGGCATTTAATGTTCAAGCAAAAACAGGTGATTTTTGACAAAAGAGATAACACCCCCCATTACGTCATGCTGCAGAAAGGTGAAAAATTGTCCGTTTTCAAATGTTTTATTTTTTAACGTCAGTTCACATTTGTAGGTAGATCATCAGTTTTAGAGCTATAATTAGCATGTTTAAAGTGATTTTCATGCTTCCAGGGGCCCGGGAAGTGAATTAAATACCATTTGGAGGCATTTAATGTTCAAGCAAAAACAGGTGATTTTTGACAAAAGAGATAACACCCCCCATTACGTCATGCTGCAGAAAGGTGAAAAATTGTCCGTTTTCAAATGTTTTATTTTTTAACGTCAGTTCACATTTGTAGGTAGATCATCAGTTTTAGAGCTATAATTAGCATGTTTAAAGTGATTTTCATGCTTCCAGGGGCCCAAAATACAATATTTGTGGAATGGTTAAAAGTGCATGAAAATGGCCAATTTACTCACTCTGAGGTCTCAAAAAGTGTTTCTTCACCCCGGGAAGTGAATTAAATACCATTTGGAGGCATTTAATGTTCAAGCAAAAACAGGTGATTTTTGACAAAAGAGATAACACCCCCCCCATTACGTCATGCTGCAGAAAGGTGAAAAATGGTCCGTTTTCAATTGTTTTATTTTTTAACGTCAGTTCACATTTGTAGGTAAATCATCAGTTTTAGAGCTAAAATTAGCATGTTTAAAGTGATTTTCATGCTTCCAGGGGCCCAAAACACAATATTTGTGGAATGGTTAAAAGTGCATGAAAATGGCCAATTTACTCACTCTGAGGTCTCAAAAAGTGTTTCTTCACCCCAGGAAGTGAATTAAATATCATTTGGAGGCATTTAATGTTCAAGCAAAAACAGGTGATTTTTGACAAAAGAGATAACACCCCCCCCCATTACGTCATGCTGCAGAAAGGTGAAAAATGGTCCGTTTTCAAATGTTTTATTTTTTAACGTCAGTTCACATTTGTAGGTAGATCATCAGTTTTAGAGCTAAAATTAGCATGTTTAAAGTGATTTTAATGATTCCAGGGGCCCAAAACACAAGATTTGTGGAATGGTTAAAAGTGCTTGAAAATGGCCAATTTACTCACTCTGAGGTCTCAAAAAGTGTTTCTTCACCCCGGGAAGTGAATTAAATACCATTTGGAGGCATTTAATGTTCAAGCAAAAACAGGTGATTTTTGACAAAAGAGATAACACCCCCCCATTACGTCATGCTGCAGAAAGGTGAAAAATGGTCCGTTTTCAAATGTTTTATTTGTTAACGTCAGTTCACATTTGTAGGTAGATCATCAGTTTTAGAGCTAAAATTAGCATGTTTAAAGTGATTTTCATGCTTCCAGGGGCCCAAAACACAAGATTTGTGGAATGGTTAAAAGTGCATGAAAATGGCCAATTTACTCACTCTGAGGTCTCAAAAAGTGTTTCTTCACCCCGGGAAGTGAATTAAATACCATTTGGAGGCATTTAATGTTCAAGCAAAAACAGGTGATTTTTGACAAAAGAGATAACACCCCCGCATTACGTCATGCTTCAGAAAGGTGAAAAATGGTCCGTTTTCAAATGTTTTATTTTTGAACGTCAGTTCACATTTGTAGGTAGATCATCAGTTTTAGAGCTAAAATTAGCATGTTTAAAGTGATTTTCATGCTTCCAGGGGCCCAAAACACAAGATTTGTGGAATGGTTAAAAGTGCATGAAAATGGCCAATTTACTCACTCTGAGGTCTCAAAAAGTGTTTCTTCACCCCGGGAAGTGAATTAAATACCATTTGGAGGCATTTAATGTTCAAGCAAAAACAGGTGATTTTTGACAAAAGAGATAACACCCCCCCAGTACGTCATGCTGCAGAAAGGTGAAAAATGGTCCGTTTTCAAATGTTTTATTTTTTAACGTCAGTTCACATTTGTAGGTAGATCATCAGTTTTAGAGCTAAAATTAGCATGTTTAAAGTGATTTTCATGCTTCCAGGGGCCCAAAACACAAGATTTGTGGAATGGTTAAAAGTGCATGAAAATGGCCAATTTACTCACTCTGAGGTCTCAAAAAGTGTTTCTTCACCCCGGGAAGTGAATTAAATACCATTTGGAGGCATTTAATGTTCAAGCAAAAACAGGTGATTTTTGACAAAAGAGATAACACCCCCCATTACGTCATGCTGCAGAAAGGTGAAAAATGGTCCGTTTTCAAATGTTTTATTTTTTAACGTCAGTTCACATTTGTAGGTAGATCATCAGTTTTAGAGCTAAAATTAGCATGTTTAAAGTGATTTTCATGCTTCCAGGGGCCCAAAACACAAGATTTGTGGAATGGTTAAAAGTGCATGAAAATGGCCAATTTACTCACTCTGAGGTCTCAAAAAGTGTTTCTTCACCCCGGGAAGTGAATTAAATACCATTTGGAGGCATTTAATGTTCAAGCAAAAACAGGTGATTTTTGACAAAAGAGATAACACCCCCATTACGTCATGCTGCAGAAAGGTGAAAAATGGTCCGTTTTCAAATGTTTTATTTTTTAACGTCAGTTCACATTTGTAGGCAGATCATCAGTTTTAGAGCTAAAATTAGCATGTTTAAAGTGATTTTCATGCTTCCAGGGGCCCAAAACACAAGATTTGTAGAATGGTTAAAAGTACATGAAAATGGCCAATTTACTCACTCTGAGGTCTCAAAAAGTGTTTCTTCACCCCGGGAAGTGAATTAAATACCATTTGGAGGCATTTAATGTTCAAGCAAAAACAGGTGATTTTTGACAAAAGAGATAACACCCCCCCATTACGTCATGCTTCAGAAAGGTAAAAAATGGTCCGTTTTCAAATGTTTTATTTTTGAACGTCAGTTCACATTTGTAGGTAGATCATCAGTTTTAGAGCTAAAATTAGCATGTTTAAAGTGATTTTCATGCTTCTAGGGGCCCGGGAAGTGAATTAAATACCATTTGGAGGCATTTAATGTTCAAGCAAAAACAGGTGATTTTTGACAAAAGAGATAACCCCCCCCCCCATTACGTCATGCTGCAGAAAGGTGAAAATGGTCCGTTTTCAAATGTTTTATTTTTTAACGTCAGTTCACATTTGTAGGTAGATCATCAGTTTTAGAGCTAAAATTAGCATGTTTAAAGTGATTTTCATGCTTCCAGAGGCCCAAAACACAATATTTGTGGAATGGTTAAAAGTGCATGAAAATGGCCAATTTACTCACTCTGAGGTCTCAAAAAGTGTTTCTTCACCCCGGGAAGTGAATTAAATATCATTTGGAGGCATTTAATGTTCAAGCAAAAACAGGTGATTTTTGACAAAAGATATAACACCCCCCCATTACGTCATGCTGCAGAAAGGTGAAAAATGGTCCGTTTTCAAATGTTTTATTTTTTAACGTCAGTTCACATTTGTAGGTAGATCATCGGTTTTAGAGCTAAAATTAGCATGTTTAAAGTGATTTTCATGATTCCAGGGGCCCAAAACACAAGATTTGTGGAATGGTTAAAAGTGCTTGAAAATGGCCAATTTACTCACTCTGAGGTCCCAAAAAGTGTTTCTTCACCCCGGGAAGTGAATTAAATACCATTTGGAGGCATTTAATGTTCAAGCAAAAACAGGTGATTTTTGACAAAAGAGATAACCCCCCCCCCATTACGTCATGCTTCAGAAAGGTGAAAAATGGTCCGTTTTCAAATGTTTTATTTTTTAACATCAGTTCACATTTGTAGGTAGATCATCAGTTTTAGAGCTACAATTAGCATGTTTAAAGTGATTTTCATGCTTCCAGGGGCCCAAAACACAAGATTTGTGGAATGGTTAAAAGTGCATGAAAATGGCCAATTTACTCACTCTGAGGTCTCAAAAAGTGTTTCTTCACCCCGGGAAGTGAATTAAATACCATTTGGAGGCATTTAATGTTCAAGCAAAAACAGGTGATTTTTGACAAAAGAGATAACACCCCCCATTACATCATGCTTCAGAAAGGTGAAAAATGGTCCGTTTTCAAATGTTTTATTTTTTAACGTCAGTTCACATTTGTAGGTAGATCATCAGTTTTAGAGCTAAAATTAGCATGTTTAAAGTGATTTTCATGCTTCCAGAGGCCCAAAACACAAGATTTGTGGAATGGTTAAAAGTGCATGAAAATGGCCAATTTACTCACTCTGAGGTCTCAAAAAGTATTTCTTCACCCCGGGAAGTGAATTAAATACCATTTGGAGGCATTTAATGTTCAAGCAAAAACAGGTGATTTTTGACAAAAGAGATAACACCCCCCATTACGTCATGCTTCAGAAAGGTGAAAAATGGTCCGTTTTCAAATGTTTTATTTTTGAACGTCAGTTCACATTTGTAGGTAGATCATCAGTTTTAGAGCTAAAATTAGCATGTTTAAAGTGATTTTCATGCTTCTAGGGGCCCGGGAAGTGAATTAAATACCATTTGGAGGCATTTAATGTTCAAGCAAAAACAGGTGATTTTTGACAAAAGAGATAACCCCCCCCCCCCATTACGTCATGCTGCAGAAAGGTGAAAAATGGTCCGTTTTCAAATGTTTTATTTTTTAACGTCAGTTCACATTTGTAGGTAGATCATCAGTTTTAGAGCTAAAATTAGCATGTTTAAAGTGATTTTCATGCTTCCAGAGGCCCAAAACACAATATTTGTGGAATGGTTAAAAGTGCATGAAAATGGCCAATTTACTCACTCTGAGGTCTCAAAAAGTGTTTCTTCACCCCGGGAAGTGAATTAAATATCATTTGGAGGCATTTAATGTTCAAGCAAAAACAGGTGATTTTTGACAAAAGATATAACACCCCCCCCCATTACGTCATGCTGCAGAAAGGTGAAAAATGGTCCGTTTTCAAATGTTTTATTTTTTAACGTCAGTTCACATTTGTAGGTAGATCATCAGTTTTAGAGCTAAAATTAGCATGTTTAAAGTGATTTTCATGATTCCAGGGGCCCAAAACACAAGATTTGTGGAATGGTTAAAAGTGCTTGAAAATGGCCAATTTACTCACTCTGAGGTCTCAAAAAGTGTTTCTTCACCCCGGGAAGTGAATTAAATACCATTTGGAGGCATTTAATGTTCAAGCAAAAACAGGTGATTTTTGACAAAAGAGATAACCCCCCCTCATTACGTCATGCTTCAGAAAGGTGAAAAATGGTCCGTTTTCAAATGTTTTATTTTTTAACATCAGTTCACATTTGTAGGTAGATCATCAGTTTTAGAGCTACAATTAGCATGTTTAAAGTGATTTTCATGCTTCCAGGGGCCCAAAACACAAGATTTGTGGAATGGTTAAAAGTGCATGAAAATGGCCAATTTACTCACTCTGAGGTCTCAAAAAGGGTTTCTTCACCCCGGGAAGTGAATTAAATACCATTTGGAGGCATTTAATGTTCAAGCAAAAACAGGTGATTTTTGACAAAAGAGATAACACCCCCCATTACATCATGCTTCAGAAAGGTGAAAAATGGTCCGTTTTCAAATGTTTTATTTTTTAACGTCAGTTCACATTTGTAGGTAGATCATCAGTTTTAGAGCTAAAATTAGCATGTTTAAAGTGATTTTCATGCTTCCAGAGGCCCAAAACACAAGATTTGTGGAATGGTTAAAAGTGCATGAAAATGGCCAATTTACTCACTCTGAGGTCTCAAAAAGTATTTCTTCACCCCGGGAAGTGAATTAAATACCATTTGGAGGCATTTAATGTTCAAGCAAAAACAGGTGATTTTTGACAAAAGAGATAACACCCCCCATTACGTCATGCTTCAGAAAGGTGAAAAATGGTCCGTTTTCAAATGTTTTATTTTTGAACGTCAGTTCACATTTGTAGGTAGATCATCAGTTTTAGAGCTAAAATTAGCATGTTTAAAGTGATTTTCATGCTTCTAGGGTCCCGGGAAGTGAATTAAATACCATTTGGAGGCATTTAATGTTCAAGCAAAAACAGGTGATTTTTGACAAAAGAGATAACAACCCCCCATTACGTCATGCTGCAGAAAGGTGAAAAATGGTCCGTTTTCAAAAGTTTTATTTTTTAACGTCAGTTCACATTTGTAGGTAGATCATCAGTTTTAGAGCTAAAATTAGCATGTTTAAAGTGATTTTCATGCTTCCAGGGGCCCAAAACACAAGATTTGTGGAATGGTTAAAAGTGCATGAAAATGGCCAATTTACTCACTCTGAGGTCTCAAAAAGTGTTTCTTCACCCCGGGAAGTGAATTAAATACCATTTGGAGGCATTTAATGTTCAAGCAAAAACAGGTGAATTTTGACAAAAGAGATAACACCCCCCCATTACGTCATGCTTCAGAAAGGTGAAAAATGGTCCGTTTTCAAATGTTTTATTTTTGAACGTCAGTTCACATTTGTAGGTAGATCATCAGTTTTAGAGCTAAAATTAGCATGTTTAAAGTGATTTTCATGCTTCCAGGGGCCCAAAACACAAGATTTGTGGAATGGTTAAAAGTGCATGAAAATGGCCAATTTACTCACTCTGAGGTCTCAAAAAGTGTTTCTTCACCCCGGGAAGTGAATTAAATACCATTTGGAGGCATTTAATGTTCAAGCAAAAACAGGTGATTTTTGACAAAAGAGATAACACCCCCCCAGTACGTCATGCTGCAGAAAGGTGAAAAATGGTCCGTTTTCAAATGTTTTATTTTTTAACGTCAGTTCACATTTGTAGGTAGATCATCAGTTTTAGAGCTAAAATTAGCATGTTTAAAGTGATTTTCATGCTTCTAGGGGCCCGGGAAGTGAAATAAATACCATTTGGAGGCATTTAATGTTCAAGCAAAAACAGGTGATTTTTGACAAAAGAGATAACACCCCCATTACGTCATGCTGCAGAAAGGTGAAAAATGGTCCGTTTTCAAATGTTTTATTTTTTAACGTCAGTTCACATTTGTAGGTAGATCATCAGTTTTAGAGCTAAAATTAGCATGTTTAAAGTGATTTTCATGCTTCCAGGGGCCCAAAACACAAGATTTGTGGAATGGTTAAAAGTACATGAAAATGGCCAATTTACTCACTCTGAGGTCTCAAAAAGTGTTTCTTCACCCCGGGAAGTGAATTAAATACCATTTGGAGGCATTTAATGTTCAAGCAAAAACAGGTGATTTTTGACAAAAGAGATAACACCCCCCCATTACGGCATGCTTCAGAAAGGTGAAAAATTGTCCGTTTTCAAATGTTTTATTTTTAAAAGTCAGTTCACATTTGTAGGTAGATCATCAGTTTTAGAGCTAAAATTAGCATGTTTAAAGTGATTTTCATGCTTCCAGGGGCCCGGGAAGTGAATTAAATACCATTTGGAGGCATTTAATGTTCAAGCAAAAACAGGTGATTTTTGACAAAAGAGATAACACCCCCCCATTACGTCATGCTGCAGAAAGGTTAAAAATGGTCCGTTTTCAAATGTTTTATTTTTTAACGTCAGTTCACATTTGTAGGTAGATCATCAGTTTTAGAGCTAAAATTAGCATGTTTAAAGTGATTTTCATGCTTCCAGGGGCCCAAAACACAAGATTTGTGGAATGGTTAAAAGTGCATGAAAATGGCCAATTTACTCACTCTGAGGTCTCAAAAAGTGTTTCTTCACCCCGGGAAGTGAATTAAATACCATTTGGAGGCTTTTAATGTTCAAACAAAAACAGGTGATTTTTGACAAAAGAGATAACACCCCCCCATTACGTCATGCTTCAGAAAGGTAAAAAATGGTCCGTTTTCAAATGTTTTATTTTTGAACGTCAGTTCACATTTGTAGGTAGATCATCAGTTTTAGAGCTAAAATTAGCATGTTTAAAGTGATTTTCATGCTTCTAGGGGCCCGGGAAGTGAATTAAATACCATTTGGAGGCATTTAATGTTCAAGCAAAAACAGGTGATTTTTGACAAAAGAGATAACACCCCCCATTACGTCATGCTGCAGAAAGGTGAAAAATGGTCCGTTTTCAAATGTTTTATTTTTTAACGTCAGTTCACATTTGTAGGTAGATCATCAGTTTTAGAGCTAAAATTAGCATGTTTAAAGTGATTTTCATGCTTCCAGGGGCCCAAAACACAAGATTTGTGGAATGGTTAAAAGTGCATGAAAATGGCCAATTTACTCACTCTGGGGTCTCAAAAAGTGTGTCTTCACCCCGGGAAGTGAATTAAATACCATTTGGAGGCATTTAATGTTCAAGCAAAAACAGGTGATTTTTGACAAAAGAGATAACACCCCCCCATTACGTCATGCTGCAGAAAGGTGAAAAATGGTCCGTTTTCAAATGTTTTATTTTTTAACGTCAGTTCACATTTGTAGGTAGATCATCAGTTTTAGAGCTAAAATTAGCACGTTTAAAGTGATTTTCATGCTTCCAGAGGCCCAAAACACAATATTTGTGGAATGGTTAAAAGTGCATGAAAATGGCCAATTTACTCACTCTGAGGTCTCAAAAAGTGTTTCTTCACCCCGGGAAGTGAATTAAATACCATTTGGAGGCATTTAATGTTCAAGCAAAAACAGGTGATTTTTGACAAAAGAGATAACACCCCCCCATTACATCATGCTTCAGAAAGGTGAAAAATGGTCCGTTTTCAAATGTTTTATTTTTTAACGTCAGTTCACATTTGTAGGTAGATCATCAGTTTTAGAGCTAAAATTAGCATGTTTAAAGTGATTTTCATGCTTCCAGGGGCCCAAAACACAAGATTTGTGGAATGGTTAAAAGTGCATGAAAATGGCCAATTTACTCACTCTGAGGTCTCAAAAAGTGTTTCTTCACCCCGGGAAGTGAATTAAATACCATTTGGAGGCATTTAATGTTCAAGCAAAAACAGGTGATTTTTGACAAAAGAGATAACACCCCCCATTACGTCATGCTTCAGAAAGGTGACAAATGGTCCGTTTTCAAATGTTTTATTTTTGAACGTCAGTTCACATTTGTAGGTAGATCATCAGTTTTAGAGCTAAAATTAGCATGTTTAAAGTGATTTTCATGCTTCTAGGGGCCCGGGAAGTGAATGAAATACCATTTGGAGGCATTTAATGTTCAAGCAAAAACAGGTGATTTTTGACAAAAGAGATAACAACCCCCATTACGTCATGCTGCAGAAAGGTGAAAAATGGTCCGTTTTCAAAAATTTTATTTTTTAACGTCAGTTCACATTTGTAGGTAGATCATCAGTTTTAGAGCTAAAATTAGCATGTTTAAAGTGATTTTCATGCTTCCAGGGGCCCAAAACACAAGATTTGTGGAATGGTTAAAAGTGCATGAAAATGGCCAATTTACTCACTCTGAGGTCTCAAAAAGTGTTTCTTCACCCCGGGAAATGAATTAAATACCATTTGGAGGCATTTAATGTTCAAGCAAAAACAGGTGATTTTTGTCAAAAGAGATAACACCCCCCATTACGTCATGCTGCAGAAAGGTGAAAAATGGTCCGTTTTCAAATGTTTTATTTTTTAACTTCAGTTCACATTTGTAGGTAGATCATCAGTTTTAGAGCTAAAATTAGCATGTTTAAAGTGATTTTCATGCTTCCAGGGGCCCAAAACACAAGATTTGTGGAATGGTTAAAAGTGCTTGAAAATGGCCAATTTACTCACTCTGAGGTCTCAAAAAGTGTTTCTTCACCCCGGGAAGTGAATTAAATACCATTTGGAGGCATTTAATGTTCAAGCAAAAACAGGTGATTTTTGACAAAAGAGATAACCCCCCCCCCCATTACGTCATGCTTCAGAAAGGTGAAAAATGGTCCGTTTTCAAATGTTTTATTTTTTAACGTCAGTTCACATTTGTAGGTAGATCATCAGTTTTAGAGCTAAAATTAGCATGTTTAAAGTGATTTTCATGCTTCCAGGGGCCCAAAACACAAGATTTGTGGAATGGGTAAAAGTGCATGAAAATGGCCAATTTACTCACTCTGAGGTCTCAAAAAGTGTTTCTTCACCCCGGGAAGTGAATTAAATACCATTTGGAGGCATTTAATGTTCAAGCAAAAACAGGTGATTTTTGACAAAAGAGATAACACCCCCCATTACATCATGCTTCAGAAAGGTGAAAAATGGTCCGTTTTCAAATGTTTTATTTTTTAACGTCAGTTCACATTTGTAGGTAGATCATCAGTTTTAGAGCTAAAATTAGCATGTTTAAAGTGATTTTCATGCTTCCAGGGGCCCAAAACACAAGATTTGTGGAATTGTTAAAAGTGCATGAAAATGGCCAATTTACTCACTCTGAGGTCTCAAAAAGTGTTTCTTCACCCCGGGAAGTGAATTAAATACCATTTGGAGGCATTTAATGTTCAAGCAAAAACAGGTGATTTTTGACAAAAGAGATAGCACCCCACCATTACGTCATGCTGCAGAAAGGTGAAAAATGGTCCGTTTTCAAATGTTTTATTTTTTAACGTCAGTTCACATTTGTAGGTAGATCATCAGTTTTAGAGCTAAAATTAGCATGTTTAAAGTGATTTTCATGCTTCTAGGGGCCCGGGAAGTGAATTAAATACCATTTGGAGGCATTTAATGTTCAAGCAAAAACAGGTGATTTTTGACAAAAGAGATAACAACCCCCCATTACGTCATGCTGCAGAAAGGTGAAAAATGGTCTGTTTTCAAATGTTTTATTTTTTAACGTCAGTTCACATTTGTAGGTAGATCATCAGTTTTAGAGCTAAAATTAGCATGTTTAAAGTGATTTTCATGCTTCCAGGGGCCCAAAACACAGGATTTGTGGAATGGTTAAAAGTGCATGAAAATGGCCAATTTACTCACTCTGAGGTCTCAAAAAGTGTTTCTTCACCCCGGGAAGTGAATTAAATACCATTTGGAGGCATTTAATGTTCAAGCAAAAACAGGTGATTTTTGACAAAAGAGATAGCACCCCACCATTACGTCATGCTGCAGAAAGGTGAAAAATGGTCCGTTTTCAAATGTTTTATTTTTTAACGTCAGTTCACATTTGTAGGTAGATCATCAGTTTTAGAGCTAAAATTAGCATGTTTAAAGTGATTTTCATGCTTCCAGGGGCCCAAAACACAAGATTTGTGGAATGGTAAAAGTGCTTGAAAATGGCCAATTTACTCACTCTGAGGTCTCAAAAAGTGTTTCTTCACCCCGGGAAGTGAATTAAATACCATTTGGAGGCATTTAATGTTCAAGCAAAAACAGGTGATTTTTGACAAAAGAGATACCCCCCCCCATTACGTCATGCTTCAGAAAGGTGAAAAATGGTCCGTTTTCAAATGTTTTATTTTTTAACGTCAGTTCACATTTGTAGGTAGATCATCAGTTTTAGAGCTAAAATTAGCATGTTTAAAGTGATTTTCATGCTTCCAGGGGCCCAAAACACAAGATTTGGGGAATGGTTAAAAGTGCATGAAAATGGCCAATTTACTCACTCTGAGGTCTCAAAAAGTGTTTCTTCACCCCGGGAAGTGAATTAAATACCATTTGGAGGCATTTAATGTTCAAGCAAAAACAGGTTATTTTTGACAAAAGAGATAACACCCCCCCATTACGTCATGCTTCAGAAAGGTGAAAAATGGTCCGTTTTCAAATGTTTTATTTTTGAACGTCAGTTCACATTTGTAGGTAGATCATCAGTTTTAGAGCTAAAATTAGCATGTTTAAAGTGATTTTCATGCTTCCAGGGGCCCGGGAAGTGAATTAAATACCATTTGGAGGCATTTAATGTTCAAGCAAAAACAGGTGATTTTTGACAAAAGAGATAACACCCCCCATTACGTCATGCTGCAGAAAGGTGAAAAATGGTCCGTTTTCAAATGTTTTATTTGTTAACGTCAGTTCACATTTGTAGGTAGATCATCAGTTTTAGAGCTAAAATTAGCATGTTTAAAGTGATTTTCATGCTTCCAGGGGCCCAAAACACAAGATTTGTGGAATGGTTAAAAGTGCATGAAAATGGCCAATTTACTCACTCTGAGGTCTCAAAAAGTGTTTCTTCACCCCGGGAAGTGAATTAAATACCATTTGGAGGCATTTAATGTTCAAGCAAAAACAGGTTATTTTTGACAAAAGAGATAACACCCCCCCATTACGTCATGCTTCAGAAAGGTGAAAAATGGTCCGTTTTCAAATGTTTTATTTTTGAACGTCAGTTCACATTTGTAGGTAGATCATCAGTTTTAGAGCTAAAATTAGCATGTTTAAAGAGATTTTCATGCTTCCAGGGGCCCAAAACACAAGATTTGTGGAATGGTTAAAAGTGCATGAAAATGGCCAATTTACTCACTCTGAGGTCTCAAAAAGTGTTTCTTCACCCCGGGAAGTGAATTAAATACCATTTGGAGGCATTTAATGTTCAAGCAAAAACAGGTGATTTTTGACAAAAGAGATAACACCCCCCCCATTACGTCATGCTGCAGAAAGGTGAAAAATGGTCCGTTTTCAAATGTTTTATTTTTTAACGTCAGTTCACATTTGTAGGTAGATCATCAGTTTTAGAGCTAAAATTAGCATGTTTAAAGTGATTTTCATGCTTCCAGGGGCCCAAAACACAAGATTTGTGGAATGGTTAAAAGTGCATGAAAATGGCCAATTTACTCACTCTGAGGTCTCAAAAAGTGTTTCTTCACCCCGGGAAATGAATTAAATACCATTTGGAGGCATTTAATGTTCAAGCAAAAACAGGTGATTTTTGACAAAAGAGATAACACCCCCCATTACGTCATGCTGCAGAAAGGTGAAAAATGGTCCGTTTTCAAATGTTTTATTTTTTAACTTCAGTTCACATTTGTAGGTAGATCATCAGTTTTAGAGCTAAAATTAGCATGTTTAAAGTGATTGTCATGCTTCCAGGGGCCCAAAACACAAGATTTGTGGAATGGTTAAAAGTGCTTGAAAATGGCCAATTTACTCACTCTGAGGTCTCAAAAAGTGTTTCTTCACCCCGGGAAGTGAATTAAATACCATTTGGAGGCATTTAATGTTCAAGCAAAAACAGGTGATTTTTGACAAAAGAGATAACACCCCCCATTACGTCATGCTTCAGAAAGGTGAAAAATGGTCCGTTTTCAAATGTTTTATTTTTTAACGTCAGTTCACATTTGTAGGTAGATCATCAGTTTTAGAGCTAAAATTAGCATGTTTAAAGTGATTTTCATGCTTCCAGGGGCCCAAAACACAAGATTTGTGGAATGGTTAAAAGTGCATGAAAATGGCCAATTTACTCACTCTGAGGTCTCAAAAAGTGTTTCTTCACCCCGGGAAGTGAATTAAATACCATTTGGAGGCATTTAATGTTCAAGCAAAAACAGGTGATTTTTGACAAAAGAGATAACACCCCACCATTACGTCATGCTGCAGAAAGGTGAAAAATGGTCCGTTTTCAAATGTTTTATTTTTTAACGTCAGTTCACATTTGTAGGTAGATCATCAGTTTTAGAGCTAAAATTAGCATGTTTAAAGTGATTTTCATGCTTCCAGGGGCCCAAAACACAAGATTTGTGGAATAGTTAAAAGTGCTTAAAAATGGCCAATTTACTCACTCTGAGGTCTCAAAAAGTGTTTCTTCACCCCGGGAAGTGAATTAAATACCATTTGGAGGCATTTAATGTTCAAGCAAAAACAGGTGATTTTTGACAAAAGAGATAACCCCCCCCCCATTACGTCATGCTTCAGAAAGGTGAAAAATGGTCTGTTTTCAAATGTTTTATTTTTTAAACGTCAGTTCACATTTGTAGGTAGATCATCAGTTTTAGAGCTAAAATTAGCATGTTTAAAGTGATTTTCATGCTTCCAGGGGCCCAAAACACAAGATTTGGGGAATGGTTAAAAGTGCATGAAAATGGCCAATTTACTCACTCTGAGGTCTCAAAAAGTGTTTCTTCACCCCGGGAAGTGAATTAAATACCATTTGGAGGCATTTAATGTTCAAGCAAAAACAGGTGATTTTTGACAAAAGAGATAACACCCCCCCATTACGTCATGCTTCAGAAAGGTGAAAAATGTTCCGTTTTCAAATGTTTTATTTTTGAACGTCAGTTCACATTTGTAGGTAGATCATCAGTTTTAGAGCTAAAATTAGCATGTTTAAAGTGATTTTCATGCTTCCAGGGGCCCGGTTAGTGAATTAAATACCATTTGGAGGCATTTAATGTTCAAGCAAAAACAGGTGATTTTTGACAAAAGAGATAACACCCCCCATTACGTCATGCTGCAGAAAGGTGAAAAATGGTCTGTTTTCAAATGTTTTATTTGTTAACGTCAGTTCACATTTGTAGGTAGATCATCAGTTTTAGAGCTAAAATTAGCATGTTTAAAGTGATTTTCATGCTTCCAGGGGCCCAAAACACAAGATTTGTGGAATGGTTAAAAGTGCATGAAAATGGCCAATTTACTCACTCTGAGGTCTCAAAAAGTGTTTCTTCACCCCGGGAAGTGAATTAAATACCATTTGGAGGCATTTAATGTTCAAGCAAAAACAGGTGATTTTTGACAAAAGAGATAACACCCCCCCATTACGTCATGCTTCAGAAAGGTGAAAAATGGTCCGTTTTCAAATGTTTTATTTTTGAACGTCAGTTCACATTTGTAGGTAGATCATCAGTTTTAGAGCTAAAATTAGCATGTTTAAAGTGATTTTCATGCTTCCAGGGGCCCAAAACACAAGATTTGTGGAATGGTTAAAAGTGCATGAAAATGGCCAATTTACTCACTCTGAGGTCTCAAAAAGTGTTTCTTCACCCCGGGAAGTGAATAAAATACCATTTGGAGGCATTTAATGTTCAAGCACAAACAGGTGATTTTTGACAAAAGAGATAACACCCCCCCATTACGTCATGCTGCAGAAAGGTGAAAAATGGTCCGTTTTCAAATGTTTTATTTTTTAACGTCAGTTCACATTTGTAGGTAGATCATCAGTTTTAGAGCTAAAATTAGCATGTTTAAAGTGATTTTCATGCTTCCAGGGGCCCAAAACACAAGATTTGTGGAATGGTTAAAAGTGCATGAAAATGGCCAATTTACTCACTCTGAGGTCTCAAAAAGTGTTTCTTCACCCCGGGAAGTGAATTAAATACCATTTGGAGGCATTTAATGTTCAAGCAAAAACAGGTGATTTTTGACAAAAGAGATAACCCCCCCCCCATTACGTCATGCTTCAGAAAGGTGAAAAATGGTCCGTTTTCAAATGTTTTATTTTTAACGTCAGTTCACATTTGTAGGTAGATCATCAGTTTTAGAGCTAAAATTAGCATGTTTAAAGTGATTTTCATGCTTCCAGGGGCCCAAAACACAAGATTTGTGGAATGGGTAAAAGTGCATGAAAATGGCCAATTTACTCACTCTGAGGTCTCAAAAAGTGTTTCTTCACCCCGGGAAGTGAATTAAATACCATTTGGAGGCATTTAATGTTCAAGCAAAAACAGGTGATTTTTGACAAAAGAGATAACACCCCCCATTACATCATGCTTCAGAAAGGTGAAAAATGGTCCGTTTTCAAATGTTTTATTTTTTAACGTCAGTTCACATTTGTAGGTAGATCATCAGTTTTAGAGCTAAAATTAGCATGTTTAAAGTGATTTTCATGCTTCCAGGGGCCCAAAACACAAGATTTGTGGAATTGTTAAAAGTGCATGAAAATGGCCAATTTACTCACTCTGAGGTCTCAAAAAGTGTTTCTTCACCCCGGGAAGTGAATTAAATACCATTTGGAGGCATTTAATGTTCAAGCAAAAACAGGTGATTTTTGACAAAAGAGATAACACCCCCATTACGTCATGCTTCAGAAAGGTGAAAAATGGTCCGTTTTCAAATGTTTTATTTTTGAACGTCAGTTCACATTTGTAGGTAGATCATCAGTTTTAGAGCTAAAATTAGCATGTTTAAAGTGATTTTCATGCTTCCAGGGGCCCAAAACACAAGATTTGTGGAATGGTTAAAAGTGCATGAAAATGGCCAATTTACTCACTCTGAGGTCTCAAAAAGTGTTTCTTCACCCCGGGAAGTGAATTAAATACCATTTGGAGGCATTTAATGTTCAAGCAAAAACAGGTGATTTTTGACAAAAGAGATAACACCCCCCCATTACGTCATGCTGCAGAAAGGTGAAAAATGGTCCGTTTTCAAATGTTTTATTTTTTAACGTCAGTTCACATTTGTAGGTAGATCATCAGTTTTAGAGCTAAAATTAGCATGTTTAAAGTGATTTTCATGCTTCCAGGGGCCCAAAACACAAGATTTGTGGAATGGTTAAAAGTGCATGAAAATGGCCAATTTACTCACTCTGAGGTCTCAAAAAGTGTTTCTTCACCCCGGGAAATGAATTAAATACCATTTGGAGGCATTTAATGTTCAAGCAAAAACAGGTGATTTTTGACAAAAGAGATAACACCCCCCATTACGTCATGCTGCAGAAAGGTGAAAAATGGTCCGTTTTCAAATGTTTTATTTTTTAACTTCAGTTCACATTTGTAGGTAGATCATCAGTTTTAGAGCTAAAATTAGCATGTTTAAAGTGATTTTCATGCTTCCAGGGGCCCAAAACACAAGATTTGTGGAATGGTTAAAAGTGCTTGAAAATGGCCAATTTACTCACTCTGAGGTCTCAAAAAGTGTTTCTTCACCCCGGGAAGTGAATTAAATACCATTTGGAGGCATTTAATGTTCAAGCAAAAACAGGTGATTTTTGACAAAAGAGATAACACCCCCCATTACGTCATGCTTCAGAAAGGTGAAAAATGGTCCGTTTTCAAATGTTTTATTTTTGAACGTCAGTTCACATTTGTAGGTAGATCATCAGTTTTAGAGCTAAAATTAGCATGTTTAAAGTGATTTTCATGCTTCTAGGGGCCCGGGAAGTGAATTAAATACCATTTGGAGGCATTTAATGTTCAAGCAAAAACAGGTGATTTTTGACAAAAGAGATAACAACCCCCCATTACGTCATGCTGCAGAAAGGTGAAAAATGGTCCGTTTTCAAATGTTTTATTTTTTAACGTCAGTTCACATTTGTAGGTAGATCATCAGTTTTAGAGCTAAAATTAGCATGTTTAAAGTGATTTTCATGCTTCCAGGGGCCCAAAACACAAGATTTGTGGAATGGTTAAAAGTGCATGAAAATGGCCAATTTACTCACTCTGAGGTCTCAAAAAGTGTTTCTTCACCCCCGGGAAGTGAATTAAATACCATTTGGAGGCATTTAATGTTCAAGCAAAAACAGGTGATTTTTGACAAAAGAGATAACACCCCACCATTACGTCATGCTGCAGAAAGGTGAAAAATGGTCCGTTTTCAAATGTTTTATTTTTTAACGTCAGTTCACATTTGTAGGTAGATCATCAGTTTTAGAGCTAAAATTAGCATGTTTAAAGTGATTTTCATGCTTCCAGGGGCCCAAAACACAAGATTTGTGGAATAGTTAAAAGTGCTTGAAAATGGCCAATTTACTCACTCTGAGGTCTCAAAAAGTGTTTCTTCACCCCGGGAAGTGAATTAAATACCATTTGGAGGCATTTAATGTTCAAGCAAAAACAGGTGATTTTTGACAAAAGAGATAACCCCCCCCATTACGTCATGCTTCAGAAAGGTGAAAAATGGTCTGTTTTCAAATGTTTTATTTTTTAAACGTCAGTTCACATTTGTAGGTAGATCATCAGTTTTAGAGCTAAAATTAGCATGTTTAAAGTGATTTTCATGCTTCCAGGGGCCCAAAACACAAGATTTGGGGAATGGTTAAAAGTGCATGAAAATGGCCAATTTACTCACTCTGAGGTCTCAAAAAGTGTTTCTTCACCCCGGGAAGTGAATTAAATACCATTTGGAGGCATTTAATGTTCAAGCAAAAACAGGTGATTTTTGACAAAAGAGATAACACCCCCCCATTACGTCATGCTTCAGAAAGGTGAAAAATGGTCCGTTTTCAAATGTTTTATTTTTGAACGTCAGTTCACATTTGTAGGTAGATCATCAGTTTTAGAGCTAAAATTAGCATGTTTAAAGTGATTTTCATGCTTCCAGGGGCCCGGGAAGTGAATTAAATACCATTTGGAGGCATTTAATGTTCAAGCAAAAACAGGTGATTTTTGACAAAAGAGATAACACCCCCCATTACGTCATGCTGCAGAAAGGTGAAAAATGGTCCGTTTTCAAATGTTTTATTTGTTAACGTCAGTTCACATTTGTAGGTAGATCATCAGTTTTAGAGCTAAAATGAGCATGTTTAAAGTGATTTTCATGCTTCCAGGGGCCCAAAACACAAGATTTGTGGAATGGTTAAAAGTGCATGAAAATGGCCAATTTACTCACTCTGAGGTCTCAAAAAGTGTTTCTTCACCCCGGGAAGTGAATTAAATACCATTTGGAGGCATTTAATGTTCAAGCAAAAACAGGTGATTTTTGACAAAAGAGATAACACCCCCCCATTACGTCATGCTTCAGAAAGGTGAAAAATGGTCCGTTTTCAAATGTTTTATTTTTGAACGTCAGTTCACATTTGTAGGTAGATCATCAGTTTTAGAGCTAAAATTAGCATGTTTAAAGTGATTTTCATGCTTCCAGGGGCCCAAAACACAAGATTTGTGGAATGGTTAAAAGTGCATGAAAATGGCCAATTTACTCACTCTGAGGTCTCAAAAAGTGTTTCTTCACCCCGGGAAGTGAATTAAATACCATTTGGAGGCATTTAATGTTCAAGCAAAAACAGGTGATTTTTGACAAAAGAGATAACACCCCCCCATTACGTCATGCTGCAGAAAGGTGAAAAATGGTCCGTTTTCAAATGTTTTATTTTTTAACGTCAGTTCACATTTGTAGGTAGATCATCAGTTTTAGAGCTAAAATTAGCATGTTTAAAGTGATTTTCATGCTTCCAGGGGCCCAAAACACAAGATTTGTGGAATGGTTAAAAGTGCATGAAAATGGCCAATTTACTCACTCTGAGGTCTCAAAAAGTGTTTCTTCACCCCGGGGAAGTGAATTAAATACCATTTGGAGGCATTTAATGTTCAAGCAAAAACAGGTGATTTTTGACAAAAGAGATAACCCCCCCCCATTACGTCATGCTTCAGAAAGGTGAAAAATGGTCCGTTTTCAAATGTTTTATTTTTTAACGTCAGTTCACATTTGTAGGTAGATCATCAGTTTTAGAGCTAAAATTAGCATGTTTAAAGTGATTTTCATGCTTCCAGGGGCCCAAAACACAAGATTTGTGGAATGGGTAAAAGTGCATGAAAATGGCCAATTTACTCACTCTGAGGTCTCAAAAAGTGTTTCTTCACCCCGGGAAGTGAATTAAATACCATTTGGAGGCATTTAATGTTCAAGCAAAAACAGGTGATTTTGACAAAAGAGATAACACCCCCCCATTACATCATGCTTCAGAAAGGTGAAAAATGGTCCGTTTTCAAATGTTTTATTTTTTAACGTCAGTTCACATTTGTAGGTAGATCATCAGTTTTAGAGCTAAAATTAGCATGTTTAAAGTGATTTTCATGCTTCCAGGGGCCCAAAACACAAGATTTGTGGAATTGTTAAAAGTGCATGAAAATGGCCAATTTACTCACTCTGAGGTCTCAAAAAGTGTTTCTTCACCCCGGGAAGTGAATTAAATACCATTTGGAGGCATTTAATGTTCAAGCAAAAACAGGTGATTTTTGACAAAAGAGATAACACCCCCATTACGTCATGCTTCAGAAAGGTGAAAAATGGTCCGTTTTCAAATGTTTTATTTTTGAACGTCAGTTCACATTTGTAGGTAGATCATCAGTTTTAGAGCTAAAATTAGCATGTTTAAAGTGATTTTCATGCTTCTAGGGGCCCGGGAAGTGAATTAAATACCATTTGGAGGCATTTAATGTTCAAGCAAAAACAGGTGATTTTTGACAAAAGAGATAACAACCCCCCATTACGTCATGCTGCAGAAAGGTGAAAAATGGTCCGTTTTCAAATGTTTTATTTTTTAACGTCAGTTCACATTTGTAGGTAGATCATCAGTTTTAGAGCTAAAATTAGCATGTTTAAAGTGATTTTCATGCTTCCAGGGGCCCAAAACACAAGATTTGTGGAATGGTTAAAAGTGCATGAAAATGGCCAATTTACTCACTCTGAGGTCTCAAAAAGTGTTTCTTCACCCCGGGAAGTGAATTAAATACCATTTGGAGGCATTTAATGTTCAAGCAAAAACAGGTGATTTTTGACAAAAGAGATAACACCCCCCCATTACATCATGCTTCAGAAAGGTGAAAAATGGTCCGTTTTCAAATGTTTTATTTTTTAACGTCAGTTCACATTTGTAGGTAGATCATCAGTTTTAGAGCTAAAATTAGCATGTTTAAAGTGATTTTCATGCTTCCAGGGGCCCAAAACACAAGATTTGTGGAATTGTTAAAAGTGCATGAAAATGGCCAATTTACTCACTCTGAGGTCTCAAAAAGTGTTTCTTCACCCCGGGAAGTGAATTAAATACCATTTGGAGGCATTTAATGTTCAAGCAAAAACAGGTGATTTTTGACAAAAGAGATAACACCCCCCATTACGTCATGCTTCAGAAAGGTGAAAAATGGTCTGTTTTCAAATGTTTTATTTTTTAAACGTCAGTTCACATTTGTAGGTAGATCATCAGTTTTAGAGCTAAAATTAGCATGTTTAAAGTGATTTTCATGCTTCCAGGGGCCCAAAACACAAGATTTGGGGAATGGTTAAAAGTGCATGAAAATGGCCAATTTACTCACTCTGAGGTCTCAAAAAGTGTTTCTTCACCCCGGGAAGTGAATTAAATACCATTTGGAGGCATTTAATGTTCAAGCAAAAACAGGTGATTTTTGACAAAAGAGATAACACCCCCCCATTACGTCATGCTTCAGAAAGGTGAAAAATGGTCCGTTTTCAAATGTTTTATTTTTGAACGTCAGTTCACATTTGTAGGTAGATCATCAGTTTTAGAGCTAAAATTAGCATGTTTAAAGTGATTTTCATGCTTCCAGGGGCCCGGGAAGTGAATTAAATACCATTTGGAGGCATTTAATGTTCAAGCAAAAACAGGTGATTTTTGACAAAAGAGATAACACCCCCCATTACGTCATGCTGCAGAAAGGTGAAAAATGGTCCGTTTTCAAATGTTTTATTTGTTAACGTCAGTTCACATTTGTAGGTAGATCATCAGTTTTAGAGCTAAAATTAGCATGTTTAAAGTGATTTTCATGCTTCCAGGGGCCCAAAACACAAGATTTGTGGAATGGTTAAAAGTGCATGAAAATGGCCAATTTACTCACTCTGAGGTCTCAAAAAGTGTTTCTTCACCCCGGGAAGTGAATTAAATACCATTTGGAGGCATTTAATGTTCAAGCAAAAACAGGTGATTTTTGACAAAAGAGATAACACCCCCCCATTACGTCATGCTTCAGAAAGGTGAAAAATGGTCCGTTTTCAAATGTTTTATTTTTGAACGTCAGTTCACATTTGTAGGTAGATCATCAGTTTTAGAGCTAAAATTAGCATGTTTAAAGTGATTTTCATGCTTCCAGGGGCCCAAAACACAAGATTTGTGGAATGGTTAAAAGTGCATGAAAATGGCCAATTTACTCACTCTGAGGTCTCAAAAAGTGTTTCTTCACCCCGGGAAGTGAATTAAATACCATTTGGAGGCATTTAATGTTCAAGCAAAAACAGGTGATTTTTGACAAAAGAGATAACACCCCCCCATTACGTCATGCTGCAGAAAGGTGAAAAATGGTCCGTTTTCAAATGTTTTATTTTTTAACGTCAGTTCACATTTGTAGGTAGATCATCAGTTTTAGAGCTAAAATTAGCATGTTTAAAGTGATTTTCATGCTTCCAGGGGCCCAAAACACAAGATTTGTGGAATGGTTAAAAGTGCATGAAAATGGCCAATTTACTCACTCTGAGGTCTCAAAAAGTGTTTCTTCACCCCGGGAAGTGAATTAAATACCATTTGGAGGCATTTAAAGTTCAAGCAAAAACAGGTGATTTTAGACAAAAGAGATAACCCCCCCCCATTTCGTCATGCTTCAGAAAGGTGAAAAATGGTCCGTTTTCAAATGTTTTATTTTTTAACGTCAGTTCCCATTTGTAGGTAGATCATCAGTTTTAGAGCTAAAATTAGCATGTTTAAAGTGATTTTCATGCTTCCAGGGGCCCAAAACACAAGATTTGTGGAATGGGTAAAAGTGCATGAAAATGGCCAATTTACTCACTCTGAGGTCTCAAAAAGTGTTTCTTCACCCCGGGAAGTGAATTAAATACCATTTGGAGGCATTTAATGTTCAAGCAAAAACAGGTGATTTTTGACAAAAGAGATAACACCCCCCATTACGTCATGCTTCAGAAAGGTGAAAAATGGTCCGTTTTCAAATGTTTTATTTTTGAACGTCAGTTCACATTTGTAGGTAGATCATCAGTTTTAGAGCTAAAATTAGCATGTTTAAAGTGATTTTCATGCTTCCAGGGGCCCAAAACACAAGATTTGTGGAATTGTTAAAAGTGCATGAAAATGGCCAATTTACTCACTCTGAGGTCTCAAAAAGTGTTTCTTCACCCCGGGAAGTGAATTAAATACCATTTGGAGGCATTTAATGTTCAAGCAAAAACAGGTGATTTTTGACAAAAGAGATAACACCCCCCATTACGTCATGCTTCAGAAAGGTGAAAAATGGTCCGTTTTCAAATGTTTTATTTTTGAACGTCAGTTCACATTTGTAGGTAGATCATCAGTTTTAGAGCTAAAATTAGCATGTTTAAAGTGATTTTCATGCTTCTAGGGGCCCGGGAAGTGAATTAAATACCATTTGGAGGCATTTAATGTTCAAGCAAAAACAGGTGATTTTTGACAAAAGAGATAACAACCCCCCATTACGTCATGCTGCAGAAAGGTGAAAAATGGTCCGTTTTCAAATGTTTTATTTTTTAACGTCAGTTCACATTTGTAGGTAGATCATCAGTTTTAGAGCTAAAATTAGCATGTTTAAAGTGATTTTCATGCTTCCAGGGGCCCAAAACACAAGATTTGTGGAATGGTTAAAAGTGCATGAAAATGGCCAATTTACTCACTCTGAGGTCTCAAAAAGTGTTTCTTCACCCCGGGAAGTGAATTAAATACCATTTGGAGGCATTTAATGTTCAAGCAAAAACAGGTGATTTTTGACAAAAGAGATAACACCCCCCCATTACATCATGCTTCAGAAAGGTGAAAAATGGTCCGTTTTCAAATGTTTTATTTTTTAACGTCAGTTCACATTTGTAGGTAGATCATCAGTTTTAGAGCTAAAATTAGCATGTTTAAAGTGATTTTCATGCTTCCAGGGGCCCAAAACACAAGATTTGTGGAATTGTTAAAAGTGCATGAAAATGGCCAATTTACTCACTCTGAGGTCTCAAAAAGTGTTTCTTCACCCCGGGAAGTGAATTAAATACCATTTGGAGGCATTTAATGTTCAAGCAAAAACAGGTGATTTTTGACAAAAGAGATAACACCCCCCATTACGTCATGCTTCAGAAAGGTGAAAAATGGTCTGTTTTCAAATGTTTTATTTTTTAAACGTCAGTTCACATTTGTAGGTAGATCATCAGTTTTAGAGCTAAAATTAGCATGTTTAAAGTGATTTTCATGCTTCCAGGGGCCCAAAACACAAGATTTGGGGAATGGTTAAAAGTGCATGAAAATGGCCAATTTACTCACTCTGAGGTCTCAAAAAGTGTTTCTTCACCCCGGGAAGTGAATTAAATACCATTTGGAGGCATTTAATGTTCAATCAAAAACAGGTGATTTTTGACAAAAGAGATAACACCCCCCCATTACGTCATGCTTCAGAAAGGTGAAAAATGGTCCGTTTTCAAATGTTTTATTTTTGAACGTCAGTTCACATTTGTAGGTAGATCATCAGTTTTAGAGCTAAAATTAGCATGTTTAAAGTGATTTTCATGCTTCCAGGGGCCCGGGAAGTGAATTAAATACCATTTGGAGGCATTTAATGTTCAAGCAAAAACAGGTGATTTTTGACAAAAGAGATAACACCCCCCATTACGTCATGCTGCAGAAAGGTGAAAAATGGTCCGTTTTCAAATGTTTTATTTGTTAACGTCAGTTCACATTTGTAGGTAGATCATCAGTTTTAGAGCTAAAATTAGCATGTTTAAAGTGATTTTCATGCTTCCAGGGGCCCAAAACACAAGATTTGTGGAATGGTTAAAAGTGCATGAAAATGGCCAATTTACTCACTCTGAGGTCTCAAAAAGTGTTTCTTCACCCCGGGAAGTGAATTAAATACCATTTGGAGGCATTTAATGTTCAAGCAAAAACAGGTGATTTTTGACAAAAGAGATAACACCCCCCCATTACGTCATGCTGCAGAAAGGTGAAAAATGGTCCGTTTTCAAATGTTTTATTTTTTAACGTCAGTTCACATTTGTAGGTAGATCATCAGTTTTAGAGCTAAAATTAGCATGTTTAAAGTGATTTTCATGCTTCCAGGGGCCCAAAACACAAGATTTGTGGAATGGTTAAAAGTGCATGAAAATGGCCAATTTACTCACTCTGAGGTCTCAAAAAGTGTTTCTTCACCCCGGGAAGTGAATTAAATACCATTTGGAGGCATTTAAAGTTCAAGCAAAAACAGGTGATTTTAGACAAAAGAGATAACCCCCCCCCCCATTTCGTCATGCTTCAGAAAGGTGAAAAATGGTCCGTTTTCAAATGTTTTATTTTTTAACGTCAGTTCACATTTGTAGGTAGATCATCAGTTTTAGAGCTAAAATTAGCATGTTTAAAGTGATTTTCATGCTTCCAGGGGCCCAAAACACAAGATTTGTGGAATGGGTAAAAGTGCATGAAAATGGCCAATTTACTCACTCTGAGGTCTCAAAAAGTGTTTCTTCACCCCGGGAAGTGAATTAAATACCATTTGGAGGCATTTAATGTTCAAGCAAAAACAGGTGATTTTTGACAAAAGAGATAACACCCCCCCATTACATCATGCTTCAGAAAGGTGAAAAATGGTCCGTTTTCAAATGTTTTATTTTTTAACGTCAGTTCACATTTGTAGGTAGATCATCAGTTTTAGAGCTAAAATTAGCATGTTTAAAGTGATTTTCATGCTTCCAGGGGCCCAAAACACAAGATTTGTGGAATTGTTAAAAGTGCATGAAAATGGCCAATTTACTCACTCTGAGGTCTCAAAAAGTGTTTCTTCACCCCGGGAAGTGAATTAAATACCATTTGGAGGCATTTAATGTTCAAGCAAAAACAGGTGATTTTTGACAAAAGAGATAACACCCCCCATTACGTCATGCTTCAGAAAGGTGAAAAATGGTCCGTTTTCAAATGTTTTATTTTTGAACGTCAGTTCACATTTGTAGGTAGATCATCAGTTTTAGAGCTAAAATTAGCATGTTTAAAGTGATTTTCATGCTTCTAGGGGCCCGGGAAGTGAATTAAATACCATTTGGAGGCATTTAATGTTCAAGCAAAAACAGGTGATTTTTGACAAAAGAGATAACAACCCCCCATTACGTCATGCTGCAGAAAGGTGAAAAATGGTCCGTTTTCAAATGTTTTATTTTTTAACGTCAGTTCACATTTGTAGGTAGATCATCAGTTTTAGAGCTAAAATTAGCATGTTTAAAGTGATTTTCATGCTTCCAGGGGCCCAAAACACAAGATTTGTGGAATGGTTAAAAGTGCATGAAAATGGCCAATTTACTCACTCTGAGGTCTCAAAAAGTGTTTCTTCACCCCGGGAAGTGAATTAAATACCATTTGGAGGCATTTAATGTTCAAGCAAAAACAGGTGATTTTTGACAAAAGAGATAACACCCCCCCATTACATCATGCTTCAGAAAGGTGAAAAATGGTCCGTTTTCAAATGTTTTATTTTTTAACGTCAGTTCACATTTGTAGGTAGATCATCAGTTTTAGAGCTAAAATTAGCATGTTTAAAGTGATTTTCATGCTTCCAGGGGCCCAAAACACAAGATTTGTGGAATTGTTAAAAGTGCATGAAAATGGCCAATTTACTCACTCTGAGGTCTCAAAAAGTGTTTCTTCACCCCGGGAAGTGAATTAAATACCATTTGGAGGCATTTAATGTTCAAGCAAAAACAGGTGATTTTTGACAAAAGAGATAACACCCCCCATTACGTCATGCTTCAGAAAGGTGAAAAATGGTCCGTTTTCAAATGTTTTATTTTTGAACGTCAGTTCACATTTGTAGGTAGATCATCAGTTTTAGAGCTAATATTAGCATGTTTAAAGTGATTTTCATGCTTCTAGGGGCCCGGGAAGTGAATTAAATACCATTTGGAGGCATTTAATGTTCAAGCAAAAACAGGTGATTTTTGACAAAAGAGATAACAACCCCCCATTACGTCATGCTGCAGAAAGGTGAAAAATGGTCCGTTTTCAAATGTTTTATTTTTTAACGTCAGTTCACATTTGTAGGTAGATCATCAGTTTTAGAGCTAAAATTAGCATGTTTAAAGTGATTTTCATGCTTCCAGGGGCCCAAAACACAAGATTTGTGGAATGGTTAAAAGTGCATGAAAATGGCCAATTTACTCACTCTGAGGTCTCAAAAAGTGTTTCTTCACCCCGGGAAGTGAATTAAATACCATTTGGAGGCATTTAATGTTCAAGCAAAAACAGGTGATTTTTGACAAAAGAGATAACACCCCACCATTACGTCATGCTGCAGAAAGGTGAAAAATGGTCCGTTTTCAAATGTTTTATTTTTTAACGTCAGTTCACATTTGTAGGTAGATCATCAGTTTTAGAGCTAAAATTAGCATGTTTAGAGTGATTTTCATGCTTCCAGGGGCCCAAAACACAAGATTTGTGGAATGGTTAAAAGTGCTTGAAAATGGCCAATTTACTCACTCTGAGGTCTCAAAAAGTGTTTCTTCACCCCGGGAAGTGAATTAAATACCATTTGGAGGCATTTAATGTTCAAGCAAAAACAGGTGATTTTTGACAAAAGAGATAACCCCCCCCCATTACGTCATGCTTCAGAAAGGTGAAAAATGGTCCGTTTTCAAATGTTTTATTTTTTAACGTCAGTTCACATTTGTAGGTAGATCATCAGTTTTAGAGCTAAAATTAGCATGTTTAAAGTGATTTTCATGCTTCCAGGGGCCCAAAACACAAGATTTGGGGAATGGTTAAAAGTGCATGAAAATGGCCAATTTACTCACTCTGAGGTCTCAAAAAGTGTTTCTTCACCCCGGGAAGTGAATTAAATACCATTTGGAGGCATTTAATGTTCAAGCAAAAACAGGTGATTTTTGACAAAAGAGATAACACCCCCCCATTACGTCATGCTTCAGAAAGGTGAAAAATGGTCCGTTTTCAAATGTTTTATTTGTTAACGTCAGTTCACATTTGTAGGTAGATCATCAGTTTTAGAGCTAAAATTAGCATGTTTAAAGTGATTTTCATGCTTCCAGGGGCCCAAAACACAAGATTTGTGGAATGGTTAAAAGTGCATGAAAATGGCCAATTTACTCACTCTGAGGTCTCAAAAAGTGTTTCTTCACCCCGGGAAGTGAATTAAATACCATTTGGAGGCATTTAATGTTCAAGCAAAAACAGGTGATTTTTGACAAAAGAGATAACCCCCCCCCCCATTACGTCATGCTTCAGAAAGGTGAAAAATGGTCTGTTTTCAAATGTTTTATTTTTTAAACGTCAGTTCACATTTGTAGGTAGATCATCAGTTTTAGAGCTAAAATTAGCATGTTTAAAGTGATTTTCATGCTTCCAGGGGCCCAAAACACAAGATTTGGGGAATGGTTAAAAGTGCATGAAAATGGCCAATTTACTCACTCTGAGGTCTCAAAAAGTGTTTCTTCACCCCGGGAAGTGAATTAAATACCATTTGGAGGCATTTAATGTTCAAGCAAAAACAGGTGATTTTTGACAAAAGAGATAACACCCCCCCATTACGTCATGCTTCAGAAAGGTGAAAAATGGTCCGTTTTCAAATGTTTTATTTTTGAACGTCAGTTCACATTTGTAGGTAGATCATCAGTTTTAGAGCTAAAATTAGCATGTTTAAAGTGATTTTCATGCTTCCAGGGGCCCGGGAAGTGAATTAAATACCATTTGGAGGCATTTAATGTTCAAGCAAAAACAGGTGATTTTTGACAAAAGAGATAACACCCCCCATTACGTCATGCTGCAGAAAGGTGAAAAATGGTCCGTTTTCAAATGTTTTATTTGTTAACGTCAGTTCACATTTGTAGGTAGATCATCAGTTTTAGAGCTAAAATTAGCATGTTTAAAGTGATTTTCATGCTTCCAGGGGCCCAAAACACAAGATTTGTGGAATGGTTAAAAGTGCATGAAAATGGCCAATTTACTCACTCTGAGATCTCAAAAAGTGTTTCTTCACCCCGGGAAGTGAATTAAATACCATTTGGAGGCATTTAATGTTCAAGCAAAAACAGGTGATTTTTGACAAAAGAGATAACACCCCCCAATTACGTCATGCTTCAGAAAGGTGAAAAATGGTCCGTTTTCAAATGTTTTATTTTTGAACGTCAGTTCACATTTGTAGGTAGATCATCAGTTTTAGAGCTAAAATTAGCATGTTTAAAGTGATTTTCATGCTTCCAGGGGCCCAAAACACAAGATTTGTGGAATGGTTAAAAGTGCATGAAAATGGCCAATTTACTCACTCTGAGGTCTCAAAAAGTGTTTCTTCACCCCGGGAAGTGAATTAAATACCATTTGGAGGCATTTAATGTTCAAGCAAAAACAGGTGATTTTTGACAAAAGAGATAACA
The DNA here is from genome assembly GCF_964261635.1 of Lissotriton helveticus. NCBI lineage: Eukaryota > Metazoa > Chordata > Amphibia > Caudata > Salamandridae > Lissotriton > Lissotriton helveticus. The sequence continues at coordinate 375,596 of NW_027611969.1, forward strand.
CCCCCCCATTACGTCATGCTGCAGAAAGGTGAAAAATGGTCCGTTTTCAAATGTTTTATTTTTTAACGTCAGTTCACATTTGTAGGTAGATCATCAGTTTTAGAGCTAAAATTAGCATGTTTAAAGTGATTTTCATGCTTCCAGGGGCCCAAAACACAAGATTTGTGGAATGGTTAAAAGTGCATGAAAATGGCCAATTTACTCACTCTGAGGTCTCAAAAAGTGTTTCTTCACCCCGGGAAGTGAATTAAATACCATTTGGAGGCATTTAAAGTTCAAGCAAAAACAGGTGATTTTAGACAAAAGAGATAACCCCCCCCCCATTTCGTCATGCTTCAGAAAGGTGAAAAATGGTCCGTTTTCAAATGTTTTATTTTTTAACGTCAGTTCCCATTTGTAGGTAGATCATCAGTTTTAGAGCTAAAATTAGCATGTTTAAAGTGATTTTCATGCTTCCAGGGGCCCAAAACACAAGATTTGTGGAATGGGTAAAAGTGCATGAAAATGGCCAATTTACTCACTCTGAGGTCTCAAAAAGTGTTTCTTCACCCCGGGAAGTGAATTAAATACCATTTGGAGGCATTTAATGTTCAAGCAAAAACAGGTGATTTTTGACAAAAGAGATAACACCCCCCATTACGTCATGCTTCAGAAAGGTGAAAAATGGTCCGTTTTCAAATGTTTTATTTTTGAACGTCAGTTCACATTTGTAGGTAGATCATCAGTTTTAGAGCTAAAATTAGCATGTTTAAAGTGATTTTCATGCTTCCAGGGGCCCAAAACACAAGATTTGTGGAATTGTTAAAAGTGCATGAAAATGGCCAATTTACTCACTCTGAGGTCTCAAAAAGTGTTTCTTCACCCCGGGAAGTGAATTAAATACCATTTGGAGGCATTTAATGTTCAAGCAAAAACAGGTGATTTTTGACAAAAGAGATAACACCCCCCATTACGTCATGCTTCAGAAAGGTGAAAAATGGTCCGTTTTCAAATGTTTTATTTTTGAACGTCAGTTCACATTTGTAGGTAGATCATCAGTTTTAGAGCTAAAATTAGCATGTTTAAAGTGATTTTCATGCTTCTAGGGGCCCGGGAAGTGAATTAAATACCATTTGGAGGCATTTAATGTTCAAGCAAAAACAGGTGATTTTTGACAAAAGAGATAACAACCCCCCATTACGTCATGCTGCAGAAAGGTGAAAAATGGTCCGTTTTCAAATGTTTTATTTTTTAACGTCAGTTCACATTTGTAGGTAGATCATCAGTTTTAGAGCTAAAATTAGCATGTTTAAAGTGATTTTCATGCTTCCAGGGGCCCAAAACACAAGATTTGTGGAATGGTTAAAAGTGCATGAAAATGGCCAATTTACTCACTCTGAGGTCTCAAAAAGTGTTTCTTCACCCCGGGAAGTGAATTAAATACCATTTGGAGGCATTTAATGTTCAAGCAAAAACAGGTGATTTTTGACAAAAGAGATAACACCCCCCCATTACATCATGCTTCAGAAAGGTGAAAAATGGTCCGTTTTCAAATGTTTTATTTTTTAACGTCAGTTCACATTTGTAGGTAGATCATCAGTTTTAGAGCTAAAATTAGCATGTTTAAAGTGATTTTCATGCTTCCAGGGGCCCAAAACACAAGATTTGTGGAATTGTTAAAAGTGCATGAAAATGGCCAATTTACTCACTCTGAGGTCTCAAAAAGTGTTTCTTCACCCCGGGAAGTGAATTAAATACCATTTGGAGGCATTTAATGTTCAAGCAAAAACAGGTGATTTTTGACAAAAGAGATAACACCCCCCATTACGTCATGCTTCAGAAAGGTGAAAAATGGTCTGTTTTCAAATGTTTTATTTTTTAAACGTCAGTTCACATTTGTAGGTAGATCATCAGTTTTAGAGCTAAAATTAGCATGTTTAAAGTGATTTTCATGCTTCCAGGGGCCCAAAACACAAGATTTGGGGAATGGTTAAAAGTGCATGAAAATGGCCAATTTACTCACTCTGAGGTCTCAAAAAGTGTTTCTTCACCCCGGGAAGTGAATTAAATACCATTTGGAGGCATTTAATGTTCAATCAAAAACAGGTGATTTTTGACAAAAGAGATAACACCCCCCCATTACGTCATGCTTCAGAAAGGTGAAAAATGGTCCGTTTTCAAATGTTTTATTTTTGAACGTCAGTTCACATTTGTAGGTAGATCATCAGTTTTAGAGCTAAAATTAGCATGTTTAAAGTGATTTTCATGCTTCCAGGGGCCCGGGAAGTGAATTAAATACCATTTGGAGGCATTTAATGTTCAAGCAAAAACAGGTGATTTTTGACAAAAGAGATAACACCCCCCATTACGTCATGCTGCAGAAAGGTGAAAAATGGTCCGTTTTCAAATGTTTTATTTGTTAACGTCAGTTCACATTTGTAGGTAGATCATCAGTTTTAGAGCTAAAATTAGCATGTTTAAAGTGATTTTCATGCTTCCAGGGGCCCAAAACACAAGATTTGTGGAATGGTTAAAAGTGCATGAAAATGGCCAATTTACTCACTCTGAGGTCTCAAAAAGTGTTTCTTCACCCCGGGAAGTGAATTAAATACCATTTGGAGGCATTTAATGTTCAAGCAAAAACAGGTGATTTTTGACAAAAGAGATAACACCCCCCCATTACGTCATGCTGCAGAAAGGTGAAAAATGGTCCGTTTTCAAATGTTTTATTTTTTAACGTCAGTTCACATTTGTAGGTAGATCATCAGTTTTAGAGCTAAAATTAGCATGTTTAAAGTGATTTTCATGCTTCCAGGGGCCCAAAACACAAGATTTGTGGAATGGTTAAAAGTGCATGAAAATGGCCAATTTACTCACTCTGAGGTCTCAAAAAGTGTTTCTTCACCCCGGGAAGTGAATTAAATACCATTTGGAGGCATTTAAAGTTCAAGCAAAAACAGGTGATTTTAGACAAAAGAGATAACCCCCCCCCCCATTTCGTCATGCTTCAGAAAGGTGAAAAATGGTCCGTTTTCAAATGTTTTATTTTTTAACGTCAGTTCACATTTGTAGGTAGATCATCAGTTTTAGAGCTAAAATTAGCATGTTTAAAGTGATTTTCATGCTTCCAGGGGCCCAAAACACAAGATTTGTGGAATGGGTAAAAGTGCATGAAAATGGCCAATTTACTCACTCTGAGGTCTCAAAAAGTGTTTCTTCACCCCGGGAAGTGAATTAAATACCATTTGGAGGCATTTAATGTTCAAGCAAAAACAGGTGATTTTTGACAAAAGAGATAACACCCCCCCATTACATCATGCTTCAGAAAGGTGAAAAATGGTCCGTTTTCAAATGTTTTATTTTTTAAAGTCAGTTCACATTTGTAGGTAGATCATCAGTTTTAGAGCTAAAATTAGCATGTTTAAAGTGATTTTCATGCTTCCAGGGGCCCAAAACACAAGATTTGTGGAATTGTTAAAAGTGCATGAAAATGGCCAATTTACTCACTCTGAGGTCTCAAAAAGTGTTTCTTCACCCCGGGAAGTGAATTAAATACCATTTGGAGGCATTTAATGTTCAAGCAAAAACAGGTGATTTTTGACAAAAGAGATAACACCCCCCATTACGTCATGCTTCAGAAAGGTGAAAAATGGTCCGTTTTCAAATGTTTTATTTTTGAACGTCAGTTCACATTTGTAGGTAGATCATCAGTTTTAGAGCTAAAATTAGCATGTTTAAAGTGATTTTCATGCTTCTAGGGGCCCGGGAAGTGAATTAAATACCATTTGGAGGCATTTAATGTTCAAGCAAAAACAGGTGATTTTTGACAAAAGAGATAACAACCCCCCATTACGTCATGCTGCAGAAAGGTGAAAAATGGTCCGTTTTCAAATGTTTTATTTTTTAACGTCAGTTCACATTTGTAGGTAGATCATCAGTTTTAGAGCTAAAATTAGCATGTTTAAAGTGATTTTCATGCTTCCAGGGGCCCAAAACACAAGATTTGTGGAATGGTTAAAAGTGCATGAAAATGGCCAATTTACTCACTCTGAGGTCTCAAAAAGTGTTTCTTCACCCCGGGAAGTGAATTAAATACCATTTGGAGGCATTTAATGTTCAATCAAAAACAGGTGATTTTTGACAAAAGAGATAACACCCCCCCATTACGTCATGCTTCAGAAAGGTGAAAAATGGTCCGTTTTCAAATGTTTTATTTTTGAACGTCAGTTCACATTTGTAGGTAGATCATCAGTTTTAGAGCTAAAATTAGCATGTTTAAAGTGATTTTCATGCTTCCAGGGGCCCGGGAAGTGAATTAAATACCATTTGTAGGCATTTAATGTTCAAGCAAAAACAGGTGATTTTTGACAAAAGAGATAACACCCCCCATTACGTCATGCTGCAGAAAGGTGAAAAATGGTCCGTTTTCAAATGTTTTATTTGTTAACGTCAGTTCACATTTGTAGGTAGATCATCAGTTTTAGAGCTAAAATTAGCATGTTTAAAGTGATTTTCATGCTTCCAGGGGCCCAAAACACAAGATTTGTGGAATGGTTAAAAGTGCATGAAAATGGCCAATTTACTCACTCTGAGGTCTCAAAAAGTGTTTCTTCACCCCGGGAAGTGAATTAAATACCATTTGGAGGCATTTAATGTTCAAGCAAAAACAGGTGATTTTTGACAAAAGAGATAACACCCCCCCATTACGTCATGCTGCAGAAAGGTGAAAAATGGTCCGTTTTCAAATGTTTTATTTTTTAACGTCAGTTCACATTTGTAGGTAGATCATCAGTTTTAGAGCTAAAATTAGCATGTTTAAAGTGATTTTCATGCTTCCAGGGGCCCAAAACACAAGATTTGTGGAATGGTTAAAAGTGCATGAAAATGGCCAATTTACTCACTCTGAGGTCTCAAAAAGTGTTTCTTCACCCCGGGAAGTGAATTAAATACCATTTGGAGGCATTTAAAGTTCAAGCAAAAACAGGTGATTTTAGACAAAAGAGATAACCCCCCCCCCCATTTCGTCATGCTTCAGAAAGGTGAAAAATGGTCCGTTTTCAAATGTTTTATTTTTTAACGTCAGTTCACATTTGTAGGTAGATCATCAGTTTTAGAGCTAAAATTAGCATGTTTAAAGTGATTTTCATGCTTCCAGGGGCCCAAAACACAAGATTTGTGGAATGGGTAAAAGTGCATGAAAATGGCCAATTTACTCACTCTGAGGTCTCAAAAAGTGTTTCTTCACCCCGGGAAGTGAATTAAATACCATTTGGAGGCATTTAATGTTCAAGCAAAAACAGGTGATTTTTGACAAAAGAGATAACACCCCCCCATTACATCATGCTTCAGAAAGGTGAAAAATGGTCCGTTTTCAAATGTTTTATTTTTTAACGTCAGTTCACATTTGTAGGTAGATCATCAGTTTTAGAGCTAAAATTAGCATGTTTAAAGTGATTTTCATGCTTCCAGGGGCCCAAAACACAAGATTTGTGGAATTGTTAAAAGTGCATGAAAATGGCCAATTTACTCACTCTGAGGTCTCAAAAAGTGTTTCTTCACCCCGGGAAGTGAATTAAATACCATTTGGAGGCATTTAATGTTCAAGCAAAAACAGGTGATTTTTGACAAAAGAGATAACACCCCCCATTACGTCATGCTTCAGAAAGGTGAAAAATGGTCCGTTTTCAAATGTTTTATTTTTGAACGTCAGTTCACATTTGTAGGTAGATCATCAGTTTTAGAGCTAAAATTAGCATGTTTAAAGTGATTTTCATGCTTCTAGGGGCCCGGGAAGTGAATTAAATACCATTTGGAGGCATTTAATGTTCAAGCAAAAACAGGTGATTTTTGACAAAAGAGATAACAACCCCCCATTACGTCATGCTGCAGAAAGGTGAAAAATGGTCCGTTTTCAAATGTTTTATTTTTTAACGTCAGTTCACATTTGTAGGTAGATCATCAGTTTTAGAGCTAAAATTAGCATGTTTAAAGTGATTTTCATGCTTCCAGGGGCCCAAAACACAAGATTTGTGGAATGGTTAAAAGTGCATGAAAATGGCCAATTTACTCACTCTGAGGTCTCAAAAAGTGTTTCTTCACCCCGGGAAGTGAATTAAATACCATTTGGAGGCATTTAATGTTCAAGCAAAAACAGGTGATTTTTGACAAAAGAGATAACACCCCCCCATTACATCATGCTTCAGAAAGGTGAAAAATGGTCCGTTTTCAAATGTTTTATTTTTTAACGTCAGTTCACATTTGTAGGTAGATCATCAGTTTTAGAGCTAAAATTAGCATGTTTAAAGTGATTTTCATGCTTCCAGGGGCCCAAAACACAAGATTTGTGGAATTGTTAAAAGTGCATGAAAATGGCCAATTTACTCACTCTGAGGTCTCAAAAAGTGTTTCTTCACCCCGGGAAGTGAATTAAATACCATTTGGAGGCATTTAATGTTCAAGCAAAAACAGGTGATTTTTGACAAAAGAGATAACACCCCCCATTACGTCATGCTTCAGAAAGGTGAAAAATGGTCCGTTTTCAAATGTTTTATTTTTGAACGTCAGTTCACATTTGTAGGTAGATCATCAGTTTTAGAGCTAAAATTAGCATGTTTAAAGTGATTTTCATGCTTCTAGGGGCCCGGGAAGTGAATTAAATACCATTTGGAGGCATTTAATGTTCAAGCAAAAACAGGTGATTTTTGACAAAAGAGATAACAACCCCCCATTACGTCATGCTGCAGAAAGGTGAAAAATGGTCCGTTTTCAAATGTTTTATTTTTTAACGTCAGTTCACATTTGTAGGTAGATCATCAGTTTTAGAGCTAAAATTAGCATGTTTAAAGTGATTTTCATGCTTCCAGGGGCCCAAAACACAAGATTTGTGGAATGGTTAAAAGTGCATGAAAATGGCCAATTTACTCACTCTGAGGTCTCAAAAAGTGTTTCTTCACCCCGGGAAGTGAATTAAATACCATTTGGAGGCATTTAATGTTCAAGCAAAAACAGGTGATTTTTGACAAAAGAGATAACACCCCACCATTACGTCATGCTGCAGAAAGGTGAAAAATGGTCCGTTTTCAAATGTTTTATTTTTTAACGTCAGTTCACATTTGTAGGTAGATCATCAGTTTTAGAGCTAAAATTAGCATGTTTAGAGTGATTTTCATGCTTCCAGGGGCCCAAAACACAAGATTTGTGGAATGGTTAAAAGTGCTTGAAAATGGCCAATTTACTCACTCTGAGGTCTCAAAAAGTGTTTCTTCACCCCGGGAAGTGAATTAAATACCATTTGGAGGCATTTAATGTTCAAGCAAAAACAGGTGATTTTTGACAAAAGAGATAACCCCCCCCCCATTACGTCATGCTTCAGAAAGGTGAAAAATGGTCCGTTTTCAAATGTTTTATTTTTTAACGTCAGTTCACATTTGTAGGTAGATCATCAGTTTTAGAGCTAAAATTAGCATGTTTAAAGTGATTTTCATGCTTCCAGGGGCCCAAAACACAAGATTTGGGGAATGGTTAAAAGTGCATGAAAATGGCCAATTTACTCACTCTGAGGTCTCAAAAAGTGTTTCTTCACCCCGGGAAGTGAATTAAATACCATTTGGAGGCATTTAATGTTCAAGCAAAAACAGGTGATTTTTGACAAAAGAGATAACACCCCCCCATTACGTCATGCTTCAGAAAGGTGAAAAATGGTCCGTTTTCAAATGTTTTATTTTTGAACATCAGTTCACATTTGTAGGTAGATCATCAGTTTTAGAGCTAAAATTAGCATGTTTAAAGTGATTTTCATGCTTCCAGGGGCCCGGGAAGTGAATTAAATACCATTTGGAGGCATTTAATGTTCAAGCAAAAACAGGTGATTTTTGACAAAAGAGATAACACCCCCCATTACGTCATGCTGCAGAAAGGTGAAAAATGGTCCGTTTTCAAATGTTTTATTTGTTAACGTCAGTTCACATTTGTAGGTAGATCATCAGTTTTAGAGCTAAAATTAGCATGTTTAAAGTGATTTTCATGCTTCCAGGGGCCCAAAACACAAGATTTGTGGAATGGTTAAAAGTGCATGAAAATGGCCAATTTACTCACTCTGAGGTCTCAAAAAGTGTTTCTTCACCCCGGGAAGTGAATTAAATACCATTTGGAGGCATTTAATGTTCAAGCAAAAACAGGTGATTTTTGACAAAAGAGATAACACCCCCCCATTACGTCATGCTGCAGAAAGGTGAAAAATGGTCCGTTTTCAAATGTTTTATTTTTTAACGTCAGTTCACATTTGTAGGTAGATCATCAGTTTTAGAGCTAAAATTAGCATGTTTAAAGTGATTTTCATGCTTCCAGGGGCCCAAAACACAAGATTTGTGGAATGGTTAAAAGTGCATGAAAATGGCCAATTTACTCACTCTGAGGTCTCAAAAAGTGTTTCTTCACCCCGGGAAATGAATTAAATACCATTTGGAGGCATTTAATGTTCAAGCAAAAACAGGTGATTTTTGACAAAAGAGATAACACCCCCCATTACGTCATGCTGCAGAAAGGTGAAAAATGGTCCGTTTTCAAATGTTTTATTTTTTAACTTCAGTTCACATTTGTAGGTAGATCATCAGTTTTAGAGCTAAAATTAGCATGTTTAAAGTGATTTTCATGCTTCCAGGGGCCCAAAACACAAGATTTGTGGAATGGTTAAAAGTGCTTGAAAATGGCCAATTTACTCACTCTGAGGTCTCAAAAAGTGTTTCTTCACCCCGGGAAGTGAATTAAATACCATTTGGAGGCATTTAATGTTCAAGCAAAAACAGGTGATTTTTGACAAAAGAGATAACCCCCCCCCCATTACGTCATGCTTCAGAAAGGTGAAAAATGGTCCGTTTTCAAATGTTTTATTTTTTAACGTCAGTTCACATTTGTAGGTAGATCATCAGTTTTAGAGCTAAAATTAGCATGTTTAAAGTGATTTTCATGCTTCCAGGGGCCCAAAACACAAGATTTGTGGAATGGGTAAAAGTGCATGAAAATGGCCAATTTACTCACTCTGAGGTCTCAAAAAGTGTTTCTTCACCCCGGGAAGTGAATTAAATACCATTTGGAGGCATTTAATGTTCAAGCAAAAACAGGTGATTTTTGACAAGAGATAACACCCCCCCATTACATCATGCTTCAGAAAGGTGAAAAATGGTCCGTTTTCAAATGTTTTATTTTTTAACGTCAGTTCACATTTGTAGGTAGATCATCAGTTTTAGAGCTAAAATTAGCATGTTTAAAGTGATTTTCATGCTTCCAGGGGCCCAAAACACAAGATTTGTGGAATTGTTAAAAGTGCATGAAAATGGCCAATTTACTCACTCTGAGGTCTCAAAAAGTGTTTCTTCACCCCGGGAAGTGAATTAAATACCATTTGGAGGCATTTAATGTTCAAGCAAAAACAGGTGATTTTTGACAAAAGAGATAACACCCCCCATTACGTCATGCTTCAGAAAGGTGAAAAATGGTCCGTTTTCAAATGTTTTATTTTTGAACGTCAGTTCACATTTGTAGGTAGATCATCAGTTTTAGAGCTAAAATTAGCATGTTTAAAGTGATTTTCATGCTTCTAGGGGCCCGGGAAGTGAATTAAATACCATTTGGAGGCATTTAATGTTCAAGCAAAAACAGGTGATTTTTGACAAAAGAGATAACAACCCCCCATTAGGTCATGCTGCAGAAAGGTGAAAAATGGTCCGTTTTCAAATGTTTTATTTTTTAACGTCAGTTCACATTTGTAGGTAGATCATCAGTTTTAGAGCTAAAATTAGCATGTTTAAAGTGATTTTCATGCTTCCAGGGGCCCAAAACACAAGATTTGTGGAATGGTTAAAAGTGCATGAAAATGGCCAATTTACTCACTCTGAGGTCTCAAAAAGTGTTTCTTCACCCCGGGAAGTGAATTAAATACCATTTGGAGGCATTTAATGTTCAAGCAAAAACAGGTGATTTTTGACAAAAGAGATAACACCCCCCCATTACATCATGCTTCAGAAAGGTGAAAAATGGTCCGTTTTCAAATGTTTTATTTTTTAACGTCAGTTCACATTTGTAGGTAGATCATCAGTTTTAGAGCTAAAATTAGCATGTTTAAAGTGATTTTCATGCTTCCAGGGGCCCAAAACACAAGATTTGTGGAATTGTTAAAAGTGCATGAAAATGGCCAATTTACTCACTCTGAGGTCTCAAAAAGTGTTTCTTCACCCCGGGAAGTGAATTAAATACCATTTGGAGGCATTTAATGTTCAAGCAAAAACAGGTGATTTTTGACAAAAGAGATAACACCCCCCATTACGTCATGCTTCAGAAAGGTGAAAAATGGTCCGTTTTCAAATGTTTTATTTTTGAACGTCAGTTCACATTTGTAGGTAGATCATCAGTTTTAGAGCTAAAATTAGCATGTTTAAAGTGATTTTCATGCTTCCAGGGGCCCAAAACACAAGATTTGGGGAATGGTTAAAAGTTCATGAAAATGGCCAATTTACTCACTCTGAGGTCTCAAAAAGTGTTTCTTCACCCCGGGAAGTGAATTAAATACCATTTGGAGGCATTTAATGTTCAAGCAAAAACAGGTGATTTTTGACAAAAGAGATAACACCCCCCCATTACGTCATGCTTCAGAAAGGTGAAAAATGGTCCGTTTTCAAATGTTTTATTTTTGAACGTCAGTTCACATTTGTAGGTAGATCATCAGTTTTAGAGCTAAAATTAGCATGTTTAAAGTGATTTTCATGCTTCCAGGGGCCCGGGAAGTGAATTAAATACCATTTGGAGGCATTTAATGTTCAAGCAAAAACAGGTGATTTTTGACAAAAGAGATAACACCCCCCATTACGTCATGCTGCAGAAAGGTGAAAAATGGTCCGTTTTCAAATGTTTTATTTGTTAACGTCAGTTCACATTTGTAGGTAGATCATCAGTTTTAGAGCTAAAATTAGCATGTTTAAAGTGATTTTCATGCTTCCAGGGGCCCAAAACACAAGATTTGTGGAATGGTTAAAAGTGCATGAAAATGGCCAATTTACTCACTCTGAGGTCTCAAAAAGTGTTTCTTCACCCCGGGAAGTGAATTAAATACCATTTGGAGGCATTTAATGTTCAAGCAAAAACAGGTGATTTTTGACAAAAGAGATAACACCCCCCCATTACGTCATGCTTCAGAAAGGTGAAAAATGGTCCGTTTTCAAATGTTTTATTTTTGAACGTCAGTTCACATTTGTAGGTAGATCATCAGTTTTAGAGCTAAAATTAGCATGTTTAAAGTGATTTTCATGCTTCCAGGGGCCCAAAACACAAGATTTGTGGAATGGTTAAAAGTGCATGAAAATGGCCAATTTACTCACTCTGAGGTCTCAAAAAGTGTTTCTTCACCCCGGGAAGTGAAATAAATACCATTTGGAGGCATTTAATGTTCAAGCAAAAACAGGTGATTTTTGACAAAAGAGATAACACCCCCCCATTACGTCATGCTGCAGAGAGGGGAAAAATGGTCCGTTTTCAAATGTTTTATTTTTTAACGTCAGTTCACATTTGTAGGTAGATCATCAGTTTTAGAGCTAAAATTAGCATGTTTAAAGTGATTTTCATGCTTCCAGGGGCCCAAAACACAAGATTTGTGGAATGGGTAAAAGTGCATGAAAATGGCCAATTTACTCACTCTGAGGTCTCAAAAAGTGTTTCTTCACCCCGGGAAGTGAATTAAATACCATTTGGAGGCATTTAATGTTCAAGCAAAAACAGGTGATTTTTGACAAAAGAGATAACACCCCCCCATTACATCATGCTTCAGAAAGGTGAAAAATGGTCTGTTTTCAAATGTTTTATTTTTTAACGTCAGTTCACATTTGTAGGTAGATCATCAGTTTTAGAGCTAAAATTAGCATGTTTAAAGTGATTTTCATGCTTCCAGGGGCCCAAAACACAAGATTTGTGGAATTGTTAAAAGTGCATGAAAATGGCCAATTTACTCACTCTGAGGTCTCAAAAAGTGTTTCTTCACCCCGGGAAGTGAATTAAATACCATTTGGAGGCATTTAATGTTCAAGCAAAAACAGGTGATTTTTGACAAAAGAGATAACACCCCCCATTACGTCATGCTTCAGAAAGGTGAAAAATAGTCCGTTTTCAAATGTTTTATTTTTGAACGTCAGTTCACATTTGTAGGTAGATCATCAGTTTTAGAGCTAAAATTAGCATGTTTAAAGTGATTTTCATGCTTCTAGGGGCCCGGGAAGTGATTTAAATACCATTTGGAGGCATTTAATGTTCAAGCAAAAACAGGTGATTTTAGACAAAAGAGATAACAACCCCCCATTACGTCATGCTGCAGAAAGGTGAAAAATGGTCCGTTTTCAAATGTTTTATTTTTTAACGTCAGTTCACATTTGTAGGTAGATCATCAGTTTTAGAGCTAAAATTAGCATGTTTAAAGTGATTTTCATGCTTCCAGGGGCCCAAAACACAAGATTTGTGGAATGGTTAAAAGTGCATGAAAATGGCCAATTTACTCACTCTGAGGTCTCAAAAAGTGTTTCTTCACCCCGGGAAGTGAATTAAATACCATTTGGAGGCATTTAATGTTCAAGCAAAAACAGGTGATTTTTGACAAAAGAGATAACACCCCCCCATTACGTCATGCTGCAGAAAGGTGAAAAATGGTCCGTTTTCAAATGTTTTATTTTTTAACGTCAGTTCACATTTGTAGGTAGATCATCAGTTTTAGAGCTAAAATTAGCATGTTTAAAGTGATTTTCATGCTTCCAGGGGCCCAAAACACAAGATTTGTGGAATGGTTAAAAGTGCTTGAAAATGGCCAATTTACTCACTCTGAGGTCTCAAAAAGTGTTTCTTCACCCCGGGAAGTGAATTAAATACCATTTGGAGGCATTTAATGTTCAAGCAAAAACAGGTGATTTTTGACAAAAGAGATAACCCCCCCCCATTACGTCATGCTTCAGAAAGGTGAAAAATGGTCCGTTTTCAAATGTTTTATTTTTTAACGTCAGTTCACATTTGTAGGTAGATCATCAGTTTTAGAGCTAAAATTAGCATGTTTAAAGTGATTTTCATGCTTCCAGGGGCCCAAAACACAAGATTTGGGGAATGGTTAAAAGTGCATGAAAATGGCCAATTTACTCACTCTGAGGTCTCAAAAAGTGTTTCTTCACCCCGGGAAGTGAATTAAATACCATTTGGAGGCATTTAATGTTCAAGCAAAAACAGGTGATTTTTGACAAAAGAGATAACACCCCCCCATTACGTCATGCTTCAGAAAGGTGAAAAATGGTCCGTTTTCAAATGTTTTATTTTTGAACGTCAGTTCACATTTGTAGGTAGATCATCAGTTTTAGAGCTAAAATTAGCATGTTTAAAGTGATTTTCATGCTTCCAGGGGCCCGGGAAGTGAATTAAATACCATTTGGAGGCATTTAATGTTCAAGCAAAAACAGGTGATTTTTGACAAAAGAGATAACACCCCCCATTACGTCATGCTGCAGAAAGGTGAAAAATGGTCCGTTTTCAAATGTTTTATTTGTTAACGTCAGTTCACATTTGTAGGTAGATCATCAGTTTTAGAGCTAAAATTAGCATGTTTAAAGTGATTTTCATGCTTCCAGGGGCCCAAAACACAAGATTTGTGGAATGGTTAAAAGTGCATGAAAATGGCCAATTTACTCACTCTGAGGTCTCAAAAAGTGTTTCTTCACCCCGGGAAGTGAATTAAATACCATTTGGAGGCATTTAATGTTCAAGCAAAAACAGGTGATTTTTGACAAAAGAGATAACACCCCCCCATTACGTCATGCTTCAGAAAGGTGAAAAATGGTCCGTTTTCAAATGTTTTATTTTTGAACGTCAGTTCACATTTGTAGGTAGATCATCAGTTTTAGAGCTAAAATTAGCATGTTTAAAGTGATTTTCATGCTTCCAGGGGCCCAAAACACAAGATTTGTGGAATGGTTAAAAGTGCATGAAAATGGCCAATTTACTCACTCTGAGGTCTCAAAAAGTGTTTCTTCACCCCGGGAAGTGAATTAAATACCATTTGGAGGCATTTAATGTTCAAGCAAAAACAGGTGATTTTTGACAAAAGAGATAACACCCCCCCATTACGTCATGCTGCAGAAAGGTGAAAAATGGTCCGTTTTCAAATGTTTTATTTTTTAACGTCAGTTCACATTTGTAGGTAGATCATCAGTTTTAGAGCTAAAATTAGCATGTTTAAAGTGATTTTCATGCTTCCAGGGGCCCAAAACACAAGATTTGTGGAATGGTTAAAAGTGCATGAAAATGGCCAATTTACTCACTCTGAGGTCTCAAAAAGTGTTTCTTCACCCCGGGAAGTGAATTAAATACCATTTGGAGGCATTTAAAGTTCAAGCAAAAACAGGTGATTTTAGACAAAAGAGATAACCCCCCCCCCCCATTTCGTCATGCTTCAGAAAGGTGAAAAATGGTCCGTTTTCAAATGTTTTATTTTTTAACGTCAGTTCACATTTGTAGGTAGATTATCAGTTTTAGAGCTAAAATTAGCATGTTTAAAGTGATTTTCATGCTTCCAGGGGCCCAAAACACAAGATTTGTGGAATGGGTAAAAGTGCATGAAAATGGCCAATTTACTCACTCTGAGGTCTCAAAAAGTGTTTCTTCACCCCGGGAAGTGAATTAAATACCATTTGGAGGCATTTAATGTTCAAGCAAAAACAGGTGATTTTTGACAAAAGAGATAACACCCCCCATTACGTCATGCTTCAGAAAGGTGAAAAATGGTCCGTTTTCAAATGTTTTATTTTTGAACGTCAGTTCACATTTGTAGGTAGATCATCAGTTTTAGAGCTAAAATTAGCATGTTTAAAGTGATTTTCATGCTTCCAGGGGCCCAAAACACAAGATTTGTGGAATTGTTAAAAGTGCATGAAAATGGCCAATTTACTCACTCTGAGGTCTCAAAAAGTGTTTCTTCACCCCGGGAAGTGAATTAAATACCATTTGGAGGCATTTAATGTTCAAGCAAAAACAGGTGATTTTTGACAAAAGAGATAACACCCCCCATTACGTCATGCTTCAGAAAGGTGAAAAATGGTCCGTTTTCAAATGTTTTATTTTTGAACGTCAGTTCACATTTGTAGGTAGATCATCAGTTTTAGAGCTAAAATTAGCATGTTTAAAGTGATTTTCATGCTTCCAGGGGCCCAAAACACAAGATTTGTGGAATGGTTAAAAGTGCTTGAAAATGGCCAATTTACTCACTCTGAGGTCTCAAAAAGTGTTTCTTCACCCCGGGAAGTGAATTAAATACCATTTGGAGGCATTTAATGTTCAAGCAAAAACAGGTGATTTTTGACAAAAGAGATAACCCCCCCCCCCATTACGTCATGCTTCAGAAAGGTGAAAAATGGTCCGTTTTCAAATGTTTTATTTTTTAACGTCAGTTCACATTTGTAGGTAGATCATCAGTTTTAGAGCTAAAATTAGCATGTTTAAAGTGATTTTCATGCTTCCAGGGGCCCAAAACACAAGATTTGGGGAATGGTTAAAAGTGCATGAAAATGGCCAATTTACTCACTCTGAGGTCTCAAAAAGTGTTTCTTCACCCCGGGAAGTGAATTAAATACCATTTGGAGGCATTTAATGTTCAAGCAAAAACAGGTGATTTTTGACAAAAGAGATAACACCCCCCCATTACGTCATGCTTCAGAAAGGTGAAAAATGGTCCGTTTTCAAATGTTTTATTTTTGAACATCAGTTCACATTTGTAGGTAGATCATCAGTTTTAGAGCTAAAATTAGCATGTTTAAAGTGATTTTCATGCTTCCAGGGGCCCGGGAAGTGAATTAAATACCATTTGGAGGCATTTAATGTTCAAGCAAAAACAGGTGATTTTTGACAAAAGAGATAACACCCCCCATTACGTCATGCTGCAGAAAGGTGAAAAATGGTCCGTTTTCAAATGTTTTATTTGTTAACGTCAGTTCACATTTGTAGGTAGATCATCAGTTTTAGAGCTAAAATTAGCATGTTTAAAGTGATTTTCATGCTTCCAGGGGCCCAAAACACAAGATTTGTGGAATTGTTAAAAGTGCATGAAAATGGCCAATTTACTCACTCTGAGGTCTCAAAAAGTGTTTCTTCACCCCGGGAAGTGAATTAAATACCATTTGGAGGCATTTAATGTTCAAGCAAAAACAGGTGATTTTTGACAAAAGAGATAACACCCCCCATTACGTCATGCTTCAGAAAGGTGAAAAATGGTCCGTTTTCAAATGTTTTATTTTTGAACGTCAGTTCACATTTGTAGGTAGATCATCAGTTTTAGAGCTAAAATTAGCATGTTTAAAGTGATTTTCATGCTTCTAGGGGCCCGGGAAGTGAATTAAATACCATTTGGAGGCATTTAATGTTCAAGCAAAAACAGGTGATTTTTGACAAAAGAGATAACAACCCCCCATTACGTCATGCTGCAGAAAGGTGAAAAATGGTCCGTTTTCAAATGTTTTATTTTTTAACGTCAGTTCACATTTGTAGGTAGATCATCAGTTTTAGAGCTAAAATTAGCATGTTTAAAGTGATTTTCATGCTTCCAGGGGCCCAAAACACAAGATTTGTGGAATGGTTAAAAGTGCTTGAAAATGGCCAATTTACTCACTCTGAGGTCTCAAAAAGTGTTTCTTCACCCCGGGAAGTGAATTAAATACCATTTGGAGGCATTTAATGTTCAAGCAAAAACAGGTGATTTTTGACAAAAGAGATAACCCCCCCCCATTACGTCATGCTTCAGAAAGGTGAAAAATGGTCCGTTTTCAAATGTTTTATTTTTTAACGTCAGTTCACATTTGTAGGTAGATCATCAGTTTTAGAGCTAAAATTAGCATGTTTAAAGTGATTTTCATGCTTCCAGGGGCCCAAAACACAAGATTTGGGGAATGGTTAAAAGTGCATGAAAATGGCCAATTTACTCACTCTGAGGTCTCAAAAAGTGTTTCTTCACCCCGGGAAGTGAATTAAATACCATTTGGAGGCATTTAATGTTCAAGCAAAAACAGGTGATTTTTGACAAAAGAGATAACACCCCCCCATTACGTCATGCTTCAGAAAGGTGAAAAATGGTCCGTTTTCAAATGTTTTATTTTTGAACGTCAGTTCACATTTGTAGGTAGATCATCAGTTTTAGAGCTAAAATTAGCATGTTTAAAGTGATTTTCATGCTTCCAGGGGCCCGGGAAGTGAATTAAATACCATTTGGAGGCATTTAATGTTCAAGCAAAAACAGGTGATTTTTGACAAAAGAGATAACACCCCCCATTACGTCATGCTGCAGAAAGGTGAAAAATGGTCCGTTTTCAAATGTTTTATTTGTTAACGTCAGTTCACATTTGTAGGTAGATCATCAGTTTTAGAGCTAAAATTAGCATGTTTAAAGTGATTTTCATGCTTCCAGGGGCCCAAAACACAAGATTTGTGGAATGGTTAAAAGTGCATGAAAATGGCCAATTTACTCACTCTGAGGTCTCAAAAAGTGTTTCTTCACCCCGGGAAGTGAATTAAATACCATTTGGAGGCATTTAATGTTCAAGCAAAAACAGGTGATTTTTGACAAAAGAGATAACACCCCCCCATTACGTCATGCTTCAGAAAGGTGAAAAATGGTCAGTTTTCAAATGTTTTATTTTTGAACGTCAGTTCACATTTGTAGGTAGATCATCAGTTTTAGAGCTAAAATTAGCATGTTTAAAGTGATTTTCATGCTTCCAGGGGCCCAAAACACAAGATTTGTGGAATGGTTAAAAGTGCATGAAAATGGCCAATTTACTCACTCTGAGGTCTCAAAAAGTGTTTCTTCACCCCGGGAAGTGAATTAAATACCATTTGGAGGCATTTAATGTTCAAGCAAAAACAGGTGATTTTTGACAAAAGAGATAACACCCCCCCATTACGTCATGCTGCAGAAAGGTGAAAAATGGTCCGTTTTCAAATGTTTTATTTTTTAACGTCAGTTCACATTTGTAGGTAGATCATCAGTTTTAGAGCTAAAATTAGCATGTTTAAAGTGATTTTCATGCTTCCAGGGGCCCAAAACACAAGATTTGTGGAATGGTTAAAAGTGCATGAAAATGGCCAATTTACTCACTCTGAGGTCTCAAAAAGTGTTTCTTCACCCCGGGAAGTGAATTAAATACCATTTGGAGGCATTTAAAGTTCAAGCAAAAACAGGTGATTTTAGACAAAAGAGATAACCCCCCCCCCATTTCGTCATGCTTCAGAAAGGTGAAAAATGGTCCGTTTTCAAATGTTTTATTTTTTAACGTCAGTTCACATTTGTAGGTAGATTATCAGTTTTAGAGCTAAAATTAGCATGTTTAAAGTGATTTTCATGCTTCCAGGGGCCCAAAACACAAGATTTGTGGAATGGGTAAAAGTGCATGAAAATGGCCAATTTACTCACTCTGAGGTCTCAAAAAGTGTTTCTTCACCCCGGGAAGTGAATTAAATACCATTTGGAGGCATTTAATGTTCAAGCAAAAACAGGTGATTTTTGACAAAAGAGATAACACCCCCCATTACGTCATGCTTCAGAAAGGTGAAAAATGGTCCGTTTTCAAATGTTTTATTTTTGAACGTCAGTTCACATTTGTAGGTAGATCATCAGTTTTAGAGCTAAAATTAGCATGTTTAAAGTGATTTTCATGCTTCCAGGGGCCCAAAACACAAGATTTGTGGAATTGTTAAAAGTGCATGAAAATGGCCAATTTACTCACTCTGAGGTCTCAAAAAGTGTTTCTTCACCCCGGGAAGTGAATTAAATACCATTTGGAGGCATTTAATGTTCAAGCAAAAACAGGTGATTTTTGACAAAAGAGATAACACCCCCCATTACGTCATGCTTCAGAAAGGTGAAAAATGGTCCGTTTTCAAATGTTTTATTTTTGAACGTCAGTTCACATTTGTAGGTAGATCATCAGTTTTAGAGCTAAAATTAGCATGTTTAAAGTGATTTTCATGCTTCCAGGGGCCCAAAACACAAGATTTGTGGAATGGTTAAAAGTGCTTGAAAATGGCCAATTTACTCACTCTGAGGTCTCAAAAAGTGTTTCTTCACCCCGGGAAGTGAATTAAATACCATTTGGAGGCATTTAATGTTCAAGCAAAAACAGGTGATTTTTGACAAAAGAGATAACCCCCCCCCATTACGTCATGCTTCAGAAAGGTGAAAAATGGTCCGTTTTCAAATGTTTTATTTTTTAACGTCAGTTCACATTTGTAGGTAGATCATCAGTTTTAGAGCTAAAATTAGCATGTTTAAAGTGATTTTCATGCTTCCAGGGGCCCAAAACACAAGATTTGGGGAATGGTTAAAAGTGCATGAAAATGGCCAATTTACTCACTCTGAGGTCTCAAAAAGTGTTTCTTCACCCCGGGAAGTGAATTAAATACCATTTGGAGGCATTTAATGTTCAAGCAAAAACAGGTGATTTTTGACAAAAGAGATAACACCCCCCCATTACGTCATGCTTCAGAAAGGTGAAAAATGGTCCGTTTTCAAATGTTTTATTTTTGAACATCAGTTCACATTTGTAGGTAGATCATCAGTTTTAGAGCTAAAATTAGCATGTTTAAAGTGATTTTCATGCTTCCAGGGGCCCGGGAAGTGAATTAAATACCATTTGGAGGCATTTAATGTTCAAGCAAAAACAGGTGATTTTTGACAAAAGAGATAACACCCCCCATTACGTCATGCTGCAGAAAGGTGAAAAATGGTCCGTTTTCAAATGTTTTATTTGTTAACGTCAGTTCACATTTGTAGGTAGATCATCAGTTTTAGAGCTAAAATTAGCATGTTTAAAGTGATTTTCATGCTTCCAGGGGCCCAAAACACAAGATTTGTGGAATTGTTAAAAGTGCATGAAAATGGCCAATTTACTCACTCTGAGGTCTCAAAAAGTGTTTCTTCACCCCGGGAAGTGAATTAAATACCATTTGGAGGCATTTAATGTTCAAGCAAAAACAGGTGATTTTTGACAAAAGAGATAACACCCCCCATTACGTCATGCTTCAGAAAGGTGAAAAATGGTCCGTTTTCAAATGTTTTATTTTTGAACGTCAGTTCACATTTGTAGGTAGATCATCAGTTTTAGAGCTAAAATTAGCATGTTTAAAGTGATTTTCATGCTTCTAGGGGCCCGGGAAGTGAATTAAATACCATTTGGAGGCATTTAATGTTCAAGCAAAAACAGGTGATTTTTGACAAAAGAGATAACAACCCCCATTACGTCATGCTGCAGAAAGGTGAAAAATGGTCCGTTTTCAAATGTTTTATTTTTTAACGTCAGTTCACATTTGTAGGTAGATCATCAGTTTTAGAGCTAAAATTAGCATGTTTAAAGTGATTTTCATGCTTCCAGGGGCCCAAAACACAAGATTTGTGGAATGGTTAAAAGTGCATGAAAATGGCCAATTTACTCACTCTGAGGTCTCAAAAAGTGTTTCTTCACCCCGGGAAGTGAATTAAATACCATTTGGAGGCATTTAATGTTCAAGCAAAAACAGGTGATTTTTGACAAAAGAGATAACACCCCCCCATTACATCATGCTTCAGAAAGGTGAAAAATGGTCCGTTTTCAAATGTTTTATTTTTTAACGTCAGTTCACATTTGTAGGTAGATCATCAGTTTTAGAGCTAAAATTAGCATGTTTAAAGTGATTTTCATGCTTCCAGGGGCCCAAAACACAAGATTTGTGGAATTGTTAAAAGTGCATGAAAATGGCCAATTTACTCACTCTGAGGTCTCAAAAAGTGTTTCTTCACCCCGGGAAGTGAATTAAATACCATTTGGAGGCATTTAATGTTCAAGCAAAAACAGGTGATTTTTGACAAAAGAGATAACACCCCCCATTACGTCATGCTTCAGAAAGGTGAAAAATGGTCTGTTTTCAAATGTTTTATTTTTTAAACGTCAGTTCACATTTGTAGGTAGATCATCAGTTTTAGAGCTAAAATTAGCATGTTTAAAGTGATTTTCATGCTTCCAGGGGCCCAAAACACAAGATTTGGGGAATGGTTAAAAGTGCATGAAAATGGCCAATTTACTCACTCTGAGGTCTCAAAAAGTGTTTCTTCACCCCGGGAAGTGAATTAAATACCATTTGGAGGCATTTAATGTTCAAGCAAAAACAGGTGATTTTTGACAAAAGAGATAACACCCCCCCATTACGTCATGCTTCAGAAAGGTGAAAAATGGTCCGTTTTCAAATGTTTTATTTTTGAACGTCAGTTCACATTTGTAGGTAGATCATCAGTTTTAGAGCTAAAATTAGCATGTTTAAAGTGATTTTCATGCTTCCAGGGGCCCGGGAAGTGAATTAAATACCATTTGGAGGCATTTAATGTTCAAGCAAAAACAGGTGATTTTTGACAAAAGAGATAACACCCCCCATTACGTCATGCTGCAGAAAGGTGAAAAATGGTCCGTTTTCAAATGTTTTATTTGTTAACGTCAGTTCACATTTGTAGGTAGATCATCAGTTTTAGAGCTAAAATTAGCATGTTTAAAGTGATTTTCATGCTTCCAGGGGCCCAAAACACAAGATTTGTGGAATGGTTAAAAGTGCATGAAAATGGCCAATTTACTCACTCTGAGGTCTCAAAAAGTGTTTCTTCACCCCGGGAAGTGAATTAAATACCATTTGGAGGCATTTAATGTTCAAGCAAAAACAGGTGATTTTTGACAAAAGAGATAACACCCCCCCATTACGTCATGCTGCAGAAAGGTGAAAAATGGTCCGTTTTCAAATGTTTTATTTTTTAACGTCAGTTCACATTTGTAGGTAGATCATCAGTTTTAGAGCTAAAATTAGCATGTTTAAAGTGATTTTCATGCTTCCAGGGGCCCAAAACACAAGATTTGTGGAATGGTTAAAAGTGCATGAAAATGGCCAATTTACTCACTCTGAGGTCTCAAAAAGTGTTTCTTCACCCCGGGAAGTGAATTAAATACCATTTGGAGGCATTTAAAGTTCAAGCAAAAACAGGTGATTTTAGACAAAAGAGATAACCCCCCCCCCCATTTCGTCATGCTTCAGAAAGGTGAAAAATGGTCCGTTTTCAAATGTTTTATTTTTTAACGTCAGTTCACATTTGTAGGTAGATCATCAGTTTTAGAGCTAAAATTAGCATGTTTAAAGTGATTTTCATGCTTCCAGGGGCCCAAAACACAAGATTTGTGGAATGGGTAAAAGTGCATGAAAATGGCCAATTTACTCACTCTGAGGTCTCAAAAAGTGTTTCTTCACCCCGGGAAGTGAATTAAATACCATTTGGAGGCATTTAATGTTCAAGCAAAAACAGGTGATTTTTGACAAAAGAGATAACAACCCCCCATTACGTCATGCTGCAGAAAGGTGAAAAATGGTCCGTTTTCAAATGTTTTATTTTTTAACGTCAGTTCACATTTGTAGGTAGATCATCAGTTTTAGAGCTAAAATTAGCATGTTTAAAGTGATTTTCATGCTTCCAGGGGCCCAAAACACAAGATTTGTGGAATGGTTAAAAGTGCATGAAAATGGCCAATTTACTCACTCTGAGGTCTCAAAAAGTGTTTCTTCACCCCGGGAAGTGAATTAAATACCATTTGGAGGCATTTAATGTTCAAGCAAAAACAGGTGATTTTTGACAAAAGAGATAACACCCCCCCATTACATCATGCTTCAGAAAGGTGAAAAATGGTCCGTTTTCAAATGTTTTATTTTTTAACGTCAGTTCACATTTGTAGGTAGATCATCAGTTTTAGAGCTAAAATTAGCATGTTTAAAGTGATTTTCATGCTTCCAGGGGCCCAAAACACAAGATTTGTGGAATTGTTAAAAGTGCATGAAAATGGCCAATTTACTCACTCTGAGGTCTCAAAAAGTGTTTCTTCACCCCGGGAAGTGAATTAAATACCATTTGGAGGCATTTAATGTTCAAGCAAAAACAGGTGATTTTTGACAAAAGAGATAACACCCCCCATTACGTCATGCTTCAGAAAGGTGAAAAATGGTCCGTTTTCAAATGTTTTATTTTTGAACGTCAGTTCACATTTGTAGGTAGATCATCAGTTTTAGAGCTAAAATTAGCATGTTTAAAGTGATTTTCATGCTTCTAGGGGCCCGGGAAGTGAATTAAATACCATTTGGAGGCATTTAATGTTCAAGCAAAAACAGGTGATTTTTGACAAAAGAGATAACAACCCCCCATTACGTCATGCTGCAGAAAGGTGAAAAATGGTCCGTTTTCAAATGTTTTATTTTTTAACGTCAGTTCACATTTGTAGGTAGATCATCAGTTTTAGAGCTAAAATTAGCATGTTTAAAGTGATTTTCATGCTTCCAGGGGCCCAAAACACAAGATTTGTGGAATGGTTAAAAGTGCATGAAAATGGCCAATTTACTCACTCTGAGGTCTCAAAAAGTGTTTCTTCACCCCGGGAAGTGAATTAAATACCATTTGGAGGCATTTAATGTTCAAGCAAAAACAGGTGATTTTTGACAAAAGAGATAACACCCCACCATTACGTCATGCTGCAGAAAGGTGAAAAATGGTCAGTTTTCAAATGTTTTATTTTTTAACGTCAGTTCACATTTGTAGGTAGATCATCAGTTTTAGAGCTAAAATTAGCATGTTTAGAGTGATTTTCATGCTTCCAGGGGCCCAAAACACAAGATTTGTGGAATGGTTAAAAGTGCTTGAAAATGGCCAATTTACTCACTCTGAGGTCTCAAAAAGTGTTTCTTCACCCCGGGAAGTGAATTAAATACCATTTGGAGGCATTTAATGTTCAAGCAAAAACAGGTGATTTTTGACAAAAGAGATAACCCCCCCCCCATTACGTCATGCTTCAGAAAGGTGAAAAATGGTCCGTTTTCAAATGTTTTATTTTTTAACGTCAGTTCACATTTGTAGGTAGATCATCAGTTTTAGAGCTAAAATTAGCATGTTTAAAGTGATTTTCATGCTTCCAGGGGCCCAAAACACAAGATTTGGGGAATGGTTAAAAGTGCATGAAAATGGCCAATTTACTCACTCTGAGGTCTCAAAAAGTGTTTCTTCACCCCGGGAAGTGAATTAAATACCATTTGGAGGCATTTAATGTTCAAGCAAAAACAGGTGATTTTTGACAAAAGAGATAACACCCCCCCATTACGTCATGCTTCAGAAAGGTGAAAAATGGTCCGTTTTCAAATGTTTTATTTTTGAACATCAGTTCACATTTGTAGGTAGATCATCAGTTTTAGAGCTAAAATTAGCATGTTTAAAGTGATTTTCATGCTTCCAGGGGCCCGGGAAGTGAATTAAATACCATTTGGAGGCATTTAATGTTCAAGCAAAAACAGGTGATTTTTGACAAAAGAGATAACACCCCCCATTACGTCATGCTGCAGAAAGGTGAAAAATGGTCCGTTTTCAAATGTTTTATTTGTTAACGTCAGTTCACATTTGTAGGTAGATCATCAGTTTTAGAGCTAAAATTAGCATGTTTAAAGTGATTTTCATGCTTCCAGGGGCCCAAAACACAAGATTTGTGGAATGGTTAAAAGTGCATGAAAATGGCCAATTTACTCACTCTGAGGTCTCAAAAAGTGTTTCTTCACCCCGGGAAGTGAATTAAATACCATTTGGAGGCATTTAATGTTCAAGCAAAAACAGGTGATTTTTGACAAAAGAGATAACACCCCCCCATTACGTCATGCTTCAGAAAGGTGAAAAATGGTCCGTTTTCAAATGTTTTATTTTTGAACGTCAGTTCACATTTGTAGGTAGATCATCAGTTTTAGAGCTAAAATTAGCATGTTTAAAGTGATTTTCATGCTTCCAGGGGCCCAAAACACAAGATTTGTGGAATGGTTAAAAGTGCATGAAAATGGCCAATTTACTCACTCTGAGGTCTCAAAAAGTGTTTCTTCACCCCGGGAAGTGAATTAAATACCATTTGGAGGCATTTAATGTTCAAGCAAAAACAGGTGATTTTTGACAAAAGAGATAACACCCCCCCATTACGTCATGCTGCAGAAAGGTGAAAAATGGTCCGTTTTCAAATGTTTTATTTTTTAACGTCAGTTCACATTTGTAGGTAGATCATCAGTTTTAGAGCTAAAATTAGCATGTTTAAAGTGATTTTCATGCTTCCAGGGGCCCAAAACACAAGATTTGTGGAATGGTTAAAAGTGCATGAAAATGGCCAATTTACTCACTCTGAGGTCTCAAAAAGTGTTTCTTCACCCCGGGAAATGAATTAAATACCATTTGGAGGCATTTAATGTTCAAGCAAAAACAGGTGATTTTTGACAAAAGAGATAACACCCCCCATTACGTCATGCTGCAGAAAGGTGAAAAATGGTCCGTTTTCAAATGTTTTATTTTTTAACTTCAGTTCACATTTGTAGGTAGATCATCAGTTTTAGAGCTAAAATTAGCATGTTTAAAGTGATTTTCATGCTTCCAGGGGCCCAAAACACACGATTTGTGGAATGGTTAAAAGTGCTTGAAAATGGCCAATTTACTCACTCTGAGGTCTCAAAAAGTGTTTCTTCACCCCGGGAAGTGAATTAAATACCATTTGGAGGCATTTAATGTTCAAGCAAAAACAGGTGATTTTTGACAAAAGAGATAACCCCCCCCCCATTACGTCATGCTTCAGAAAGGTGAAAAATGGTCCGTTTTCAAATGTTTTAATTTTTTAACGTCAGTTCACATTTGTAGGTAGATCATCAGTTTTAGAGCTAAAATTAGCATGTTTAAAGTGATTTTCATGCTTCCAGGGGCCCAAAACACAAGATTTGTGGAATGGGTAAAAGTGCATGAAAATGGCCAATTTACTCACTCTGAGGTCTCAAAAAGTGTTTCTTCACCCCGGGAAGTGAATTAAATACCATTTGGAGGCATTTAATGTTCAAGCAAAAACAGGTGATTTTTGACAAAAGAGATAACAACCCCCCATTAGGTCATGCTGCAGAAAGGTGAAAAATGGTCCGTTTTCAAATGTTTTATTTTTTAAAGTCAGTTCACATTTGTAGGTAGATCATCAGTTTTAGAGCTAAAATTAGCATGTTTAAAGTGATTTTCATGCTTCCAGGGGCCCAAAACACAAGATTTGTGGAATGGTTAAAAGTGCATGAAAATGGCCAATTTACTCACTCTGAGGTCTCAAAAAGTGTTTCTTCACCCCGGGAAGTGAATTAAATACCATTTGGAGGCATTTAATGTTCAAGCAAAAACAGGTGATTTTTGACAAAAGAGATAACACCCCACCATTACGTCATGCTGCAGAAAGGTGAAAAATGGTCCGTTTTCAAATGTTTTATTTTTTAACGTCAGTTCACATTTGTAGGTAGATCATCAGTTTTAGAGCTAAAATTAGCATGTTTAAAGTGATTTTCATGCTTCCAGGGGCCCAAAACACAAGATTTGTGGAATAGTTAAAAGTGCTTGAAAATGGCCAATTTACTCACTCTGAGGTCTCAAAAAGTGTTTCTTCACCCCGGGAAGTGAATTAAATACCATTTGGAGGCATTTAATGTTCAAGCAAAAACAGGTGATTTTTGACAAAAGAGATAACCCCCCCCCCATTACGTCATGCTTCAGAAAGGTGAAAAATGGTCTGTTTTCAAATGTTTTATTTTTTAACGTCAGTTCACATTTGTAGGTAGATCATCAGTTTTAGAGCTAAAATTAGCATGTTTAAAGTGATTTTCATGCTTCCAGGGGCCCAAAACACAAGATTTGGGGAATGGTTAAAAGTTCATGAAAATGGCCAATTTACTCACTCTGAGGTCTCAAAAAGTGTTTCTTCACCCCGGGAAGTGAATTAAATACCATTTGGAGGCATTTAATGTTCAAGCAAAAACAGGTGATTTTTGACAAAAGAGATAACACCCCCCCATTACGTCATGCTTCAGAAAGGTGAAAAATGGTCCGTTTTCAAATGTTTTATTTTTGAACGTCAGTTCACATTTGTAGGTAGATCATCAGTTTTAGAGCTAAAATTAGCATGTTTAAAGTGATTTTCATGCTTCCAGGGGCCCGGGAAGTGAATTAAATACCATTTGGAGGCATTTAATGTTCAAGCAAAAACAGGTGATTTTTGACAAAAGAGATAACACCCCCCATTACGTCATGCTGCAGAAAGGTGAAAAATGGTCCGTTTTCAAATGTTTTATTTGTTAACGTCAGTTCACATTTGTAGGTAGATCATCAGTTTTAGAGCTAAAATTAGCATGTTTAAAGTGATTTTCATGCTTCCAGGGGCCCAAAACACAAGATTTGTGGAATGGTTAAAAGTGCATGAAAATGGCCAATTTACTCACTCTGAGGTCTCAAAAAGTGTTTCTTCACCCCGGGAAGTGAATTAAATACCATTTGGAGGCATTTAATGTTCAAGCAAAAACAGGTGATTTTTGACAAAAGAGATAACACCCCCCCATTACGTCATGCTTCAGAAAGGTGAAAAATGGTCCGTTTTCAAATGTTTTATTTTTGAACGTCAGTTCACATTTGTAGGTAGATCATCAGTTTTAGAGCTAAAATTAGCATGTTTAAAGTGATTTTCATGCTTCCAGGGGCCCAAAACACAAGATTTGTGGAATGGTTAAAAGTGCATGAAAATGGCCAATTTACTCACTCTGAGGTCTCAAAAAGTGTTTCTTCACCCCGGGAAGTGAATTAAATACCATTTGGAGGCATTTAATGTTCAAGCTAAAACAGGTGATTTTTGACAAAAGAGATAACACCCCCCCATTACGTCATGCTGCAGAGAGGGGAAAAATGGTCCATTTTCAAATGTTTTATTTTTTAACGTCAGTTCACATTTGTAGGTAGATCATCAGTTTTAGAGCTAAAATTAGCATGTTTAAAGTGATTTTCATGCTTCCAGGGGCCCAAAACACAAGATTTGTGGAATGGTTAAAAGTGCATGAAAATGGCCAATTTACTCACTCTGAGGTCTCAAAAAGGGTTTCTTCACCCCTGGAAGTGAATTAAATACCATTTGGAGGCATTTAATGTTCAAGCAAAAACAGGTGATTTTTGACAAAAGAGATAACCCCCCCCCCATTACGTCATGCTTCAGAAAGGTGAAAAATGGTCCGTTTTCAAATGTTTTATTTTTTAACGTCAGTTCACATTTGTAGGTAGATCATCAGTTTTAGAGCTAAAATTAGCATGTTTAAAGTGATTTTCATGCTTCCAGGGGCCCAAAACACAAGATTTGTGGAATGGGTAAAAGTGCATGAAAATGGCCAATTTACTCACTCTGAGGTCTCAAAAAGTGTTTCTTCACCCCGGGAAGTGAATTAAATACCATTTGGAGGCATTTAATGTTCAAGCAAAAACAGGTGATTTTTGACAAAAGAGATAACACCCCCCCATTACATCATGCTTCAGAAAGGTGAAAAATGGTCTGTTTTCAAATGTTTTATTTTTTAACGTCAGTTCACATTTGTAGGTAGATCATCAGTTTTAGAGCTAAAATTAGCATGTTTAAAGTGATTTTCATGCTTCCAGGGGCCCAAAACACAAGATTTGTGGAATTGTTAAAAGTGCATGAAAATGGCCAATTTACTCACTCTGAGGTCTCAAAAAGTGTTTCTTCACCCCGGGAAGTGAATTAAATACCATTTGGAGGCATTTAATGTTCAAGCAAAAACAGGTGATTTTTGACAAAAGAGATAACACCCCCCATTACGTCATGCTTCAGAAAGGTGAAAAATAGTCCGTTTTCAAATGTTTTATTTTTGAACGTCAGTTCACATTTGTAGGTAGATCATCAGTTTTAGAGCTAAAATTAGCATGTTTAAAGTGATTTTCATGCTTCTAGGGGCCCGGGAAGTGAATTAAATACCATTTGGAGGCATTTAATGTTCAAGCAAAAACAGGTGATTTTAGACAAAAGAGATAACAACCCCCCATTACGTCATGCTGCAAAAAGGTGAAAAATGGTCCGTTTTCAAATGTTTTATTTTTTAACGTCAGTTCACATTTGTAGGTAGATCATCAGTTTTAGAGCTAAAATTAGCATGTTTAAAGTGATTTTCATGCTTCCAGGGGCCCAAAACACAAGATTTGTGGAATGGTTAAAAGTGCATGAAAATGGCCAATTTACTCACTCTGAGGTCTCAAAAAGTGTTTCTTCACCCCGGGAAGTGAATTAAATACCATTTGGAGGCATTTAATGTTCAAGCAAAAACAGGTGATTTTTGACAAAAGAGATAACACCCCCCCATTACGTCATGCTGCAGAAAGGTGAAAAATGGTCCGTTTTCAAATGTTTTATTTTTTAACGTCAGTTCACATTTGTAGGTAGATCATCAGTTTTAGAGCTATAATTAGCATGTTTAAAGTGATTTTCATGCTTCCAGGGGCCCAAAACACAAGATTTGTGGAATGGTTAAAAGTGCTTGAAAATGGCCAATTTACTCACTCTGAGGTCTCAAAAAGTGTTTCTTCACCCCGGGAAGTGAATTAAATACCATTTGGAGGCATTTAATGTTCAAGCAAAAACAGGTGATTTTTGACAAAAGAGATAACCCCCCCCCCATTACGTCATGCTTCAGAAAGGTGAAAAATGGTCCGTTTTCAAATGTTTTATTTTTTAACGTCAGTTCACATTTGTAGGTAGATCATCAGTTTTAGAGCTAAAATTAGCATGTTTAAAGTGATTTTCATGCTTCCAGGGGCCCAAAACACAAGATTTGGGGAATGGTTAAAAGTGCATGAAAATGGCCAATTTACTCACTCTGAGGTCTCAAAAAGTGTTTCTTCACCCCGGGAAGTGAATTAAATACCATTTGGAGGCATTTAATGTTCAAGCAAAAACAGGTGATTTTTGACAAAAGAGATAACACCCCCCATTACGTCATGCTTCAGAAAGGTGAAAAATGGTCCGTTTTCAAATGTTTTATTTTTGAACGTCAGTTCACATTTGTAGGTAGATCATCAGTTTTAGAGCTAAAATTAGCATGTTTAAAGTGATTTTCATGCTTCTAGGGGCCCGGGAAGTGAATTAAATACCATTTGGAGGCATTTAATGTTCAAGCAAAAACAGGTGATTTTTGACAAAAGAGATAACAACCCCCCATTACGTCATGCTGCAGAAAGGTGAAAAATGGTCCGTTTTCAAATGTTTTATTTGTTAACGTCAGTTCACATTTGTAGGTAGATCATCAGTTTTAGAGCTAAAATTAGCATGTTTAAAGTGATTTTCATGCTTCCAGGGGCAGAAAACACAAGATTTGTGGAATGGTTAAAAGTGCATGAAAATGGCCAATTTACTCACTCTGAGGTCTCAAAAAGTGTTTCTTCACCCCGGGAAGTGAATTAAATACCATTTGGAGGCATTTAATGTTCAAGCAAAAACAGGTGATTTTTGACAAAAGAGATAACACCCCCCCATTACGTCATGCTTCAGAAAGGTGAAAAATGGTCCGTTTTCAAATGTTTTATTTTTGAACGTCAGTTCACATTTGTAGGTAGATCATCACTTTTAGAGCTAAAATTAGCATGTTTAAAGTGATTTTCATGCTTCCAGGGGCCCAAAACACAAGATTTGTGGAATGGTTAAAAGTGCATGAAAATGGCCAATGTACTCACTCTGAGGTCTCAAAAAGTGTTTCTTCACCCCGGGAAGTGAATTAAATACCATTTGGAGGCATTTAATGTTCAAGCAAAAACAGGTGATTTTTGACAAAAGAGCTAACACCCCCCATTACGTCATGCTGCAGAAAGGTGAAAAATGGTCCGTTTTCAAATGTTTTATTTTTTAACGTCAGTTCACATTTGTAGGTAGATCATCAGTTTTAGAGCTAAAATTAGCATGTTTAAAGTGATTTTCATGCTTCCAGGGGCCCGGGAAGTGAATTAAATACCATTTGGAGGCATTTAATGTTCAAGCAAAAACAGGTGATTTTTGACAAAAGAGATAACACCCCCCCATTACGTCATGCTGCAGAAAGGTGAAAAATGGTCCGTTTTCAAATGTTTTATTTTTTAACGTCAGTTCACATTTGTAGGTAGATCATCAGTTTTAGAGCTAAAATTAGCATGTTTAAAGTGATTTTCACGCTTCCAGGGGCCCAAAACACAAGATTTGTGGAATGGTTAAAAGTGCATGAAAAT
The DNA here is from genome assembly GCF_964261635.1 of Lissotriton helveticus. Lineage (NCBI taxonomy): Eukaryota > Metazoa > Chordata > Amphibia > Caudata > Salamandridae > Lissotriton > Lissotriton helveticus. The sequence goes on from NW_027611969.1 coordinate 406,743, forward strand.
GGCCAATTTACTCACTCTGAGGTCTCAAAAAGTGTTTCTTCACCCCGGGAAATGAATTAAATACCATTTGGAGGCATTTAATGTTCAAGCAAAAACAGGTGATTTTTGACAAAAGAGATAACACCCCCCATTACGTCATGCTGCAGAAAGGTGAAAAATGGTCCGTTTTCAAATGTTTTATTTTTGAACGTCAGTTCACATTTGTAGGTAGATCATCAGTTTTAGAGCTAAAATTAGCATGTTTAAAGTGATTTTCATGCTTCTAGGGGCCCGGGAAGTGAATTAAATACCATTTGGAGGCATTTAATGTTCAAGCAAAAACAGGTGATTTTTGACAAAAGAGATAACAACCCCCCATTACGTCATGCTGCAGAAAGGTGAAAAATGGTCCGTTTTCAAATGTTTTATTTTTTAACGTCAGTTCACATTTGTAGGTAGATCATCAGTTTTAGAGCTAAAATTAGCATGTTTAAAGTGATTTTCATGCTTCCAGGGGCCCAAAACACAAGATTTGTGGAATGGTTAAAAGTGCATGAAAATGGCCAATTTACTCACTCTGAGGTCTCAAAAAGTGTTTCTTCACCCCGGGAAGTGAATTAAATACCATTTGGAGGCATTTAATGTTCAAGCAAAAACAGGTGATTTTTGACAAAAGAGATAACACCCCACCATTACGTCATGCTGCAGAAAGGTGAAAAATGGTCCGTTTTCAAATGTTTTATTTTTTAACGTCAGTTCACATTTGTAGGTAGATCATCAGTTTTAGAGCTAAAATTAGCATGTTTAAAGTGATTTTCATGCTTCCAGGGGCCCAAAACACAAGATTTGTGGAATGGTTAAAAGTGCTTGAAAATGGCCAATTTACTCACTCTGAGGTCTCAAAAAGTGTTTCTTCACCCCGGGAAGTGAATTAAATACCATTTGGAGGCATTTAATGTTCAAGCAAAAACAGGTGATTTTTGACAAAAGAGATAACCCCCCCCCCATTACGTCATGCTTCAGAAAGGTGAAAAATGGTCCGTTTTCAAATGTTTTATTTTTTAACGTCAGTTCACATTTGTAGGTAGATCATCAGTTTTAGAGCTAAAATTAGCATGTTTAAAGTGATTTTCATGCTTCCAGGGGCCCAAAACACAAGATTTGGGGAATGGTTAAAAGTGCATGAAAATGGCCAATTTACTCACTCTGAGGTCTCAAAAAGTGTTTCTTCACCCCGGGAAGTGAATTAAATACCATTTGGAGGCATTTAATGTTCAAGCAAAAACAGGTGATTTTTGACAAAAGAGATAACACCCCCCCATTACGTCATGCTTCAGAAAGGTGAAAAATGGTCCGTTTTCAAATGTTTTATTTTTGAACATCAGGTCACATTTGTAGGTAGATCATCAGTTTTAGAGCTAAAATTAGCATGTTTAAAGTGATTTTCATGCTTCCAGGGGCCCGGGAAGTGAATTAAATACCATTTGGAGGCATTTAATGTTCAAGCAAAAACAGGTGATTTTTGACAAAAGAGATAACACCCCCCATTACGTCATGCTGCAGAAAGGTGAAAAATGGTCCGTTTTCAAATGTTTTATTTGTTAACGTCAGTTCACATTTGTAGGTAGATCATCAGTTTTAGAGCTAAAATTAGCATGTTTAAAGTGATTTTCATGCTTCCAGGGGCCCAAAACACAAGATTTGTGGAATGGTTAAAAGTGCATGAAAATGGCCAATTTACCCACTCTGAGGTCTCAAAAAGTGTTTCTTCACCCCGGGAAGTGAATTAAATACCATTTGGAGGCATTTAATGTTCAAGCAAAAACAGGTGATTTTTGACAAAAGAGATAACACCCCCCCATTACGTCATGCTTCAGAAAGGTGAAAAATGGTCCGTTTTCAAATGTTTTATTTTTGAACGTCAGTTCACATTTGTAGGTAGATCATCAGTTTTAGAGCTAAAATTAGCATGTTTAAAGTGATTTTCATGCTTCCAGGGGCCCAAAACACAAGACTTGTGGAATGGTTAAAAGTGCATGAAAATGGCCAATTTACTCACTCTGAGGTCTCAAAAAGTGTTTCTTCACCCCGGGAAGTGAATTAAATACCATTTGGAGGCATTTAATGTTCAAGCAAAAACAGGTGATTTTTGACAAAAGAGATAACACCCCCCCATTACGTCATGCTGCAGAAAGGTGAAAAATGGTCCGTTTTCAAATGTTTTATTTTTTAACGTCAGTTCACATTTGTAGGTAGATCATCAGTTTTAGAGCTAAAATTAGCATGTTTAAAGTGATTTTCGTGCTTCCAGGGGCCCAAAACACAAGATTTGTGGAATGGTTAAAAGTGCATGAAAATGGCCAATTTACTCACTCTGAGGTCTCAAAAAGTGTTGCTTCACCCCGGGAAATGAATTAAATACCATTTGGAGGCATTTAATGTTCAAACAAAAACAGGTGATTTTTGACAAAAGAGATAACACCCCCCATTACGTCATGCTGCAGAAAGGTGAAAAATGGTCCGTTTTCAAATGTTTTATTTTTTAACTTCAGTTCACATTTGTAGGTAGATCATCAGTTTTAGAGCTAAAATTAGCATGTTTAAAGTGATTTTCATGCTTCCAGGGGCCCAAAACACAAGATTTGTGGAATGGTTAAAAGTGCTTGAAAATGGCCAATTTACTCACTCTGAGGTCTCAAAAAGTGTTTCTTCACCCCGGGAAGTGAATTAAATACCATTTGGAGGCATTTAATGTTCAAGCAAAAACAGGTGATTTTTGACAAAAGAGATAACCCCCCCCCATTACGTCATGCTTCAGAAAGGTGAAAAATGGTCCGTTTTCAAATGTTTTATTTTTTAACGTCAGTTCACATTTGTAGGTAGATCATCAGTTTTAGAGCTAAAATTAGCATGTTTAAAGTGATTTTCATGCTTCCAGGGGCCCAAAACACAAGATTTGTGGAATGGGTAAAAGTGCATGAAAATGGCCAATTTACTCACTCTGAGGTCTCAAAAAGTGTTTCTTCACCCCGGGAAGTGAATTAAATACCATTTGGAGGCATTTAATGTTCAAGCAAAAACAGGTGATTTTTGACAAAAGAGATAACACCCCCCCCATTACATCATGCTTCAGAAAGGTGAAAAATGGTCCGTTTTCAAATGTTTTATTTTTTAACGTCAGTTCACATTTGTAGGTAGATCATCAGTTTTAGAGCTAAAATTAGCATGTTTAAAGTGATTTTCATGCTTCCAGGGGCCCAAAACACAAGATTTGTGGAATTGTTAAAAGTGCATGAAAATGGCCAATTTACTCACTCTGAGGTCTCAAAAAGTGTTTCTTCACCCCGGGAAGTGAATTAAATACCATTTGGAGGCATTTAATGTTCAAGCAAAAACAGGTGATTTTTGACAAAAGAGATAACACCCCCCATTACGTCATGCTTCAGAAAGGTGAAAAATGGTCCGTTTTCAAATGTTTTATTTTTGAACGTCAGTTCACATTTGTAGGTAGATCATCAGTTTTAGAGCTAAAATTAGCATGTTTAAAGTGATTTTCATGCTTCTAGGGGCCCGGGAAGTGAATTAAATACCATTTGGAGGCATTTAATGTTCAAGCAAAAACAGGTGATTTTTGACAAAAGAGATAACAACCCCCCATTAGGTCATGCTGCAGAAAGGTGAAAAATGGTCCGTTTTCAAATGTTTTATTTTTTAACGTCAGTTCACATTTGTAGGTAGATCATCAGTTTTAGAGCTAAAATTAGCATGTTTAAAGTGATTTTCATGCTTCCAGGGGCCCAAAACACAAGATTTGTGGAATGGTTAAAAGTGCATGAAAATGGCCAATTTACTCACTCTGAGGTCTCAAAAAGTGTTTCTTCACCCCGGGAAGTGAATTAAATACCATTTGGAGGCATTTAATGTTCAAGCAAAAACAGGTGATTTTTGACAAAAGAGATAACCCCCCCCCCCATTACGTCATGCTTCAGAAAGGTGAAAAATGGTCTGTTTTCAAATGTTTTATTTTTTAACGTCAGTTCACATTTGTAGGTAGATCATCAGTTTTAGAGCTAAAATTAGCATGTTTAAAGTGATTTTCATGCTTCCAGGGGCCCAAAACACAAGATTTGGGGAATGGTTAAAAGTTCATGAAAATGGCCAACTTACTCACTCTGAGGTCTCAAAAAGTGTTTCTTCACCCCGGGAAGTGAATTAAATACCATTTGGAGGCATTTAATGTTCAAGCAAAAACAGGTGATTTTTGACAAAAGAGATAACACCCCCCATTACGTCATGCTTCAGAAAGGTGAAAAATGGTCCGTTTTCAAATGTTTTATTTTTGAACGTCAGTTCACATTTGTAGGTAGATCATCAGTTTTAGAGCTAAAATTAGCATGTTTAAAGTGATTTTCATGCTTCCAGGGGCCCGGGAAGTGAATTAAATACCATTTGGAGGCATTTAATGTTCAAGCAAAAACAGGTGATTTTTGACAAAAGAGATAACACCCCCCATTACGTCATGCTGCAGAAAGGTGAAAAATGGTCCGTTTTCAAATGTTTTATTTGTTAACGTCAGTTCACATTTGTAGGTAGATCATCAGTTTTAGAGCTAAAATTAGCATGTTTAAAGTGATTTTCATGCTTCCAGGGGCCCAAAACACAAGATTTGTGGAATGGTTAAAAGTGCATGAAAATGGCCAATTTACTCACTCTGAGGTCTCAAAAAGTGTTTCTTCACCCCGGGAAGTGAATTAAATACCATTTGGAGGCATTTAATGTTCAAGCAAAAACAGGTGATTTTTGACAAAAGAGATAACACCCCCCCATTACGTCATGCTTCAGAAAGGTGAAAAATGGTCCGTTTTCAAATGTTTTATTTTTGAACGTCAGTTCACATTTGTAGGTAGATCATCAGTTTTA